>NC_141761.1:37986920-38333587 GCF_982258835.1 Parasteatoda tepidariorum
TATAAAAAAATTTTATAAAAAATATTTTTATTCAAAAACAAATACTTAAGTAATTGTTGAAACATAACAATTAAAATATTGTTTAATCAAACAAGAATTGTAATCGTCTTGTTTGCTGTCCAAATCTATTCATAACTTTTTCAATGAATTCTGAGTCATCTTTGATTCTTTCCTTATGCATACTGAGCATACAAAAATTTGGCAGGTATCTGAGCTATATATTTAAATTTCATTTAATAAAATATAAATAATATTATATTTTTTATTAGTTATTTACTTTAACTAAGTATTTAACTAAGTAAACTTGTTTAACTAAGTTTAACTAGTTTAACTAGTTTAACTAAGTAACTATTTAATTTTAGTATAACACAAACTGACTTCTCACAACTGGACAACTTCATCAACACAATAAATACCAAAGTTAAGCGTGCACAAACACGTTAGTATACGAAACTGCTGCTTGTAGTTATTTGTGTTTCAAAGTTAGTAGCTAAGCCAGCGCCATCAATACAGTTTCTTGTAGCAAAATTTGTTCAAAAAATTAGCATTTTTTTTTGGGGGGGGAGTAGTTTGTTAGAGGGTTGCACCCCCTTTTATATTATTCTGCCGGCTCCCTTGATGTAATGTTTATTCCATCAAAATTCTTAAAAAATTTTATGCTCACTTTCAAAATTTCAAGTGTCTAAATCCTGTAAATTTGCGTCAAACAAAACGTAAAACAGAGAAAAGCGAGAAAAAATTCGCGAAAGAAGTGCTTAAAATTGCAATAACTTCGAAAAAATCGAAACTTTTTAATAAATTTTTTTCATTAAATTCTGCTGCCATTTTTTCCGCAATTTTGCATACATTTTTACTGCATAGGACATTAACAACTACATTGCTAATAACTCAAAATTCACAATATTTGTGACAAATATAGGAAAAAATTATTAATATAATATATATCGCTTATTGGAAATTGCATTTTATGTAGAGTATTCTTGCAGTACTTGAAAATTAAAAAGTATAAGGTAGTAAATTGCTTTTTAAATAATATTTCAAAAAAAGATTTGGTCCATGAAACATCCCGAATTTCAACCCTATAAATGCATTCCTGCCGCGGCCAGTAGAGCTTCCAGTCTGACATTTTTCACTTTACTTTTAACATTTAATAATGAACTAATAATTGAAATTTAATTTATTCCATCTTAATCATTCTATAATTTTCTACAAATCGTGGTTTCAAGCTCTGCGATGCAAAGTATATTGCTTTAAAGGGCTAGTTGCAAAGCAATTTTAAATGTTTTTTTTCCGCTATAAATGACTATTTATTCATTGTTGAGGAAACTGGATGTCAAAAAACAAGGAAATTACTAAATGCAATAACAGATATAAAAAGCAAAAAATTGGATGTTACTTCATATAAATTTTGACATTTGCATCGACTTTCATGAAAATAGAAAAGGCTCCAGAAAGAGAAATACTTTTTTATTGTGTGATTTGTATTGTTATGTGATATAAAGTTATCGTTTTATTGAGGTGACATAAGTCATAGTATTCCTCTTTCTATCGTGTTGGACCTACTGTAGTTCTACAGAGTGGAGAAACTTGACGTGGCATGGGCTCAAACAGTAGCTGGAATCTCCTGCAAGAATATTCAGCCATAAATCCCCTGTAGATGTTCGTATTTGCGAAAGTGTTGCGGGACAAGATTATGTCAATGAACACACCTATCAATTATATTTCACGAACGATTATGTTACTACCAATAAATGCTTGATGTGATTCTTATCAGGTGATTAAAATAACTGGAATTGTCAATCGTTCGCTGGAATTGCCTTGAATGCTCTTCGAACCAATCGCCAACAATTAAAGCCAAGTGATATAACGCATTGTAATTCAAAAAATTGAAACATTATTTTCGTAAATGAAGTCTACGAATAGCTGAAAGTGATCTCAAAGTGGCTGAACATATCCATTTCCTGACAATTATTATTGCAATCAGACCATAGGACCATGTTTATGCCATGACAAAGCAGCCACCACCAGATAGCACTGTTACTTACTGACAACCTGGGTTCATGGTTCTGTGGGGCTGAATCATACTCGAACTTTCCCATCAGCTCTGATCAGCTGAAATCATGACTTATCTCAGTTTTCCAGAAGTTTAAGGCCCAACCAGTATAACCAAGAGAGGCAATGGATGTCATTTTGCGTTAGTAGAGGCACTCAAGTCGGCCTTCTGCTTTATTTCATTACAGCCAAAATACACCGCGCTCTCCTAACAGACACGTCAATTCCACGTTCCGCGTTGATGCTAGCAATTATTTCATGCAATGTTACTTCTCAGTTAACCTTCACAATTTTACACACACGTCAATGTCATGAAGTTCAAGCGGCCGGTCCCCACTACCTTGTCCGTGGTTAGACGTTATGCCAGAATTTGGTATTTTCGGCACACTCTTGACACTGTAGGTCTAAGGGAATTGACAATATCCAAAGTGGGATGTTCCTCCAACTACCATTCCACGTTCTTATGTCTGTTAATTCTAGTCTCTTCATAATTACATCACAAACATTCTCAGTTTTACATTGTGATACTACTGCCATCTGTATATTTGCAGGTTGCTATCCCAAGAATTTTGTCTCCTCGGTGTATATTCCTAACAATTAAAATTACTTGTCATTATTTACTGTTCATTACATTCTGTACTCTTCTGTACTCGTAGTTATTTTTTTTTTAAGAACAGTGAAATTGTTTTTAAATTTAGCCATCATGTTTTCTTAACTACGTATTACATTAACAAATTGTACTTACATAAATTTTAAAAATTATATCTTTTATCATAAATCTTTAATGTAAAATGTTATATTGTTTTTATAATAAATATGAAATTATCTCTATTATCGACTTAAATGAACTAGAAACCACTATCGTGGTTAGTAAGTAAAAAAAAAGTGAACTTCTTAACATTCGATTATTTAATATCGAAACTAGTTTAAATTGTATGAAAAAACTTATTTTATTTCTCAATTGTTCTTATCCCTAGCCGAAGCGTAAATTTTTGTGCGTATTCTCCGCCAATCGAATATCACTACTTCTATGTACCTAACTGAAGCATTTGTTTTTAGAAAACCAAGTTTGTTTCCCTGCTGTCATGTAATTCATCATCATATCAGGCTAGACAGCCCAGGGTGCGCCAGTGTCTTCCTTTGAATTCGAATCCACTTCTCTCTACTTTCGACACTTGTTCGCCAGTTTTTCTCCTTTAGAGTAAGGAAATCAGTCTCAACTAAATCCAGCCACCTCAGACTGGGTCTACCTCTTTTCCTGTTCGTTAGAAGTTTGTGTAATAGGATTTTCTTTAAATTTGTGTCATCATTCCTTCTGAAAATGTGAGCTGCCCAGTTCATTCGATTTATTTTTATGAATTTCACAATATCTAGCTCTCTGTAGATTTTATACAGTTCAGTATTATATCGTCTTCTCCAGAAATTATTTATTTGTATCCCAACAAGGATGGTCCTCAAAACCTTTCTCTCAAAAATGGCAATTTCATTTTCACCAGATTCTCAGAGCCATAGGTAAGTATTGGCCTAATTAATGTTTTATAGAGTAAAAGTTTTGTATTTTTTGATAAGAGAGAGGATTTGAAAAAACGTTTTAAACCATAAAAAGCTTTATTTGAATAAATTAGACAACTCCGAATCTCATTGTCTATGTTATTGTCGGCAGTAACTATTGAACCAAGGTAAGTAAAATTCTGAACAGTCTGAAACCTGTGGGAGCTAATCTCCAGATAGGATTCACTAGAATTTAATTTAGCAAGTACAGTCATGAATTTGGTCTTATCGGTATTAATGATTAGCAAGCTCCAAAGAAATGAAAGTTTCTTTTAATGCAGGGACAGTTCTTGCAATGAAGTCTAAATCATCCGCATACGCCAATATTTGAATAGATTTTGAAAATATGTTGCCTCTGATTATTCAGCATCTCTTATAACTTTCTCTATAGCAACATCAAAAAGGAGACAAAATAAGGAGTCTCCCTGTCTGACTCCATTACTTACTTTAATTTCTTCAGATAAAGATCCCAAAAGTTTGACTCTGCATACGGTGTTTGACATGTTTGCTTCTACAAGTCTAATTAGTTTTGGTGGTACTTGAAACTCAACCAGGGCTTCATACAAGCGATTTCTGTTAATACTGTCAAAGGCTTCTTTGAAATCAAAAAATTTAATTATCCATGTTTTTTTTTCATAACAGGCAAGTTCTATTAGTTGTATTGTATATTTGTAATTTTAATTTTGTTTTTAAGTCAGTTTTTCACCAGTTTTTTTGCGCTTACCTTAATTGTTTAAACGCCGAGTTATAAGAGGGTAAATTAAATAACTGTAAATTTGATAAATTCACTACTAAAGCACATCTAATTAAAATAAATTAACAAAATTTGTGTGGAAACGTTTTAAGTGCATTTTTAGCGGTGTTCCATTTTTCGAACATATGCATATGGCAAGAACTTTTTTTTTTTTTTACTGCCGGGGGTTACGATTGATTCCGCTGTGTCTTTAGTACATATCTTTGGTCAGTAATAAATTAGACCATGAAAACGCAAAATATCATTTTGTGATTTATCTTACCAGTTTGAACTTCGCTACAGGATTAAATGGTTATATATTGTAGTCATAATCTAGATATTTTCCAAGGCTAGTTTATAAAATGTGGCAAGAGGTGCATAATTCATGAGTTCATGATATTTTCATAAAATTCCTTCCGGCTCTTTCAGTTATCTTGTATCATCAAATTTCACTTTTTTGTTCTATCTTGTAATTAGGTATTCTTTTTTGTATTCTCTTATAACGCTTGACTCTAGAATTCAGTCCCCACTTCATCATCTATAATATCATTTTTTAAAACAATATTCAGACATAGATATAACGTGTTCATTATGATATAGGGCTTAAGTAATCATCCGCTACGGCGCATAGTTCAGTTTTATCAATCAAATGATACAGTTATGCTTTCAGAGCAATATAAAAGCTTCTGAAAGTTAAACTCGTGTGGCAGACATTCAATTCGTCCTGTTCTTTTTTACGAGCAAAAAGAAGGCTGTGCTATTTCGTTTCAAGAGTTGGCGATGATGATATTCCTTCGCGCTAGAAACTTGGCATCCATTTGGCGTGCCCTTGGATGCAAATAGGCTCTCTCAGTAAGCATGATGGTTTTTTTCTTAACTTGCAACAGAGTATAAGTTGCTTTCATCGATGTTTTCCGTGAAAATTAAAAATTCTGCTTCATTAAGCTCCAGCTGAGTAATCCGAATTAGAAAATCTCTCTATCAAGGCCTTGTTTATTGTACTGTTATGCATCTCTTAGACATGGAGATAAGAACAGGCAAATTTAGAAACTAAATGCGGAGAGTACTTCATAAACTAAATTTCAAGTAAACTGTTGCATATCAAACAGTTTATTAGTAATCATTATTTTATAAACAGTTGTTATTTTAACAAACAGTTGCATAATGTCTTCATCAAACAGATTGAAATTTTTCTACATTTAAAAATAGAAATTTTTTTTTCAACTTAGTGTTCTTGTATTTGAAATTCTGCAAAAATAGTCTTAAAAGATACAATTAATAAAAAAATTAAATTATTACGTTCAGCATGAAATAAGAACTTTAACTGAATTTGTAATAGCATCAGTTTAATTTACAATTTAATGTATTTTTCATTTCTTTCTAAAGCAGTACTTGTTGGGAAATAATAGTTATATTTGAAAACCAATAATGGTTTTTTCCTTTGTTATAATTGAAACTTTTTAAAAAGTTATATTTTCTGAAGTAAATCAAGAACTGAAAAAAAATCGTGTTAGTTCCACGCAACAATCATTTTTTTTTAAATCTGAGTAGTACATAAGAATAAGACCGCCTACTTCTTTTTTAAAAATAATCTGAGCTTTCAAAATCTTTTTATTTCTTCTTGGAAAATAATTTGTAAACTGTAACTTTCTATCACAAAAAACACAAGCGATAAAATAGAAAATTAGTATTTAATTTATTTGTTTTCAGTACAAAATTCCCAATATCCCGCGAAAAGAATTATCTGAGCTAGAAGTTGGCTAAATTTGGCTTTTTAAAGAATCCGGAAAGCTTGTACCTGAAAAATGTAAGTTAGTTAAGCGTTCTAAAAACGCAAGTTAATTAAATTTTCTTAAAACTGCTGTTCATAACGCTTAAAGGAAAAGAGATTTTTATGGAAAGTATGAAAGATCTGGTAAGAAGCGTAAATTATCTAGTAGAAGCATAAATTAATGGTGATTACTTACCACTCACTTTTATATTAGGTCTTATATGAAAAAATTTTCAATGAATTATGCATTAAAAATTATAAATACAAAATATTATTTTTTAAATTCTTAGGCAATAATAGGAGCTTTGTTTTCTTACTATTACTTCATATCTTCTAGAAAAACATTTAACGATGTTTTATAGAACAAGAAGTTAAGTATTAATCTTTAAAAAATGTAAGTTTTCAGATGAAGTTAAAATGATAACCGAGCAAAATGATCAGCTCTAAATAATATACTTAAACTCTGGAATCAAATATGCATTTATATCGTTATTTTTTAAAAAAATCAAACATGCATATATATATATATATATATATATATATATATATATATATATATATATATATATATATATATATATATATATATATATATGCCAGTTTGATTTTTGAAAAAATAGCGTTGGAGAAATACTTATGGGCTTTAAACAGGTGATATTTACAAATTTTCACACTTGATTATTTAGCCCATTGAGAGTGATTTTTCACTATAATATTAATAAATCATGGTTCATATTGACATACATAAAGAAATCACTGTGTCACGTGGTGAAAAACTAGTAAAATATTTACAAGTTGTATAGCATGGGACCTCACAAAATTGTTTAACTGAAAGAGCGGAATAAAACTATTTTGATGGCATACAAGTATTAATGAACATAAATATCCATGATGTGTTTTCTCATTGAAATTCATATGAATCGATAATAGTTTGCAACATTATGATTTAAACGAAGAGCGTTAATTTTTTTTATTAAACATTTCAAATTTTAATTCCAGCTATAAATTTCTGTATACATTTGCTTAGCTATTGAGTGTTAAATTTCATTTCAGAAATAGTGGTATGTGGTTCATATTGACTTTAGCGAAAAAAAATCAAAGAGTCACGTAAGGGAAAGCTAAGTGCGTGTTCTTGTGTTCTATGTCCCAAGAGTTCTGAAAATCCTTTAACTACATATTTGAAATAAATATATTTTGATGAAGACACAAATATTTATAAGCTTTCAATAGAAAAATACCTAAGATATTAACTCACGTTTGCATTTCGCACAAATTTGTATGGGCTTAGTTGTTAAGTTTATTCACAGTTGTAATAGTTCATTTTCAAACACTATTTTCAAATCTTGTTTGCTTAAGAATAAATGTTAAAGTTTTTTTCTCTCTTAGACATGTTATTAGCTCGTTCTTGAACAAATTAACTTATTTATTAATTTGTATCGTTACTTATTTGCATCGTTATTTATTAATTTGTACCCGGGTATTATAAAAATATTACATACATGTAATAACATGTTAAAAACCGGTATCAAATACTTATTTGCATAAACACACTCTACTCTTAGTCTTAGTTCAAGTAGTTACAGTTTATAAAAACTAATATTGCTCACAATTACTAAGTGCTATTGTGAATAATATTAGCTACTTATTTAATAATGTTTAAGATTACAATTTAGAATATGAACGTTAAATTAAAGGAATAATTTTTATTATGTCAATTTATAAGTTAAATAGCTAACTATCGTCATTATAATCATGACGACTAAGCTGATAAAGATTCTTCTCTGCTTAATAAATCAATCCAATGTCGCATTTGAAAACTTGACGTCCCAAAATTGGATATAGGAAGGGATTGTAATCGTTTTAATCAATTCTCGTGACTACATAATCGCATTTTCTCATACCAAGTCCAATTTAGGTTCGGATTTCTCATCTGGTTCTCTCTCACTGGGCAGCTTGACCCAATTAAAGCTAAATTTAAAGCTTTTTATATCTTGAATAGTCTTGAATCTGCTTTTAATTTGATTGAATTTGATAAGGGTAATATTTTTTTTTCTCGAAAACTCATTCTTGCAAAGATTTGTGTGATCCAATTTTTTATTTCATGCTATTTTAGGAATTTATAGGAAATAAAATGCTTTTATGTATGAATAATGCATAATAATTATAATAATATGAAAGGAAAAAAAAAGTTGAAATGTAAAGATAAATTATCAATATTTTTTTCTTGGTATTGTTTTTTAGTTTGTTAGAATGTTCTTAATGCTCTACTCACTACAGTACCTTTAATTTTGAACAAAAGTCTGAAAACCATTAAATTTTCTTAGTATAATGATGTCTATTAATTGCGGTAACGTGTGATTAGATGCTAAAAAAAATATTTCTATATGATAGGAGCTTTTTTAAGTCATTTTGTTTCAATAATCCACAAATAACATGCATATATATATATATATATATATATTCTATATATTCTATATATATATATATATATATATATATATTCTATATATATATATATATTCTACATATATATATATATATATATATATATATATATATATATATATATATACATAAACAAAAAGAAGGAGAATAAAATAAATTAAAACTGAAATGAAATTTTTTTAATGCGAAAATGTAAACATTTTCTTCAGGACGCATTTCTTTATGATAGTAAATGCAATATTTTAAAATGAAGAATAATTATCCTAAGATAAAGAAAATTACTCTTTATAATGCATCTATATTGCTAAAAACAAAAGTGCAATTGATAAAAGAAAGCAGATAAGAACTTATTAACAAAAAAGTTCAAATGTCTTCAAAATAAATATACTAATTTACCAGTTATTTATTATATATATATATATATATATATATATATATATATATATATATATATATATATATATATATATATATATATATATATATATATATATATATATATATATATATATATATATGTATATATATATATATTGGAGAATATGTTTAATAAATGTTAGGGAAATGTTGCTGAAAATAGATGGTGATAAAATAAGTCTTTTCCTACTTTTAATATCTGATGTTTCCGAAAATAAAGGGATTCATCTTTACTTGGAAACTTTCAGGAAAAATGGGAGCAGAAAAAGTTTTTCTCCTTCTGTCTGAGAAAGTTAATACTGCTTCCTCAACCTTTTTATATCTCAGTAGAAAATTTAATTTCGTGTCAAGCTGCTTATTTCTTTTTCTCATGAAGACATTACAAAAACTATTTTGGAATTTCATGTATTCATTTTTTGCATTTTAGTTTTAATCACAGCTCCAGTGCGAAGGCATTTAGAGGCCTTTTTTTCATTATATAGCTACGAACATTGCTTTGCATTGTTTGCATTGAAATAATTAATTTTATTGGAAAATAAAATATCACTACAAAATAAAAATTAAATTAGAAAAAGTTTACGGAAGCCTGCATTTTTTGTTTACTTTCTGCTTGAGCTCAGCTGTCCCAAAAATACCTAAAATATGGTATATATCCGTTTCGTAAGCTTTAAAAATACTTTGAGTACAGTACCTTTTATAAATATCTATATCGGTATATTAGATACCATTAAAGATACCCATAATATATCTATTACCACTGCATGAATATTTCTTGTTACTGCTGTTTCATAAATAAGTATCACTGGTTTTAATTGTAGATGAATGATTTTTAACGATCCTGAATTTGAAAAAGTACCAAACTGTTAAAACAACTTCTTATATAATCATGCAAAGATAAAAATAAAGAAGCTGTTTTTATAAACTAATAATTTCCCTCGATCCCAATAAAAATAATAAATTTAGCAAAATCAATAAATGTAGAATATGTTACAAAATTAAATAATGTAGAAAAATAATAAATGAAGCAAATTTCATAATTGTTTATAACTTTTAAATTATTTATTAATTGCATGAGTAATTTTTAAAAAGACATATATTTACTTTCAAGCACAAAAATAAATAAGCATTAAAGACAAAGGCACTAAAAATATAATCATCAAAAAACATGGTTTAAAGAGGATATATAGAAGGGCTGATGAATTCCATACTCAAAGCTGAAGCTACGATTCCCCAGCTCATGACATCGCATCGCACATAGACATCAAAAATCAGAACTGGAGGATAGGAAAACTTTACTGTTTATACTTTCTGTAAGAATTGGGTTGAATATTTGACATTTTTCTGACTATAGCTGTCAATCTTTACACTGCTAACAAATTCTTCCTGTTCAGAAATATAGTACTCATACACTTTCTTGGTATTCCTTATAGAATTAAAGGAAATAAAACATTTTGAAGTTAGAAAAATATCTCAATGGATGTCGTCAGCGTTTTCTTATCATTTTCTTATTTTAGTTTTTAAATTTCACAGTTAAATAAATGAAAGCATATAGGAACACTTTCATAGTAACTTATTGTGCGATAGTAGTATGTAACTATAAAAGTAATATATAACTCATAGTAATATATAACTGAAAAAACTAAAGGCAAAGAACGTAGGAAAAAAATTAGACAACAATCATTTTGGGAATGGGTAACCTGTGATAGCCTTTCGGCAAACACATTTTTTTATTTTATTTAGTTTCATTAAATGTGGTTCAAAAAATTATATATGTCTTTTATATTTAGTTTTAATAATTCTAATATGGAATATCAGGCCGGGATAGCCTGGTCGGTAAGTCTCAAGTCTCAAAGTCACTCTGAGTCTCCAAGTCCTCCATGTTCCCACAACAAATCAATACCTCTGGGGGTACTGATCCAGGAGTTTCCTTGTCTTCTGGATTGGTTCAAAATTACAAGGCTACGGAGTTGAACGTAAGCTGTCGTAAACCCATGAAATTGGGTCGGCTGTTCAACAAAGGTTATAAAATAAAATAAAATATGGAATATCTTGGCAAAATTCAAAGAATTAAAATGCTTGCCTCTGATATTAGCCTTATTTGTTTTTAGTTTGTTCGCCAAATTTTCGCTAAAAAATATTTCTTTTTTGGAGAAAACAAACATTTTATCGAAAAATTAACGATTTATTCAGTGCATAATAGCATGAATAACTTGATGAAAGTGGCAAGTAGAGCTATCATAATTTTTAAAATATAAGTAATTAATGAAATAAATAATTCTTTGACATAGTATTTGTATACAAAAGATACTTTGAACAGTTTAGAGTAGTTTTTAAAGCAAAGGAAAAGAATATGTACCCGAAATTATGAGATTTCTATAGATAAATATACCTTGTCGATCACTCCATGTTAAGTTTATTCCGTTTTGTTTCATTTTGTTCAATTTTGGCTCTTGACCAACCAGGGAATGTTACGCACATGTCGTGACTATCTAACGAAGTTAGATGGAAATAACTCTAGTTTCAACAAGCAGCCCTATAATTGAAATTCAACTCGTCAAGGAAAAAGTTAGAGATTAATATAAAAATTAGAGAAAGTAGATCAAAACCCTCAAATTCAGTTCAAAACAATCGAAGCAGTAAGTTAAAGTCAAAGAAAACAGCTCCTCGAAATAAAGAATCGAATCAAGTTAGGTCTATAACTTGATTAAAAAAAATTCATTTCCTTTAAAAATATAAAAAGGAAATGAAAATTGATATGTTTAGGTGTATATTAAACCAAAAATCTACTTCCACAGGAGGACGTTATCATTGAAGTTATTCCTGACGAATGATTTGCTTTGTGTGTGAAGCTCATTTATTTGAAGGTATGATGCAATGTTTGTTGTGTGGAGCTAGGGTTCAAAAAAAAAAGAATGTGCCGTTCAAAAAGTAATGGGGAAAAAAAGTTTTATGTGTTGTACCTAAAAAAGAACTAAACCATATGTCTATCAAGTATTGAACGTTATCATTTGTTAGATAAGTAATGATTGTTTTTAAAATTAATTATGCTTTTATTTTCAAGTAAAAGTCATATATGAGCTTTCTAGTAAACAACTGTCATGTCTTATGTCAACTTGTTTGGCTTATAATGCCAGTTACTGAACTCATAACCGTAGTACTGTAATTTGCATTGTAATACTAAAAACTCATTTAGGATAACTTATTGTTTATTTATTTGTTTAGTCTTTTTTTCCAGGTTTTGGGAACTGGTGGTACGAATTCGGCAACTGGTTTCCTAAATCGTAATACTTGCAAAACTTGTAAAAATAATTAATTTTCTATGCTTACTGCACAAATATTATTATCAAACTATAATAATTTAAGTAGCTAAATAACTATATTTTTGTTATTAAAATATTTCAAATGTAATTTTCAATGATTTGCGACTGAAAAATTTAAAATGTGAAAAGTAACAACTATCTCATCTACGTCTTTCTCTCTCTCTCTCTCTCTCTCTCTGTTGGCATTTAAACTAATGAAAGAATAATAAACTGATGAAAAGAATAATAAACTGATAAAAGAAGAAGAATAACTGAAGAAAAAGAATAAGAAACTGATGAAAGAATAATAAATATTTCTTGCAGACGATTTTCTTTCTACGGTAAAAAAAAACAAAAGTACAAAAAAAATTCTTTATCTTGCATTTCATTTGGTAAGAGCATGTCAGCATAAGATGCGCCATTTTCAATGGTCCAATCAAATCCAATGCTCTCACATTTCAATATCGTTGCTTCTTTTTAAAAGAACGAATGTTCTCCATATTTATCGAAATATGTCCCTGTTATATCGTTATGATTTTAAATATATATATTGAATGAAATAAATAAAAACATAAAAGAGTGATCGTAATAGTGAAATGTTGTTCAAATCAATTACCTGATCCTTCGTTCCAGAAGGATTTCCAGGATCGTGTGGTCTAATGGTGCTACTTGGATTTGAGACATTTAAGAGTTCTTTTAGGAAATTTTAAGGAACTTTATTTCTTCTTCTCATGACTGATTCTTAGATGCTGGTGGCTCCGGACAGGTGGTGTTAACACATACGGGATCTCGTGGGGAAAAACTCACAACTTAGACAAAAAGGATAATTTTCATTTTGAATGAAGATGGATTCCAGTTCATCAACAAATTATTTGAGTCGTGCCGCATGCACACTTGGACAGTAGAACATCAGGAACACGTGTCAAACTTCATTGTTTTATCTTAATGGAACGTGATAGTGTCTTGAAGTTATTTTTGTTAAAATTTTGACTTAATAAATCTCCATAGTTATTTCTTGTGAAAAGGGACAAATGTTGAGCAGAAAGGCAAGAGCCTTGAAGCTATCATAAAAATGAGAGCGATGCTTCTCTCTCACGGTGGCTTCCTCGACTGCCGCCAAGAAGGCACGCGGAAAAGCGATAAAAACGATATACGGTTAAAGTTAGGGTAGGGTTAATCGATACGAAAAAAGAGTCAAACAAGTTAAATGAAGTAAAAGGCTATTGCGGTTAAAAGAACGAAAACTGAAAAAACTATTGAGGAGTAGAAAAACAACGCACGTGTGATGTAGCAACATCACACTATCCCCCTTAGGAAGAGAGAAAAAATTACATGGCATGATAAAAAAAATGATAAAACAATTACTTAAAGTGGGTGAGGACCGCAAGGAGCCAACAACATCTCTTGAACCTGCCAAAACAAAAAATACAAAAGACAGTATTGTTGATAAAACAGAACATAGTAACAAAATATCAAACACAAATGAATGTGTAGTTCTTGGATATACATAAAACCTGAGTTCCATATCACATGCAAATTATCACATTAAAATATAAAATTACCAAAATTAATTTTCAAAAATTAATTGTCAAATCCATATTTACGAATATCTGTTACTTAACCTACCTAAAATAAGCATGTACATCTCAGCTTTTTTTTTTTTTTTTTCGTGTGTGTGGTGTTACATAAAACTGTAGAAAGCTGCATAAAACTACTTGATCATTTCATTCATTCAACCAAAAGCAAAAACACTATCCTAATATGCTTATTCTACCTTTTTTTTAAAATTTAAGTAACAGAATGCTGTGCGTCAAATAACATATTTACATATATACAAAAGGAAAAAGAAAATGTGCATGCATATCAACACATCATGCTTATCACATTTTATAACATATATCATGTTAGAGAAAATTTAGTTATAATAGTAACATATTGTACATTTGAAATGTTGGGTGGTGGACAGTTTGCCTACTCGAATCAAACATGTATATATTAAATTTTTAAACAGTTTGTAAGTATATATATAAATACAATTTAAAAGATATTATCACAAGTTCAACATACCAAACTGAATTGAAATGAGAAAAAAACTCAAAAATATGATACTATTCTGATACATTTAGAAAACTCTAAGGTATAAATATTTAAAATCTAAATTGAACAATAATTTAAAGGAAAGTACAATTACTTAAAATTTACATTACATAATAATCTAAAGATTAGGTCTAGTGAACATTAACTTAACCATAAAATAAACACTACAAAAGCCTTTCAGCTGGAGAAACCGATCGTATTTTCTCCAACAAAAAAACTACTCAATCAAAAGAAAGTATGCCAGCATAGTCTCCTTAGAATGAGGCAGTAAAAATTTTGACAGGTAAAGCTAAGTCAAGAGAACCAATTACTTTTGTCTAGATCTTAAAGAATAATGATAAGGAGCAGTGCTTATAGCAGGTTTTTGATCTGATACAACTAAATGAGGAAGTCTTGGTAAACAAGTCCTCAAACGGCTAATATTAACTTTAAAAGCATCTTGCAATGGGGAATTAAATCTTTTAATTGAGACATTGATGTCATTATGAATTTCAGTTATAATAAATGGGCCTAAAAATTTTGGCTTAAAAGTACTTCCAGAATGTAAGTACACAATATCTTTAACATTAAATATCCTATGTTTTGCTTTCTTAAGTTGAATCTCATTTTGCTTTTGTTGTTGTTTTTCTAAATTATCATAAGTTTCTTTATATACAATATTCAAATCATCTAAAAGATTTTTGACATATTGGGTCTTATCTAATTGCTGTGGTTGAATTTTAGGGTCAAAGGTATCAAAAATTAAGCTTAATTCTCGTCCAAAATGCAAAAGATTAGGAGTAAAATTGCTGGATGGATGCACAATACCATTATACAAATTTTGATGAATTAATATCGAATTTTTAAATGACACACCTGCTTCGTTTAAGGTAATTAAAGATGTTTTAACAGACTGATTAATTCTTTCAGTCGCTCCATTACATTTTGGATTTTTGGGAGTAGTATGGGCTAAATGAATACCAAGTGCCTTATTTACACAATGAAAAACTTCACAGTTGAACTGTGTTCCTAAATCTGATAACACCATAGCAGGTCTACCATTGTTGGCAATATAATCAATCAAATGTTGAGAGACACTCTCAGCTGTTAAACTGTTCAATGGATATAATTTTACAAATTTAGAGAAATGGTCCAAAATAGTGAATACATATCCACAGTTTTTAATGGGGCCAACTATATCAATTGATATGAATTCATTGGGTACCCTAGGAATAGGTAAAGATTTAAAAGGCGGTTGGGGTATACTATAATTTTTGGTACGTAAACATACATCACATGAAAGAACAAAATTTTTAGTGTCTCTATAGATATTTTTCCAGAAATATTTATTAGTTAAAAGTTCATATGTCTTTTTCAGACCAAGATGAGTAATGTGAGAAATTTTTAGTACCTTGGCTTGTAAACATTGAGGCACTACTATACATTGAGATAAATTTTTATCATTACGAACATGCATCAATAACTTAGTATCTGAATCAATAATAAAATCTTTAGTTTTTTTAGCATTAGTTAATGAAGGTGAGTTAATCATATCAACAATTTCTAAAATATTTGGATCCTTTTGTTGTTCACTATAAAAGGTGGTTAAAGAAATTTCATTATCAGGGTCAGAATTTTGAATAGAATTTACAATTTGATCATCAACATTAGTATCAACAAAAGGTAAAATTAACTCATTTTCTGAGACTGGATTAAGAGCAGGGGTGTAATGGTCAGGGTCTTGACTTCTACTAAAGTAATCGGCTAATTGATTCTTTGGACCAGCTATATATTTTACTTCATATGTGAATTCTGACAACTGTAGAAGCCAACGAGTTATAATGTCGGCAGGGGATGTTACCTTTTTATAGTGAATTAATGGTTTGGAATCAGTGAGGATAGTAAACTTTTTATATGCCAAATAGTGTTTAAATGCCATTACTGATCTATAAATAGCATATAGCTCAAGTTTTATGGGGGGATAATTAAGTTCTGATTGGGATAAACCTTTACTAAAGTAAGATATGGGTTTAAGTTGACCATCAAATTCTTGCATTAAAACACCTGAAATAGCAGTACCACTGGCATCAGTATTAAGGATGAACTGCTTATCCCATTGGGGAAGATGTACAAAAGGCTCAGAGAAAAAGATATTTTGTAATTGATTAAAGGCATTTTGATGCTCTTCTCTCCACTGAAATTTTGAGTTTTTAAGAGTTAATTGAATTAGCACACTAGTGAGTTGAGCATAGTTGGGAATCAGGTGACGGTAAAAACCACAAACACCAAGAAACTTTTTGACATGTTGAGAAGTTTTAGGGGGCTTAAATTGAGTTATTTTTGCTATATTAGTATTGATAGGTTTAATGACATTTTGACTTAAATTAAAACCCAAATAATTGACCTCAGTTTTGACAAAGTTACATTTTTGAGGAGAAAAGGTCATATTATACTTAATAAAAATTTTTAAGACAGCAGTAATTTTATCTAACATCTCATCAAATGAGTTAGCACCTATTATTACATCATCCTGATAAGAATATATTCCCTCAATACCTATGTTTTTCAATTCATCTATTATTAAGTCCATTAAAGCTTGAAAAATACTAGCTGCTGTTTTCAGACCAAACACCAGGCGTTTGTAGGCAAACGTACCAAATGGTGTTGTGAATGTTAGTATGTCTTGTAGGTTTTCAGGTAGTGAAATTTGATGATAGGCTAGAGGCATGTCAAGAACACTATACATCTGATATTGTGAAATTTCATTAATTAAAACAGGTATTCGAGGTAAAGGATAAGTTGATGCCTCAACGATTGAATTAAGTAAGCGAAGGTCCATGGCAAGTCTAAATTTTACAGGGGCATTTGGATTTTTAGGGTCTGGGCGCTTCTTTACTAAAATTAGAGGACAACTCCAATCGCTTATATTTCTTTTTATTATGCCAGCCTCTTGTAATTCCAACAATTCCTGTTTAACCTGGCCCTGTATGGCATAAGGGATTTGAAATGGTTGTGTTTTTATTGGATTATTAGACCTGAAAGAAATTTTAGGGATGACATGGTCAGTATGACCCAAGGTTTTAACCGATTTAGAAAAAGCAGTAGAGTGGGACATTAAAACAGTAAGTAATTTTTGTTTGTTATTAGGATTCAAATGAGAGAGATCAAAATCATTTTCAATAAGTTGTTCTTTTCTTAATGTTAAAATATCAGATGAAGGAGTAATTAAATTTACATAATCAGTTAAATTTTCCTCAGTAAGTTCTTGAACATTTTGTTCAGAATGTTCCTCTAATTCAGGGTTAAACTGAATTTTTCCTATACAAGTATTTTTGTTTATATGCAAAGTGACATCAGAATTATTTTTAATTACTGTGGTAAAATTAGCACTATCAAAAGTGTGCAAAGAAGCAAAAATTTCAATTTCAGGTTTCTTAATTAGGGGTTCAAACAGAAAAATATCACCTTGTTTACAATTATCATTCTTAATAATAAGATTAATTTGAGTAGACTCATTGGGTTCCAATAGTACTTTCTGTCTAAGAAAACAATTACTTTCACAATGCATAATATTATTACAATTAACAACATCTTTAGAAATTAAAGGTACTTTAAAATTTTGAAATTCAGCAACATTATCTGACGGACAAATTTTTACATTATTTTTACTCAAAAAATCATAACCAATTATTGCTTGAAAAGCATCGTGTTGAAAGTGTGATATATAAAATGGAGATTTGAAATTATTTTTCTCAATTTTAAATGAGATTTCTGAACAAAATAAAAAATTTAAATTGGAATTAATAGTCTTAATCTGCACATTAGAAGACAGAAGTCTAGTTTTAGTATTACATTTTATGATATCATAAGTTGTTTTTGACATTAAGCAAATACTGGAACCACTATCGAGCAAGCATTTTACAACATTGTTACCAAATTTAACATGAATCAATGGAATATTATTATTATTAAAGGCATTATTTGAGTAAGCAATATTTAAATTATGTTCATCATTAGAAACATATGAAAACAGTCCATTTTTATGCATAACAGTATCACTGCCATTGATATGCACTGATTTGTTTACATTTGAATAAACAGTCTGACTATCAGACTTACTCAACATATTATCACATATATTATCATCATTACATTTGTTATTTGGTAGAGAAATACATTGTTGAGAGGAAACATGTCCACCACCATATTCCCTCACATTTAGTTTAACGATTTTGGTGTTGTTTCACCATTATTAAAATTTGAGGCATATTGATTAAATTGTGGAGGTCCAAAAGGATTTAAATTAGGTTGATAATTATCATGATTCTGAGGTATAAAATTTTGAGTAGGATTGAATTGACTAACATTGGGATTAAGATTAGAAAAACTAGTTTGATTGTGAAAATTTTGCCTCGGCATAAAATTTCTATCTCTGAAATTATTGTGAGAAGAAGAAAGTTGGGGCATAGATTGCATTTGGTCGTTAATAAATTTTCTACACATGTTTTGCTTATGACCAGGTTTCCTGCAATAAAAACAAATTATCCTTTTGCCTTTAAATGTATTATTCATTCTGGTAAAATTTACAGTTTCAGAGCCTCCATGTTTAATTAAATCACGAAATTTTGTACACTCTGCCAGTGAGTGGGAATCATTGCAGTATGAGCAGTTTTGTAGCAAATTTATTTTATTATTAAGAGAGTCTATCTGATTTTGTATATGTACTAGATCTTTGTTAACAGGGACTGAACTTAAAATATTATGGGCCTCGGCTTGTAAAATAGTTTGCTGGGCAGTTGATATACTATGGGCTTTATCAATTAAATCTTTAAAGTTATCTGTCTTTTCAAGCATTAGTTTTTCTTTCAAATTCAGAGGCAAAGCATTTATGAGTTGTAGGGATTTTATTTGGTTTAGTGCTTTTGGATCCGTAACTGAATTATAAGTTTTAGCTACTAGGGTGTTTATTCTATGACCAAAATTTTTGATACTCTCGCCTGGCAATAACTGAATATTATTCAGAGTTAATAAATTAGTAGAGGGGCTATCATCATTTGAAAAGAAAGACTTAATTAGGATAATTGCTTCATCAAATTTTACATTTCTGAATTCGGGAGATGTTTGAAAATATTGTCTAGCATTTCCTGTTAATTTAGATTTTAAAAACAGAAGAGCAATCTCATCTGACCAGCCATTAAGTTTTTTTAGATCACAGAGCTGTTCCAAAAACCACTCCGGAGACTCGTCTCCATTGTAATTTTGAATCGAAATATTGATCTTTTCAGCCATTTCGTAATTTTTGGCTCGTGTAATAATATTTGCAATTTCAATCATAAAAAACATTATAAAATGATCATCAATTAAATAAAATATAAAAAATGCATTTCCATTTCATAAACAAAAAAATCAGCACCATACGGCACCATTAATATGTTATATCGTTATGATTTTAAATATATATATTGAATGAAATAAATAAAAACATAAAAGAGTGATCGTAATAGTGAAATGTTGTTCAAATCAATTACCTGATCCTTCGTTCCAGAAGGATTTCCAGGATCGTGTGGTCTAATGGTGCTACTTGGATTTGAGACATTTAAGAGTTCTTTTAGGAAATTTTAAGGAACTTTATTTCTTCTTCTCATGACTGATTCTTAGATGCTGGTGGCTCCGGACAGGTGGTGTTAACACATACGGGATCTCGTGGGGAAAAACTCACAACTTAGACAAAAAGGATAATTTTCATTTTGAATGAAGATGGATTCCAGTTCATCAACAAATTATTTGAGTCGTGCCGCATGCACACTTGGACAGTAGAACATCAGGAACACGTGTCAAACTTCATTGTTTTATCTTAATGGAACGTGATAGTGTCTTGAAGTTATTTTTGTTAAAATTTTGACTTAATAAATCTCCATAGTTATTTCTTGTGAAAAGGGACAAATGTTGAGCAGAAAGGCAAGAGCCTTGAAGCTATCATAAAAATGAGAGCGATGCTTCTCTCTCACGGTGGCTTCCTCGATTGCCGCCAAGAAGGCACGCGGAAAAGCGATAAAAACGATATACGGTTAAAGTTAGGGTAGGGTTAATCGATACGAAAAAAGAGTCAAACAAGTTAAATGAAGTAAAAGGCTATTGCGGTTAAAAGAACGAAAACTGAAAAAACTATTGAGGAGTAGAAAAACAACGCACGTGTGATGTAGCAACATCACAGTCCCCGAATCTAAAATTCCAGTAAAACTGTCCATAAACTATAACCCCTTTTTTAATAATTCCATGATATATTTCGTAAAAGACATTACGAATTAAATGTTTGTTTGAGGAGTTTCATTTTTAAAAGCTTTTATAATGTTTTGAAAGCATATTTATATAATTTTTATAACTGAATGAAATGGAACTATATGCAGTCATGGGTGACTACATAAATCCTTTACAGCAATGGATTTTTCTTAGCTTGGAAACGAATATGGAATTTTCCATTGAATTATTTATTGAAATACTCCAAACATTGAAACAAAACTGTTTCGTTTATCATTGGAATACTTTTTAGCGTTTTATTCTTCAAATTAATAAAACATTATTTTCAGATAACGCCGGTAGTGGTTTTGAAAATGCTTATTCCATACGATGTCATTCCTTATATGTGTCAGCACAACATAAGGTATATCTTTCTCATTCCACTAATTTCGGCTGAAAATTTCCCCTTTTGCAATAAAAAGAAATGAATTTAAAAAATTTTAAAGCCTAAAAAGAAAGCAACTTAAAAAGAGTCACACGTACATGTCTAAAAGAAAATTAAATATAAATATAGAAATATCTTTAAAACATTTTCAAGCATGTCAACCAGTAATGCAGGTAAAATTTTAATTACCATTTCAAGCATTCTCAGCTAAATTATCATATTAAATCTTTCTTTATTAAAAAAAGCATAAGTGATATTTTAAAACAAAGTGATCTAAGATGCGAAGCAAGAACTTCCTGGAGAAAGTTTCGAGGCATAAGTAATTATAGCTAAGAGCCAATTAAAAATATTTAAAAAAAGATTTTTTTGAAAGTGCGGAAATTTAAATTCATCATAAAAGCAACGCATAAATATTTTTTCTAATGGATTCTAAATTAGAACTTCTTAACAAAAATGTCGAAATAAGTCAACTGAGATACAAACTTCAAAGATTTGGTAAATTACGTGCACTTGTTTATACATGTGTTTTTTTTTCAACTTTTATCTAAAATGGTTTATATTATAAATTGAATTTTAACGTGTCTGCTTTTGAAAAATAAATTAATATTATGATCCTTTATATTTTAAATCTTTAACAGAATCAACAATTAAAAGATCTGACAAGCATTTAATCACCTGGAGTATTCAAAATAATAAAAGTGTTATATTTTTAATAAAAAAAAAATGCAATTTGATACCTGAATGTGACGTAGAGTGGGTATTTCAATTCTGATTGGTTGTTGAAAACTGGCATTTATTTACTTTAGCAACTGTTCTTTCCATTCCTTTTCAAGTAAGCCAAGCCTATCAAGTATCAATTCTCTTAAATGATACATTCTATATTCTTACGCATTCTATATTCTTACGCCTTATTCCTATAAAACCTTAGAAAGTTGGTTATAGATCCTCAAAAAAATGCAGTCTTAATAGGCAGCATGCAAATTTTTTAAAATCAGAAAGAAAAAAGAATAAATGAAGAACTCTAAAACAGTTCTTAACTTGAGTTTTGTCAATGATTAAAATGTCTTCTCGTTTATTTCTTTTTATTGGGTATAAATATCTGTATTCCTTTGTTAATTTTTTAAGTATAGATGATTTTTTATCTTCAAATCTAGTTAATCGGCTGATTCGTTGCTAGCAGGGGGGTAGAGCCTCCTACAGTTTCTAAAGAATGATGTATTACGTACGAAACAATTCTTTTGGATATAATTAGTGTCCCATATTAATTCTCAGCACATTAAATTTAAAAAAAAATCTAGATATCACTGACCAATTTCTGATTTGTAAATAAGTATTTTAATTTCTTTTAATCTGCATGCATAACATTGGCTGTTGGCTGGGTCGTGTGTGAGCGAATTTCCCTTTTTAAATTTAAAAATCCCTTCGCAAACTCAAAATCCCTTACAAGCGGTAAATGGCTGAGGATGAGTGACGTTATCGATATGAGAACCTATCAGCGAATGCCAGATGGTGCTGTTTTTTTCTCCTCTGTTTTTGGAATTTTTCGACGCCGGGCGCGTAGTCAGTTGAATTTTTTTCTTTCTGCTCGGAGCTGTTTGACTGCTCGGAGCTGTTGGATCAATTCAGAACAATAAATAATTTTTTTAAATCGAATTTTAATTTTAAATAATTTTTTTATTGGTTAACGATGCGCGTTAAAGTAATTAATATGTAAATTTATTATAGCCGAATAATATGAACTTAAATTATGTTCATTAACCGATAATTACACCACTCATTTACGTAGCACGCGTGAGATGAATTTTTTTTTTACTCCAATAATCCAGTTAAACTTCGTTTAAATATTAAGTGTTTTCGTAAAATATTTTGTCAAACAGTTAAAATTTTCTTTTCACTTAAGTAGATGCAACACCGAATTTCGAATGTCTACTTATTGATGAATTCAGTAGGATATGTTTATGTATATAGTTTAAAATGTAGTCAAGATTTTTGTTTTAATACATTTTTATTTAAGATACTAATTTGTCTGTCATTATTGACTATGTTTCATGCCATTTCCATAGCTCTGAATAAACGATAGTGCACGTGCAGTCCGATATCATAAGCCTCAAGGATTGTTTATAATTCCTCTAAATAATTAATTTTTTTATTTGATTGCTTAGAATAACTTAAACTAAAATTAATTCTAGTCCAAATTTTATCATGAGAAAATTGATTAAAATGGTTTTTTGATCTTAGTGCTCATGGCAAGTCTACATGAGCACGTCGGAGATTAGAATTTTGAAGTTAAACGTAAAGTACGAAACAATTATTTTTCAATGTTAAATCACAAAGCAATATACTTGAATATTAAGCTATTTTCATAAATTTTATTTAATTTACTCACAACTCAATTTTTCACTTTTAGTAAGTAGTTGTTCAGATTACTATACGATCGAATTATATGTCATTATTTTTTAATTGTTAATTTAAAATTAACCATAAATTCAAGCAAAAAAAACCAAATTATAACAATAGTCTACTTATTCACTTAATTAGCAATACTTAGTACATCAATACTAAGTTTATACGATTTAGTACGAATTAAGCTATCGGTTTCCTAAATTGTACCACTTACAGACTTAGCGAAAAAAAATTTTAGTACTTGCTGCATTCATATTATTACCAAAGAAAATTTCATTAGCTGTATAACTCCATTTCCTTAGAAAAATATTTCAAATGTAATTTGTGACTGATAAAAATTTAAATGTGAAAAGTTTTATGATTTAGATAACTTTCCAGTTAATTTTTTGTAAGTAAATAAAATTTTCATTTTATCCGCGAAATAATGCAGGGATAGTATGGTTGTCTGACAGTAGGGGAGTTTTGACTCCCGCAATATTTTCCATATTTAAACGTTTATTAAGTTGGTGAATACAAGTTTGCAGCATGACATCAAGCAGTATCACGTATAGTCTCAGCATATTAGCAGTTCACAAGTGAAATCGAGTATAATGTGATGTAATTTTTTTACGGAAAAATAATTATTTATATAATAAAATCTGCTCTCCTGTAAGATCTGTCATAAGCATAGTTACAAGGTATATAGATGACTTCTCTGTATTCTTATATTAATGCACTTGAAACCAGAATATTCATTGTTTAACTACTTTAATGAGTTTTTTCAGTTGTTTTTCTTCTTCTAAAATGATTAAGGAAAATAGGAAGTTAAGGAAAGTCTGTAAGGATTTTCAGAGACAATCCTCTCAAAGTAGTAAACGAGAAAAGATAAAAAGTACAAAAAACAAAGATAAAAGAAAAAAGAATGAAAAAAAGAAAAGAAAAACACCTTAGGAAACCTTTACAAAACATTTAGAAAAACTAGAAACAAGCAAACAAAGAATAACATAATTGTTTTCTGATAATTCAATTTACTGAAAACTAAATCCCTATAGTTATTTTAGATCATATTTGTTATTTTTCATAAGTAAACCATTATTTTATATATTTTTTTCTTAATCATTGTTTTTGGCATTTCTTTAAAAAATCATTTTCTGCTTTATAGAATTACATAATTTTTAAATCCCATTGGACAAACCTCAAGAATTCAGAATCAACTTATCTCCTAGCTGGGAAATTTAAACTTGTGTTCTCACGCTTAAAAAAGTATCTATAAAAAGACTACTTTTATAATTAAGTAAAGAACATAAGCTAAAAAATCTCGATTTGAAAATTTTGCTTTGTTTGAAGTAAATTTTTTTACACACATTGGTTTTCATAGTCCGTATCGCTATTTGACAGTAAGCAAAATAACCATAATATTTTTGTGAAATACAGTAATGGATTTTCAGTTTCGGTTAATGATTATGATAAATATAATGATTTCAATTTCAAACTCTTTAAATTAAGCATCCAGAATTCTTATTCCTTAATTTTTTTAAAGTTTTGTATTAATTTACTGGATTTAAATTCATTTTAAATAAAAATATTTTTCCTAAATTGAAAGAAGAACTCTACAAGAAAGTTTAGTTCTCTTTATAACAATCTTATCCCGCCGTATTTTCTTGATTATCTTCGCAAAATCATTTTTTTTTTAATTCCAGAGTCATCCACTAAAAAAATAAGAGATGTACTAATGAATACATTAGTGATTGTGTTCTGATTTTCTTTTTAATTTTTCACTTGTACAGCAGCTATTTACTGCATCTAATTTACCTCGTATTCAACACTTTTTAATGTATTTTTTTATAACTCACGGATTTAGACTCACACACACACACACACACACACACATATATATATATATATATATATATATATATATATATATATATATATATAGTCACACGTGAAAATCCAAATTTCATTGCTATCTCCGAGATGCTATGTCCCATCTCCCGTGCGCCGACTATAACACCACCTTCAAACTCACTTAAATCTGTATAACATGGCATTGTAGCAGCAGTAACCGATCTAAGAACTGTACCAGACACTCGTTGTCTTATATACGCGTTGCTGATAGCAGCGTTGTACTTTGATTGGCTCCATACCCCTTTATTTGCATACTCATGCCTGTGCCAGTTTTTTTTTTTGACTCTTCAGTGTATTTTTAATAATTTGAGCCTTGTATTGTCTTATGAAGTATAAAAACTATTGCTCATTGATACTTTTAGTACTTTAAAGCACAATGTGTTTTTAAAAAAGATGAGTAGTAAGTAATACGAAGCAATCAAACAGTATTTTGTTTCGATTCATGGCAGCTTCTCTTCACTATACTTTTTTAAAGAACCAAAGGTTAAAAACACTTATTTTTTCGAATAAGATTGGTGTAAATTTTACGAGAGTCAATGGCAGACGTTTTCAGGATAAATTCTTTTAGCTAAAATATCGTTGAAGTATTTTGGAAACATTAATCTATTGCAAGGTTAAAATCTTATGTCGACAAAATAACATTCTGACTATTTATTTTGCGACATAACATCTTGAAAAAAAAACCCAGTTAAACAGCTACCGAAAAGCTTTCTTCTTATTTTTAAGACAGCTTTTGAAATTTATCACCGAAAATATTATAATTAAAATTAAAAAAATAAATTGTTATTAAATTTGTGCCAATTTTGTTTTCTTCTGGTAATTACGGTAATCCTGAAATCATTATTAATAGTAAATTATAATCTTAAGAAACTATTTTATTCAAGCCTTTATTTAAAATAACATTGAGTTTAAGATTTTTAAATAAACTTTATGTATTAATTCTTTTATAGTCCCTTTTTTTCTCAAAATACGATTGGGTGAAAACGATGAATTAAAAATTTTACTGCCAAATGTTTCTTTTAAAAATTAAAACAATTTTTTTCCTGCTTTCTACCTAGCTTTTCAACTCTTAAAAAACTTTGTTTTTATTAACTGTATAACACAGCAATTAAGAGGGTTTCAATTAGACTTGATTTTTTTTTCATTTTTTTCAGGAAAATGTAATAATTGGAAAGCTTAGATGTAAAAATTTAAAGTTTTCTTTTGAGAATTAAAATCTGTTTTTTTGTTTCGCGTATGTATAGAATCTTTTGTTTTTATTCATTTTTTTAAGATGACGCTGCATTTTGAAAAGCATTTCTAATAGACTACATTTCTGTTAATGTTTTCTAATAAATAAAAAATACGCTGAAAATGTTATTCGTAGAATAGAAGTTTTGTTTCAAGAATTAAAAAAAAAAATTCTCCTTTTATTTTCATTTTTTTCAACTTTACAACTTTTGTTTTTTTACTTTATAAATATTTCTAGTTTAACTATTAGTTTTTTTCCCCTTTGAACCATTCTAATATTACAGTTAAGTATAGAATATTTTTCAATAGTGAATAAATTTATTTATACGTGAAAAATAATGTTTATGAATGAATTTTTTAACAGAACTGTTGCTATATCACCTTCGAATATTCATTATTTGACCATTTTTTTAATCAAATATTCAGCCAAAGCCCTACTCGTTAAATCCCTAGTTCCGAATAATAAATGTGCCCATATAAACATGACAAAATATGTATGAATAATTTCTATTGTTTTTAATCTTATTAACTGAATGATTTTTCTTTTTCATAATTTATTGATGTACTTCGTAGGAGGCTCTTTGGAAAGGATAAGGGTTTACGAATAAATCTCCATCAAGTCTCATTTGATGTACCAAAATTAAGTATATATATAGAATTAATATATTTAAATTATTTCTTTTCCTATTGTTCTAAGAAATAGATAAAAAAAGTATTGCAAAATTTCATGAAATTAAAAACTAACAATTCCTTTCAAACAAGTCAAATGTTAAAAATAATTTTAGATTACTTTTGCTGATATTAAAAATATTAATTACAAAATTTTACATCGCCATACAAGACTGCTCATGCATCAATAACAACGAATAAAAGTACTCAGAAACCTGTCTCTTCAAATGAAATATCATACATTGGAAATATATTTTCCATGTACTGTGGAATCCTGGATATTTGATGCACAATCATCATCATTTACGTTTCTTTTATCTGTCGCTGAATAGCCTACCCAATTTTTGGGTTTACGACTACTTATGTTCAACTCCGTAACCTTGTAATTTGAACCAACCCAGAAGACAAAGAAATTCCTGGATCAGTACCCCCAGAGGTATTGACTTGTTATGGGAACATGGAGGACTCTGTGACTCGACAGATTTAAGGTGCGTCAGTCACTATTTACGACACGGAGAGTCTTCGGCCGGCTGCGATCGAACCCAGGAACTCTTGAACATGGGCTCTGTGCCCTACCAACCTGGCTATCCCTGCCCCAGCATTTACGATATTAATCCGATTAATAATAAAAGCTTCTGATGCACGTTTCATGATTTCAGTGTTCTTAAGTGTTTTTAAAGAGGTGGCCCACCTTGCCTGCCCTTTGCCCTTTTCGTAAAAATAAGTAGCAATGCTTTGAGAACACTGTTTTTAATTTATATTCCATTAAAAAAAATATTTACTGTTTAACTAATAATTTCACACTGGTAAAATTATTTGTCTTTATAAGTTTAATTCTGATTACTATTATAGATATTTGTATTGTCGGGGTTATTCTCAACAGGTTAAATTTTTACAAGTTTCTTTTTTCTCGTGGGGTATGTAATGAATATTTTACGTGATTTTAAATTTTAAAATTATTTCCGAAATGCTTTTTTTGTAAAAAAAGAGGCATCTTTAAATGTTTATTTTCTCATAATTCTAAGTTTAAATTATCGAAAGAAGCTTTCAAGTTAACTTTTAAGTTAACTTTTTTTCAAAAAAATAGTTGCGAACAGTGATTGTCTTTCAGCACGTCTTCAATTATTTTTTATAAATTTCAACTTTTTCTCTTATTTTGATAATGAGTGAGAATTACTTTTTGCAATACACACATACTATAGTATGAGAGGGTAATTTAAAAATTGTTTAGGATCAAATTCAGTTATTATATAATATTACACATTTTGATAGTTTTCTGCAGTGTTAAGTTTGTGCCCTTTCAGGACTTAAAGCGCCCTCTTCTGTAAGGAAGTGGTTTGCCATTTTTTTTTATTCCTAGAGAGAACTCTGATCCTTATTGCAGCTGATATTACCTAATTACTGGTGTTTTTAATGGATCTCACGCCTTAAAACTCAAAATCAAATTTAATTCAATCCAATTACTGCAGTGTAGACTAGTCTAAATGTGATTGCATAGAAAAGAAAAATGTATCAAGTACGTTATTTTATGCTATTATGCCATTATTTATGACAGATTAGTAAACAAGTTTATATTTAAACTTTTATCTGACTATTTCGATTCCCACACTTATTGCTGCAGTGTCGTTGTCCGATAATCAAGGTTCTTCTGCAATAAGATTTAAAACAATATCCAACATCTACATATCATTTTAAAGTAGAAATAGGTGAATTAGGTTTTTGACATTTACTATAAAAGAATGAAGTTGTTTTATATAGAGGAGGTATAAGTTAGCATTATTTATCTTTGAGACTAACAACAACTTTGAACTAGCATTACTTACTATCTGGACTAGAAAATATTATTGCTCGACATGTCCAGAACATCTAAGTATCGGGTAGGTATTTTTTATCTTCATATTATCAAATAGGAGTAAAATGCCAAATTTTTATGAAAATCCCCAAGATGTTGCGTGAGGCAAATAAGCAACATCAAAGGCAACATCTCTGAACTAGCATTATTTATGATTTGGACTAGAAAATGTCTCCAGAACATCTAAATAATCCGATCCGGCATGTATTTTTTTCCCTACATATTATCAGATAGGAGCAAAATGCTAAATAAGTAAATTTTTCTTAAATCATCAAGATGCCGCATCATGCAAATAAAAAACATCAAAGGTAGAAATGGAAATGAAAATTGATTGTATTTAATGTTATTAAATTTATTTACATAAATAATTCATCTAAGAAAGTTTGCTTATTCCTTTTTTCATCTAATTTGTCATTCTTATTTTTCTTGAAAAAAGATTAGCCGAATCACTTTTCAAAAGGCAATGATTAACATAAAAGTTTAAAACATTACTTTTTATTTTGATTCATATTCCACTGAAAAGTTTCTTACAAATCTAAATCACCTTCGGCAAACATATTTTCCCATCATCAAAAGTAAAAGTTTCTTGGCACCATCCACAATAGCATTAAGTAAAATGGTAAACTTACTGTTTTTACCACCACTACTTTTACCTTCATGGAAATGTTTTATTTCACTGGCACTTAAAAAATTAATGCGTTTTATCCGCATTGAATTTGTCTTTTTATACATAATCCTTGATTTCAGACAAATTTTAAAACTTCTGGCTTGCTTTTATAAATTCTTAATCTCTTGCATAGATTAATGAATCACTCAATGGCAGAGGACATTCAAACCAAACATTTGGCAACATGTTTGAATGAATTATAAAATGAAAAAAACAATATCAATTATTGGAAATTTTCGAGGAATTAACATTTATTCAGATTGCCCAGTATTTCGAATTATCCTTGACTTATTTAAAAAAAGTCAACAGTATATATTTATTTCTTTTTTTTTTGTTCATCAGTATTATTCCACTCATTTTCACTTATAATTAATTAAACTTCAAATATTGTTAACTTCAATCAGTGATTATACGTCTATGATTATGTTAAACAATTTGCTTTTTATTTAGTTCATTTTTTTCAGTAACTACTGCATTATATTATTGATAGTAATTATACTTACGATAAATGAAAAAAATTGTTTGATTTCTTAATGTTTGAAAATATTTTTTATTTAAATATCCTGTATCTATTTTTCCAAGTGTGTATTTTTGTGTTTATTATTTGGGGTTTAAGTGTTAATGATTAATGTGTTTTAAAATACGATTTAATGTGCGTATCAAGGTTGCGAAAGAGCTGACTTTTTTAAAAAAAAAAAACCTTAGATCAGCTAGTTTCATTAATTAATTATATTTTCTTGCATTTTACAATATGCATTAAGCATACTTACGATTAAACCTTTTTTAATGAGGATTATTAAGTAAAATTTACGTTAAATGTCTACTATTGATGAAAGCTTAGATACCTTGTAAGTTAAATAGCACATGCAATGGAAACTAGCACTACTACCAGCTATGTAAATTATAGTTTGACAAAAAAATATTTTCACACCTTAAATAAATTACAAAATTTTGTCAACTGCTCTATACTTGTTCAAAATAACTTTTTACTTTTTTTTGTCAAGGGTTGGAAAGTTGGTAAATATTTTAATTTTGTATTGGTCAAATATTTATGCAACATTAAAGAAGATAATTTTTAATTAGTTCCAAATGATATAAAATTATTTTTTAAACAAATTCAAGTTTAAAGCTGTTTTTCCAAATTGTTATTAAAGTTCAAAATATCTGTGCCACATTACTCCAAACATTCCAAACATGCTACAATTAACCAACACTATTATGTCTCTTTCAATTAATCGCAGTTTTTGGAGAAATTTTTTTCAAATTTTATCTAGTTTCAGAGGATTTTTAATTTGTTTAAGAAGCTTTGTGTTTGTTTCATTTGTTTAAATGAGAATATATTTACTGCCCCACGGGAATCCTGAAGGTCCACTAGAGTCAAGTAGCACAGAACCCTTTTCATTTTCCGGAAATTGAAGAATGTTCAAATTAGCCATATTTTGTTTAAAAAAGCTTTAGCAGATGCAATTGTAAAATGTTTATTCCTCACTTAAACTAAATAATATATAGTCAAATAGATGATTGAATTTGCTAAAATTTGAGTATATTAAAAATGATGTAAGGGTTAAAAGACATTGCACTTTTGCAGTTTTAATAACTGAGAAATTTAAAACTACGTAACTGAAAACTAATCGAATTGTGCTTCTAAAATTCAAGGCTCTTGCAAAGTATTTTAAAGAAGAATGAAGAATGGAGCTCAGGAGCAAGAATAAAATGAAAGGAAAGAAGATGAAAAAATTAAAATTCTGAAGATAAGCAAATAAACAGAATCAAAATAATTAATTTTATATTTTGTTTATAACTTGTTGCTGGCCTCGATATAAGTTTTAATTAGGGTGAAAAGATTAAATGAAAAATTGCATCAAATATTCTATATCAGATTTGTACTGTATTTTGCACTGTATATCATATTTGTACCATATGTAATTTGTTGCGTAATATGAGATTAAGTTTTATTTTTATTTTCTATGACTTCAGTGAATGTTAACATCACAGATTGTATTAATAAAGGCAAAACAATGAGGAAGAACATCACGAAGCTAGTAAGTTTTTCCTCTGGTAAAATCTTTGTATTTTCATACGCATGTTATTCTTAAGCCTGCAAAATCCAATAATATACTACTTGTTGAATCTAGAACAAGTGCAGATCTTAAAGCTACAAGACATGACTAACTCAGTTTAAAAAATTTTCTATAATAAAAATTCAAGAACAAGATAAAGCTTAACCCATTGCCATATCAGTGATATGTTTTTTGATCTTGATTAAAATAGTGTCTGCAATTTTTTTCGTTTGATTTTTTGCATGAAAAAAAAATTGCTTGATGCTTGGAAGAATTTCCATTCAGCCACCTTGTAATGTATTTTCAATTTTTATTGCATGTTGAAAATTATTTAACGCATCATTTAACTTTTTTATTATTATTTGTGGTAAAGATATGTAATTATTATTTCCATTGTATTATTCCTTTCATATTCAAAGTGATTAATAAAATAGATTTTCTTATATCTAAATATTTTGATGCATTCAATTAATATATACTTATCAGAAATTCCATGAAAATAATAAACAATATCATTTTTTTTTTAATTTTATCTAACTCAGTATTTTATCTAATCAGTATTTCTTCGGTTTAGAAATCAACTGTTGGTTGTAATAATTTAATATTTTTGTTCAATATATTTTTCTCATACGCTTAAATAGTTAATTTTATTTCCAGGTACATTGCAGTGAAGAAGAGCATGCTAACAGCATGGGGGGAAAAGTTATCAAAATATGATTCAAATTTGGAGAGTTCACAATGAATAAATTGTAAATATATAGTATGATACTTGTAAAATAATTAAAACTGGTGAATTCTTATTTGATTTACTGTTCATTTCTGTTTTTAAAAATTATAAAGTAGTTGAAAATTTTAATTTTTCTAAAGAGCAAGTCAACATAAATCAAATGGTAAGTTTTGTTAATAGTTTCTTTCGTGAGTGTTTAAGTAAGTTTCAGTCAAATTTTCCAAGCTAAAAACTTCAATAGGCATTTTTTTAATAACGAACTTTAAAGTATTCTAGAAGAATAGGTAATTATAAGTAAGCAATTTGAAAACATGAGCTTGACAGAGAAGTAGACTTCTTAGTTATTAATTTGAACTAAAAAAATATATTTACTCCATAGGAGCTTAGAAAATCATGCAAGTATAGAGTAATTTTTTCTTCTTTAAATTCTCTATAATGCAAATTCTTAGGTTATGATAGGCAATAAATTCTCTATAATGAAAACTTTTAGGTGATGATAGGTAATAAATTCTCTTTAATACAAACTTTTTCAAAAATTGGATACGAAATTCACTATTGTTAAAATAATGGCAAAAGATGGTGATTTTTAGGTTGAAAATAACCCAAATTTAAATTTTTATTTAACGGATTCGAGACTTGAAACCAAACACTTGAAACCAAAATAAACTTTTGGTCGAAACGTTTAAAACTCCTAACGTTGTGGCATTTTAACGTTATTTTCTTGTTAAAATGCGCTCCACGGTAGCACGTCTAAATGTTTGACGCGAAGACATTCTTTTCCGATATGGTGATATCAACGACTATCTTCTTCGCATAATATGGACGGCCAACTGGTAACATCAACACTAAAAATTGTGCAGAGTGAATAAACATAAATCTGCATGCAGTGGTACCAGTACCTTTATATGACGCCAAAACAGCGTGATTGGGCATTTTAAGAATAATTGTTCAAGGCTGATACTTTTTTTCAGGCAGTGACACCAACCGGGTTTTTGACATGCTCTTCTCTATGCTTAAGCTATGCAATCATGATGCTAAAATACGTCATACCAGAATTGCCTATACGAAATGCACTGAAAAAATATCGTTTGTATGTAAGATGGTGCACCTCCACACATTGCAACGTGTATTCTCAGGTTCCAGTAATAGCATTTTGGTAATAGTATCATCTCAGGCCATTTTCCATTTCTATGATCTCCATGGTCCCCGGTCTTAATCGTCTGGTTTTCTAGTTCTAGTGATATCGTAAAACTTAAGAGTACATGCGCTATCTGCCAGATTTAAAAGACTCTATTAAATGTTCGATCGCAAACACCCTTCATGCTAGATATCGTTCGGCTTTGTTTACAGTCTACCATGCAATGTTTGTTAGCCTGTGATATCATCCTTGCAGAAAATAATAAAGTTTTCCTTTTGTTCGATCTGTGTTGTCGTCAAGGATTGTTGGTTTAATAATTTTCTCCGATCCTACGATTCTGTGTTTTTGGTCGTGTACAGAGCTACTTTTTGTGAGTTGAGCTTGGGCTTCCATTTTTGTGATATGCTTACCGTTATACATTTCTCCTAAACGAGGTAATTATTCTAACGAGTCTCTTAAACGAATAATATCTCCTAACAAATAATTTCACCAATAATTTTGCTTTTCCGTACATAATTTTTCTTTCATAATTGCCCGCTGATTTCCTTTAATTTTAAATTATTTATTTTTGTAGAAGCGGATTTAAAAAGCAAAATAAACACGTGATTTCAGTTAGCTTAAGAAATACTGTAATGGATAAAATAGTTTATCTGACAGAACAATAAATAAATGTTAAAAGACAGGTAAAATAGTTTTCTTCATTAAGTTTTGCTATATTTTTCTATAATCAAGACAACATCTCTGATGTTGTCTTTAAAATATTTGAAAAAAGAAAATTGCCTATAATTTAATTTACAATAATGATTAAGACCTAACCAATAAGAAAATTCCATTTTTAATAGCTCTATCGTACGAACTAATAGAAAGTATTAAATGTGTTTTTGAATCGGCGGCTAAACTTGTCTCCGTCCAAATTTCAGGACGATAACACAAGCGCGTCTGGAGCTATAAGAATTCTTCATCTTTCAATCTTTCATATATATATATATATATATATATATATATATATATATATATATATATATATATATATATATATATATATATATATATATATATATATATATATATATATATATATATATATATATATATATATATATATATATATATATATATATATATATATATATATATATAAAACAGGGCTACATTCCTGTTATCCTTGTTGTATTCAGCTTTAATAATGCAGTCATAGGCCATAATACGTTCTAAAAAGGTTTATTTAAAGGTAGGCTGGTGGTTATAACAGTTCAGATCCCCACTCCACAAGGGAGGAGGTGTGGGCAAATGTCCGGATGGTCCCAGCAGATTTTTTACGGAACACGTTATTCTGCAAGGCAAGAGACATGCGAAAACCATCGGTCTCCCATTAAATACTAACAGAGAATGATGCAATTTTATGAATTAGAGAATCAATAGCTGAGATTGTCAATTAAAAAGAGATAATACAGAATATCTTTTTCAAAAAGCACTGAACCTCTGATTCATCAATTAACTAAATGAGGAATATTCTGATCAATTTATTTGTTATATAACATCAAAAACTCACTGATTCTTACGTTTATTTATTCCTTAAATCATTGATACTTCTTTTTGTATATTCTTTAATTATTGTTCTCATTAATTTTTCCTTATTTAATAATATGCTCTTGAATTTGTTGATTTGAAGTTATTCCTCCAAAGTATGCATTCAGAGATAAAATTTTAAGGCTAAAGAATTTTGTTTATTTCACTTCCATGTTTTGATTTATCACTAAATTTTAATATTTTCCGTAAGGTATGCTGTTTTTGAGGCAACCTAAACCTAATTTTAGGTTTTGAAACGTTTAAAAGTAGCAAACAAAAATATTTTTAAAATCATATATCTTAGTCATAAACTAGTTAAAAACTCTTCAAAACTATTGATAAGTTTAATGTATTGTAATATGAGCCAAACAATCAAATCATAGTTTTATTAAATCCCAGTTTACTTAATATAAATATAATGTTTAATCAGAAATTGCTTTTATGATAGACTAAGAGAATAAACCTGTAACTGCTATAACAAATTATTTCTACCATGCTTCCCTTTATGAAAATAATTACTTATCAAAGAGTTACTTATCATTTTCATCAAAAAAGTAGATAACTCGACTCATCATAAATAACTATCCTCTTGCATGACAATAATTTGATTCGAAATTTGCTTTGAAGTAAACCCTGAACATATGCGTCATTTATTTGCTTTCAACTTAGACTAATGAAGTAATCATTCACAAAAATGTTTCATTAATGTTCGTGACTTCCTTAATTCGATTTCTAATTCAGTAATTCTTTAAGGCAAAACTTCCTCCACTATGTATACTTCATAAACAGCTTAAATATTTTATCTACAACTGATTTGAACTAATGAAGTACATTAATTAGTATTTAGAGAACTTTGCTAAAATTTCAGGCGGGTAATGTCGCTGTGAATGCTAATCTCATTTTAACAAATTAACTATTTTTTCGATATGCATGAAACAATATGTTGTTTTAATTACAGAAATTTTTTTTCCTGAATCTCCGAAGCACTATAATAAAAATTATTGGAAATCGAACCTTAATTAAATAAATGTATTTGTCAAAATGCGTTTGTTTAAAATTGAAAATAGTTTTTGCAATTAGTTTAGTCAATATAATAAACAATGCCCACTAGGGAAATTACAGTAAACTAGAGGTTAACCAATGAAATGTTTTTATCTATCTTTTACTTTTATAAAACTAATTTATTACTTATTTTTGTAATAATAAGTTTACTTACAATTTTTCTTTAAGAAAAGATGTGCCAATTTCCAATAACTAATAAGTATTAATTGGTAGATGCAGTTACTAACAATAATGATAGTATAAAAATAATCGTATCCTATGACTCTAATAACGCTAGATTAATTATGCTTCCTTGGGTCAAAAAAAATCACAAAAAGTTACTAATAATTGGTAATAATGTATATCTCAATTATTAGTAATTTTGAAGAAAACAATACTAGAAAATGAATAGAAAACAATACTCCAACTTAACTTCTATTTACGTAATTACAAAAAAAAAATAACAAATGCGTAAAACTTTTTTGCCCCATAAAGTAATGCCTTTTTTTTACTTAGGCAAATATATTTTTAATATTCAACATTATTTTTATATTTTTTAATAATTTCTTTTTTTATTTGGGACACTATAGTCCTGGGTTTATTTGGGACACTATAGTTTGGTGAGCAGCACATCATTCCTTGAGAACAGAATTTTTACCATAAATACATAGAGAGTAATAAAGTACTTCTGCATAGATCCTTTATTTCTAAATATCAGTTAGAAATATTAAAATGTAAACCCATTTTATGATGACATTTAATTTTTAAAAAAAAATTATTATTCGCATTTGTAATACTTTTTTAGCTTCAATTATCCATTTTTTATATATTTTATATTCAAATGTATCAAGATCTGATGCATGGAAGCTGTAAAGCCTCATCATCTCCTGTACATAGCTCTGTAAAAAAATAAAAATAATGAATGCACATGAAAAATACTACAATAACTAAGTTGAGAAAGCAAATCTTTATACATATTTAAATTAATGTAGTAGAACAGTATAAAGTAAGTCAACCCGATACTCAGTACAATTTATAAAATATTGATTATAGAAATGCAGAACCTGTCCTGACTTTAAGGTCAAGAGAAAAAACAACATATTATAAAATGCTTACTTAAATTAAGCATTTACTACTTTGTATTAAAACTAGTCGAAAATGTTTAAGAATCAATAAGAAAAGGTGAAAGACTTATCTTCAAAAGTGATCGAGATCAAAGGCTGAGAATTGAGATCTTACAACTCGAGAAGATTGTGCCGAACCATGTGATTTAAACCAGATTTAGTCAGTGACGTCATGCGTGAGTGTCAAGCTTGATTGACTTCTGAGCCGACAAATGTGGTGATTTAGCTACAATGACATTATGTGCAGGTATCCAATTAAGGAACAAAAATTCATCGTAAAATGGCGTTCTCGAAAGAAATTACAACAATTAAATAGTTCTATAGGCATTTTTCAAGTTCAAATTATCGTGTTCTGCCAATTAGTTATGATAGAAGTGATATTAAAGGTATCAACAAGTCCAGACAGTTATTTTGCTCTATTGCAATGCCATATGCAAAATATTAATATGACTTGAAAACCCCGTCGGTGTATAAAATGTTAAGGCACGTAAATAGAAAATATGACAACTATTATAAGTATTTTCCTCAATAAATATTAATAATAAATATTTATGGTCATTATTGTTAGAAATCCCCAGTTAATATAATTAGTTATCATGGTTATTTGTAAAAACTGATTATTAATAAACCTTGATGTTTACTTCCACTATCTATTCTCGCGGAACAGAATATAGTAGTAGTATTTTTATTATGAAGTTTAAACTCTCATAGTCTTGCACTCTTTATAACAAAATTATTGCAATCAGCAATCGATCGATATGAATGTGCGTAGTGTAGGTACAGTGTTATTATAAACTTTATTTAAGATTTATATTTACGTTTTTAATAAAATTAAGAAAATATTAGGAACTAAGCATTTACTTTCTCAGATCTGACTTATGCTTCTAAAATTATGAGAAAAAGGTTCAGCAGCATTTTACGTATGTTAATACATTTGGTACCTATTAAAATTTCCCCAATTATTGTAATAACAGTAGTTCCTATTACCAAAATTAATTTAGTCTCATAGACGTTGAAGTAGTGAGGCAAATTGTGGCATTTCTCTTAATCGAATTAGTATCATTTTTGTTTTTTACTATATCTTGTTTTTTTAATATATTTCTGAAAGATAGCATTCTTTAGATCTCACGAGACTAATTATGATGAATTTAAATAGATGATGATTCATAATTTTTTTCCTTTATTTGACTGAAATATTGAGGGTGACAAATATTGAGGGGACTGAAATATTGCGGGGGAAGAGATTTCTAATTATTGGAGGGGGACATATACTCATCGTCTCTCCCGTTATTGACACCCATGATTAGAATGCAATTTCTATTCCATTTTTAATAAATTTTAGAATCTGTTTACTTTAGTTTAAAATGTTACAGAATGGTCTAGTGAACACAAAAAGATATCGTATGAACTAATATTAAGATTTAAGATAAACTCTGTTATTACATAACACATTACATATTAATTAGCTATTTTTTGTTTTGCTGAAAGCTTTTCCTTCTCAATACGTATAAATCATCTTATGATTTTGAATAATATTTTGATTCACACATATTAAAATACCTAGAGGGTTTAGTGAGAATTTGAAGCTTATTGATAAGGCGTTCTCTGAGGTTTATTTGTACCATCAAAATAATGAAAATATCAAAACAATTTCTCAGCTCGAATTTAAATTTTTATGAGAAAAATTCCAAACATATCAAAAATGTATGTAACACAAGTTCATCTTCTTTTGAAACGATTTAACGAAATTTTCCGCATGATTGAAACGAAAAGCTAATCTCTAAACTTATTAAAAAAATTTTTACGTTTTATGGTCTATCACACTATCTCAATATATGATCTTCACATCATAAATAGGGTAGTTTATTCACTATAATTTTAAAAATAATAGCTTTAACTTTAAGCATAAGTCTTAAAAAATTGTCAAAAACGTGACTGTCATATTTCTAAAAAATGCGTCGTTAAAAACGAAACAAAATTTCAAATTATTTTAATGAATCAGCTGTAAATTTTCTAGACATTTAAAAATTGCTGTTCATATGAACTAGTCCATGATTTTGCTCTACTCAGCTTGGCCCAGTGATGCCAAGATCTTATAGAATTCTCTTTTAAATTTAAAACTATTCTAAATTTTTTTTTCAGTGAAGAAAAATTCCAAACATATTAAAAATGTATGTAACACAAGTTCATCTTCTTTTGAAATAATTTAACGAAATTTTCTGAATTATTAAAATGAAAAGCTCATCTCTAAACTTATTAAAAAAATGTACGTTTTATGGTCTATCACACTATTTCAATATATGAAATTCACATCATAAATAGGCTGGTTTGTTCACTATAATTTTAAAAAGAATTACTTTAATTTTAAACATAAGTCTTAAAAAATTGTCAAAAACGTGACTGTCATATTTCTAAAAAATGCGTCGTTAAAAACGAAACAAAATTTAAATTGATTTTAGTGAATCAGCTGTAAATTTTCTAGACATTAAAAAATTGCTGTTCACATGAACTAGTCCATGATTTTGCTCTACTCAGATTGACCTAGCGTTGCCAAGGTATATAGAAGTTAGAACTGTTCTAAAAAAATTTTTCTATGAAGTAATTCGATTTCACTTCTGCCTATTCCGTGGAACTGAAGCCGTTTTTTTGCTAAATTTTTGACAATTGCTTCAGAGACGTTTCCTCTAATTCCTCCTCATTCATACCACCGTATTTGGCAAATTCCCACAAATTATACATATTATAAAAAACATAATTGAATAATGAAAAAGCTTTCGAAAACGTAAATTAACAGAACACAAAGCAAATAAACACGCTAAACTTTACAGCATTAAGTGCAAGACTTTGCCAAACGTTAAGCATTGAAGGTATTAAGTTAAGATTGATGTATTTTGTGGCGTAACTGCCACTACAAATATTAAATACCAAATCACTAGTATATAAGCGATGTTAACTTGATTCCACCAGAGGTACCTTTTGATAGATGAAGGTTGACATGGTCTATTATTAAATCCCTTCAATTTGAAGGCCTCTTATTTTTATCTCGGGGAAATTTTCGTGCATGAGCTGTATGTGAAGCCTGAATAGCATTATAATTATCAGGAAACAGTAACCTTAACCAGAAACTCTCTTATATCTGATGAAAATGGGTTTTGCTTAATATTAGCGTTGTAACAAATGAATGCAAATGAATCAGACAAATGGTATCTAGGTTTGGTTAATTGAAAGATATCATGGCGGATCTAATAATATCTGTTTTGGAATCATTCACTTATTTGACTCAATGGCATAATTTAAGCTAATTATAGCATAATATTCATCGTTCAAATGTCATAATTATTCTCCTATCTCGTGCATATCTCGCGCACTTTTGCTATAAGAAAATCCTTTTATAAGAAAATGTGTCTTATATCTTATATGTTTATTCATCACTCTTGGGCACAAATCCGGAAGACTTAAAAAAACTGTATTATCCTGCTATAAGAAAATATATGTCTTATATCTTATATGTTTATGCATCACACTTGGGCAGTTATGCATCACGTTTATAAGTTAATGATATAACGATATTATAGAATTCCGAATAGAATTATATTTATGAGATATTTATATTGCGAAATATATATTTGCGAAATATATATTTGCGAAATATATATTTGCGAAATATATATTTGCGAAATATTTATATTTATGAGAAAATATGAGAACTATTTATTATTTCTATCCATTTTACCCTAATTCAAATACTGTTTAAATAGACTGGTTTTTCATTGAAAATTTACTACTACTAAATTTCTAAAATTTCTAGTTATTCTCTGCCCAATAGTACTCTGCAAATAGAAATGTTTAGTAGTATTTTTGTTTGAAACAATTATCAAAGAATAATAGCAATTTATTTTAATACAAGCATTTGAAAAAATGAGTATGTTTGAAAGATAATCTTATTAAATAACTCTTTATTATGTAACTTAGTCTCTCTCTTTTTGTGTATGTGTGGCCGCGTGTGCGTGTACGTGAATTAATTAACTAATTAGATAATTACAGAAAAAGGTTCATACTTTACATCTTCATACGTCTAGATCAAGTACGAGATAATAGCAGTACAAGTTTTTTTTAATCAAACTCTCGTGTTTATTTAATCAAAATCAACCTTCTCTTTGTGTTTTCGCTTGAGTTCAGAACTCAATCCGTTTGAAAAGAATTTAAATTGTGCATTTTTCGCATTAAAATGGTTAAGCTTCTTCTGTCATAACCAGGGTTTTTTCCTCCCAGTGTCTATTTTTATATAAGGGTTATATAATTATTTTAAAAATTTCCTAATTCATTTTGCTAAATCTATATTCTAAATGAGCTCTATTAACTGGTTGAACTTTATTTTGTGACAGAGAGAACATTAAAAAATTACAGTGCTGCATTTGTGGAGGAAAATTTTTAATGCATTTTAAAATTAGGCTGTATTTCAATAATTTTCGTTGACTTCAATATTTCTATGTTGGCTGTGTAATTTAGAACACTTTTTATCTACTTTAATATTTTTTAGTCATATTAGTCTAGATTCAGATTTTACCAAGATCGTCATTTTTTTAATACTCTATAAGAATTTTAAAATATTTATTTTGCAAACTAATTTAATAGTTCAAATATTGACTCATATTTTCTCATTTCGAATACATATTTTTTAGCCGTTTTATTATGAAATCTGTGCATGATATTAAATAAATAGTATTTTAATGAGCACTCCGAGATTTATATGTTACACTTTATACTTATAAGAAAAATATTTTAAAAGATTCTCAATACTGTTAGATTATAAAGCTTTGTAAAGACCTTATAGGAATTTTGTGTAAGCTGAATCTTTGTTAATTTTGAAATATACGTAACCTTTGATTCTAATGAGCAAACAACTTATTCTAACTCCAATTTTTGCACGGTCGGAAAGGTAAATAAGATAGAGTTGTACTTTCAAATTAAGAGTGAAATAACTTGTAGCCAACGGCCTGCGTAGGGAGCAAGGAACTGTTCATGCAACAGAAAGGTTCTGGGTTCGAATCTCGGGTTTTTCTTTCTCTCTGTGTGTTCTATGTCCTTTCTCCTTTGTGTGTGTAAGAATGGGACCCGCCCTATAAACGGGTTTGTGGTTGTGTGAATGATGTGTTAGAAGTCGAATTGTTGGCCATAGATGGCGCCACTGAAAAACAAGAACAATTGCACCCCCTCTGCCTAAATAGGCATACGACAAAAAAAAACTTGTATTGACATAAAAGTGAAGAAAACTCCATCGTTTTTTATCTTCATAAGTTGAGTTGACTATATGTTTAAAAAATTTCTCCATGTGGACTAATTATTTAATTTTTGCTTTAAAATCGCTCAATTTGATCAAAGCAAAAAAGACTTGCTCAAGAGAAAATTCTCTTTCAACAACCATATTTTTTCATACGGTTACCAAGCTGTTCCATTGTTTACAAATAAGTACTTTACCAAAACAAGTGAAAAATGTAGCATATTACATTGCTCCAAACTCTTTCAAATGTATCAGAATTTGGGCAGAAAGTGATGAATGTGATGAAAGGGAATTTAGTGGGAAATTTTATTTTAATAAACTTATCACAGTGCCTCATATTTTATGCGTTTAATAAAATTTTATTCACTGTTATCTTCAAAATTTACTCATGTTAAGTGAGTATTTTTTTAAATTATCTAATTAAACGAATTATGTAAAATTAACTTAAATATTATTGTTATTTTCTTACAAAGTAAATTGAATAATGGAAGTTTATTTGGAAATTGTTATCCTGACAAGACTTGTTTTTTAAAATGCTCGTCATCTACGTGTTCTACGTCTTATGTGAAGTTTTGCTCTGCTCCTGCATCCTGCTTAGAATAAGTTAGAAATACATAATTTTTTTATTGATTTATTTTTATTAGCGAACAATGAAAAATAATTACAACATTTACAATTCAAGAAAATAAAGAAAATATATGATAAATTGCGGCTAAAACGCACCATGAACTACCCTATACTACGTACATTTGAGTTCATTTCGGATCTGATGCAAAAATACCACCCATGCACTGAAGTTGGTGTTGGAGCTATTCTATGCAAATTTAATGCCGACGTCTAAAGGACTCAGAATTGGTGAGAGTTTGGATAACGCGTACGGCACATCACCCGATGTCTGATATTACGATACGAAAACTTAAGAAAATACATTTTTCTGTTGTTTAATAGAGCAACATTTTACGAAAAATGTTTAAACGAAACTCGTTATTTGTATATTTTTCTATTGTAGAAAAGCGACAACAAGTAGATCATTGTTTGCTTCTTTAAACTTCTTTTTCATAAAGGCAAAAGTTATCTTCTTCCTAACAAACCAAAAAGTTCTTCCAATATTTTCAGAAACCCAGTCACGCACTTCAAAAGAATGTTCCTTTTGTTGACACATATCTTCCTAACGTCTTTGTCTCTTTTCCAGATAACTAAAACCAACATCCAATGTTATAACTGTCGAAATATATATATATATATATATATATATATCTGTGTGTGTGTGTGTGTGTGTGTGTGTGTGTGTGTGTGTGTGTGTGTGTGTGTGTGTGTGTGTGTGTGTGTGTGTGTGTGTGTGTGTGTGTGTGTGTGTGTGTGTGTGTGTGTGTGTGTGTGTGTGTGTGTGTGTGTGTGTGTGTGTGTGTGTGTGTGTGTGTGTGTGTGTGTGTGTGTGTGTGTGTGTGGTGTGTAATACAAAAATTAAATACTTTTGTATTAATAAAAGCATTAAAACTTCATTCCTTTTCATTAAATATCTTTAGTAAAGGATAAGGGTAGAAATTCTATTTTGGGACTTCAAGGCTAAAAACATGCCAATGAATAATAATTAGATTTATACTTCAAAAGAGAAGTTATTTTAAGATCTTTCACTTCCATATAAGGAAAGATTAAACGATTTGCTTTGAGTAATAAATAAATTGATGAGGCGTAAGAATACAGAAAAGACATATGACTGGAACCTTTTTACACTGTTTAATCATCCTATAAAACGCAGGACCTAATGTTTTTGCGTGGCTTTTTGTTGTTTATCTTGCTAAAATAAAATCCATCGTCAGCTTAGACGGGATATGTGTTCCCCCTCTCCCGCTTTGGAGAGGGATTAAACTGCTATTTCACCATCGCTTCTAAATAAACTATTATGCCGAAACTGGACTCCTTAATCATGCTGCTTTTTTAACTAAAAAATATCGGTGTGGATACACCGCATATTATAAGACGGCAGGACTGTTGCTTTGTGCAGGAAACCCCTTAAAAGAAAATTTTTGTGCAATACTAATATTGCGAACTATGCCTAAACTGACTGCTACTTCGTCGCCATAAAACTCCCTTTTTCACCCCCTTTGTTTTGAAGAGAAAAAACTTCATTGGACTCCTGAGATTAAAAAGTTTTCGATTGTGGGGGGAAAATGAAAAGACTTCCCACCCGGAAGAAATCGCCTAACGCTGTTCTACCACCCGGGAGAAAAATTGCTTCATCGGTGATTTTACGGTACCAGTTCCGGTACGGTACCAGCTCCAGTACGATACCTACAATGCCTGTTAGTGCCCAAGAAACAATGGAAGTGTGCAATTTATCTGGATTAGTGTTTTAGAAAAGTCCTAATCATGATGTTGTGAAAAAAGAAAAAAAAATGTGTAGTGAGTCGGCACCGAGTGATAAAAAAAAAAAAAGTTGTGAAATCAAAACATAGAAGAAGAAAACCAATTATGTGCGCGTTTTTTATTCGAAAAATTAGAGGAGCTTTTGCTCCTATGGAAAATTCTTTTATAGGAAAAAGATTTTTTTTTCCTCCTTCGAAGTGTGATTAAAGTACTTATTTTTTTTTATTACAAAGATAAATCCCGTGCATATCTGCATTTTTTTTCTCCGTCATAATAATATGAAGTGCATTCTTGTGTTTATATTGTTTTTCTTATTTTTATGATATATAGTTTAATTTTTATGATACATTTATACTGCTTTTAAAATGTTTTTAAAAGAAATAGATGTGGTTCAAACGTCAATTAAAGTAATGAAGGCAAACAAAATTAAGTTATTATTTAAACTTTTATTTCCAAATGATTTGTCTAGATTAAACCGTAACAAAATTCTTAATTTTTCAGAATTTTCTTTTGAAACTAACACTAATGAATTTGCAAACAAACTGAAAGAAATTTGTGATACTTTTAATTTTTCGGATTTAATCAAAATTTCAGACATTCTAAATATTTCCAGTGAAGGAAATAAGGAGGAAATTGCCAAGCATATTTTAAATTGTTTATGTGATTTTAATCACTTAAAAAATTCGATCGTAAATGAAAATCCCTCCGAAGATGAGGAGGAAGCTACTCAGTTTAAAAGTAAACAAACTCAAACTGATTTTGAACCACATTTACCAACTAAAACTTATGTAAATAAATTTACTCAAGTTGATTTAAATTCTATATGTACAAAAAGTAATGTTGATGAAGATATGGTATCCTATAGTCAAAGTTCTAGTAATTATATAGATAGGGAAAATGAAACAAAGTTAATAGTTAGTTTTTCAGATATTGAAGCAGTTACCCCTATGTTTAATGGAAACCGCTTTGATAACATAAATTCTTGGTTTGAAAATTTTGAAACTCATGCTAATTTATTTAAATTGTCTGATACGCAAAAATTTTTATTTGCAAAAAGATGCATGAAAGGTAACGCATTAACTTTAATAAAAAGTAAAACTCAGTTAAATTCGTATGAAAAATTAAAAAATCTTTTGCTTGAAGAAATTGAACTTAGTTGCAATAGTGCAGAAGTACATGCAATGTTGCAAAAAAGAAAACAAAGATATAATGAAACTCTTCAAGAATATTTCCTAAAAATGAGAGAAATAGCTACTCAAAGTGATATTGATGACTTAGCTCTAATCACTTACATAATTCAAGGAATACCAGACCAAACAAATAATAAAACAGTTCTTTATGGAGCCAGTAATCTTTTTGAATTTAAACAAAACCTTAAACTTTATGAAAAAATTAAAAGTGACTTAGATAAAAATAAATTTCAAGCTAATAAGGGACCATATGCTAAGAAGTTAGAAAACCCGACATATGACATTAAGTGCTTTAAGTGTAATGCACCAGGACATAAAGCCCCGGCTTGTCCTAAAAATAAAAAGGTAACCCCGAATGTGACAAAACCCAAAATACATCATACTACACAGGAGAACCCATTGAATCAATGTAAATATTGCTCAAAGAAAGGACTTTTGAATCAATTTCACATAGGTTCCACGTGTGTAAACAACCCTAGTAATGTGGTTGATGTGAACTAAATTAAATAAAAATAATTGCAATTTCAATTTATAAAATCATATATTATTTGTAAAATTTCATTATACTGTAAATAAACTATTCATACTATTATTATTTTCAACAAAAGAATTTTAGCTATGTAAGCTTTAAAATCATCCAGTAACGAAAAAAGTATACTTTTGCGCTGTGTATCAGTTTACAAAAAAAAAATGAACCACACAGAATAACTTTTGAGCTAATGATCAAATTTTCACGGTCTAGGACTCAATCTTAATGGTTCGAAGTTTTTACCTCAAATATACTAATTAATTATTGCGATATTTTATGTTTCAAAATCAGACATAAAAATGTACTTTTTCTGAATGAACATAAAAATTGTTTCGATGGATTCGGAATACTGGCACCTGAAATATAAGAAGTAGCCGCATTCTGAGAAATATGGGCCCCATAATTTGGTCAGAATAGCTGTCCAAAATGTGTAGCCTTAATGTTAATTTTTTTTCACTTATTACGCTATATGTCGATAACGGTTTGAGAGAATTAAAACATTTCTGCTCTCAATTATAAAATTCGTTTGTCTAAAGATAATTTCAAGCAAAAAATAACTTTTAGTAAATATTCATTACTCTTTTATTATATTAATAATTAATGCACCGAAATGTTTTAAATTATAAGATCAACAATTTTTTACACCATTTTGAAGAATGTAATTTTACAAAACAGAATACAAAGTTTAAATAAAATCGGTCGGATAGTGTCTGAGAAATTAAATTCACCTAAAAGGATTTTCTAAAAATTCTATTTCTCAAGAACTATTCGAATTGATTTCGCTTAAATTTTGAATTTTCCTTTTAAAAATTTTTTTTTATAGTTATGTAAAAAAAATTATACCTTTGTTTGTAAAAAATTTGATACTACTGCAAAAGAAAAACGTCAAAAAAGTATAAATGCAAGTATACGCTCATTTATGAACTTTCATTTGTGCTTCATTTACATTATTTTTGTTTGTTTTTGACTATAACATTTTTGTAGCGAGTTTTGTCCGTTTTAGTTATTTAAGTTATTTGATGGGAGTTACGGAAAAAAGTTTAATCAGATTTTAATTAACTTAATTATATTATATCTTGGCACAAAAAATTATTTTTCGCGCTTACGAATAATTAACAGGAATACCAATTTTCTATGCCTTTTGTTAGAATTTTTTCTAGTGGTAACAAAATTAATGTTATAATGTATTATTTTTTGTTTTGTTAATTTAATTTTAAGTTATTTTCCAAACCACTCCATGTGAATAATACAAAAATTTATTAGGACCCTTCTTTGAGAGTTCTCCTGTGGTGAAGCTTTTAAAACGTTGGCAACATTCCTAGAATTCTGAAAGTTTTAGTTTTATTTATCTTTCTTTTTATAAAACTCTTTGGAAAAAGCATATTAGTTGGCAACCCTGAATTTATAATATTCTCATCTTTGTGCGTAAAAGTGATACTATGTTTATAAAGATAAATAGTTTATTAATAAACTGAATTAGTGGAACTGAATTAGTTTAAATTAAACTAAATTACTTTCTGTACCGTAGTTTAAAATTTATAAAAATAGAACTGAATAAGCTTCTTAATTTTAAATGAATGTAAAAAGTATATGCAAATTCAAATGTTTCATTGCTTTTACTATTGAGTTCAACCACTGAGTAGTTAAATTTTTAACTTTACGCTCTAATTTTGTTTGTTTAATGCCATTTATTGACTTTTTCATGATAATGAATTGAAATGTTAACCTTTTGATGAAGTTATGAGCTGATCTGCTTAAAAACTTTTGTATTGAAATTAAAGAGGTAAAATGTTACTTCAGCTGGTTCATACTTAAATTTTTGCATAGAGTCACTTTGAAAAGTAGGTTGGTAATGTACTACCATGATGTGGGATTTCGTGATTTCTTTTGTGCTGTCAACAAAAAGTAGGTAGTCTGAGAGATACCTATGTTAGACATTAACTTCCCTTTATTTGAAATAAATCTCTTTCAAATTACAACAATAATAAAGATTTTGGCGTACCATTGCATTCTAAAAAGAGAAAAGAATTCTTATGAAAGCAAAGAATAAAATATTTGCTTTCTTTACTAGGGTGTGGGATATTTTAGAGTTCAAATCGTGAGCTTTGTAATTTTGAAATGTGATCTAAGTTTAAATTAACCAATTGAAAAAATGAGTATATTTGTAATTGATTGGTATAGTAGTTGAAGAATAAATATTTGTAATTGCATTACTCATACTTAATAATTATGCTGAAAAACTGCTTTACTGTATAAATTAGTCTGTATGACTCAGATAACTATTTATTCTCATTTAAGAATATTTCTTTTTAATCTTTTTTTTTTCATTTACAATAGCTTGTATGTTAATTAATATCATACATTTTTTTTAAATGTTAGGTCATATTGAACTTTAATACCATATTATATTAATTTCGTTTTGCAACCTTCATCAATTTAATACTCATCCTGCAAATTAATATTTTCTTTATTTTTTTATTACAATGCATGCTATACTTATTTTTAACAAAAGTATAATTTAATTTATTCTTACTAAAATTGCATCAAATTTCTATGGTATTATGTTTCAAGGTCTTAATAATAAGGTTAAATGTTGACTCTAATTTCCTGTATGTGTTGTGTATGTTACACTAATCAATGGATTTTTTTAAATGTATAATTGAACAGTTTCCTGAATATTCGTTCTTATTAATATGCATGCATATTTTATTTTAATTTTTGTATGAATGACATATAATTAGAATTGTATGAAATCTCTTCTTTATGCATTCTGGGTCTTTGTCTAAGTTATTTACATCTCTAAATTATTACATATCAAAGTTATTACATATCTAAAATTGTATTAAATTTCTATGATATTATGTTTCAAGATCTTAATAATAAGGTTAAATGTTGAGTCTAATTTCCTGTAGGTGTTGTGTGTGTTACACTAGGCAATGGATTTTTTTAAATGTATAATTGAACAGTTTCCAGAATATTCGTTATATGTATGTATATCACATATACATACATATTTTATCTTAATTTTTGTATGAATGGTATATAATTAGAATTGAAATCTCTTCTTTACGCATTCTGGGTCTTTGTCTAAGTTATTTACATCTCTAACAGCTATTTTTTGAGTTTTTAAAGTGAATACAAATTAATTTAAAATTAGAGTAAATGTAGAACCCTATTGAAGCAAATAGTATTATTATTTAAAAAATAAATATAATGCTTCACCAATTTTAATCAAACTATATGAACAGAAAAACCCATGCATGGTAAAATTGATCATAATAATACGAAAAATGTAACATAATTAATCTTTCAGATAATATAACTTTATATAACTGGCATTTATAGCATTTTTCATAGTCTATTTATTTATTTATCTGATGTAAGAAGGATCTAAATCTTGTAAAAATTCTTTACTATTTTTATTCGTTTAATAATTCGTGCTCTCAAATAAATAGTTAGGAAAAAGTATACAAATGCCAAAAATGTCGAATGGAATTAAATTAACACTTAATCATCACTGTAACCTAAGATTTAACTTAACTAAAACCACAAAAATTAATGGTTATTAGACTAAATGAGCAGTGTGTCGCATGTGTATAGCGAAAATTATTAAAACCATCCTTTGTTGAAAGACAACATTTTTGTGCAAAAGAAGAGTTTCTTTACTTTATTAAATGATCAAGCAAACAATGCTTAAAATGAGATTTTTTGGAAATTGTTGTTTAGTCTTCAGTTTCTGTTTATTCAAATTTTGTTTATATTAGGAGCTGTAAATAGAGACATTGTTGTTCGCTAGTATTTGGAGATGCTTGAAGGAAAATTCTATTAAGAGGTTTACATTAAAAAAAATCAGAGGGATTATTGAAAAATAAGCATAATGCTTTACCATTTTTACTCAAGTTATATGAGCTGAAAAATCTACTTATGCTATTTCTGTAATGGTAAAATTGATCGCAATCACATAAAAAATTCAACATATTTAAGCTTTCACACTTTGTATAACTTTTATATTTATTGCATTTTTCAGCGTGTATTCAATTATTAATTTGATGTAAGAAGAGCTTAAATCTTTTAACTTTTTATTAATTGCTATTTTTATTCGTTTAATCATTCTTGCTGTTAATTAAATAAATAAAAAACGTTTTCAAATGCAAAAAATTGTTTAATGGAATTAATCTAAAATATTAACTCATTTAAATCAACACTGCAACCTAATATACATTAAACCACACAAATTATTGGTTATTGGATTCCATGAGCCGTTCCCTTCATGTTTACAACAAAAATTTTTAAACCATTCTTTGTATAAAGAAAATTTTTAGTACAAAAAAAAGCGAATCCTTACTTTATTCAAAGATAAAGTATACAATGTTAACGATGAGATTTTTAGAAATTGTTGCTTAGTCTAATCTTTCTGCTTGAACGAAAATCTCCTAAGGGATTTACGTTAAAAAAAATCTAAGGGATTCTGAGCAACTAAAAAACCACCAACTGGATGGTTGGATGACATCGAAGCGACTTGAAAATTGACTGCTAGAAAGTGCATGGTTAAGGCAGCTAAGGCCTGCAAGCGACTGTTGCGCTTGTGAAAAAGAAAAATGTATCAAATCAAGGAAGATACGTTTAAACTATATGAATCAGTCAGCCATTTGAAAGATATGTTTTTGAACTTACGCACAAGTACACTAAAAGTGCTTTTAAGTTACTACACGTTATAGAAAATACAAAAAAAGGACGAAATTGTTGATGTAATTTGAATATAAAAAGATGAGTATTTTTTCAGATATAATGATAATGGATATAAAAATTTAGTAATTGTAATAGCATCTCATTTAAGACAAAGTTTAAATTATGTCATATCCAATGTTTAAATATTTTAATATTGTGTTTTTGTTTGTTTTTATTCTGTGTATATATTAATTATATCTTGTTGAGTTCACACCAATTGTGAGAAAGATATTTTGAAAATTTAGCCCTGTTTTAGACTTTACAAACTAGAATCACTATGTAAGTAATTCGCTCTTGACATTTGATTTTTGTAGGGGATGGCTTTTATTCCTGATTTAATTTCCAGATATTACGTGATATGTAAATTATAGTAATAATTAAATATTTCAAATAGAAAATGTGAACACAGCAAATTGTGCTTTAATTAAAAGAATATTAAGAAAAATGTAAATAGAAAGACGGAGTTGAATAATTCGAAACTTTTATTTGTATTAGATTAATAACTAGAGTCATTTGAGCTTTTATTTCTAGCTATTATTACTACTTGCCTACTATTATGTTTTAATGATTAAAATTAAGATGGTTAATATTTTAATCAATAGTAGCAATCAAGTACATTGGCCTAGATGCAACATAAGAGTATAATTATATTTTCATCATTTATTTTTTTAAATAACTAACTATCGTTTTCTTTTAGTTCTTTAAGGAATAAAATATTTACATTTCCTTTAGTCCTTTAAGGAATGATACCTTTAAATCTCTGATTACAAAGTTAATGAACAGTGTCAAATTAGAATAATTTCAAAGATTATTTTTGGAGGCATTTCAAACACTTTTTTGGTATATGTATTTGAGTTTCATTTTTTTTATCAATTATTTAAATGCAAACCAAATTTAATTGATTCAAATCATAACTTTATAATTAGATTGTTTAAATTTATATATAGAGATATATTCACTTCACATTGTGTCCTTATGTGATTTTGCATTTATCAACCATTTCCGAAGCTTATTTAAGAAAATTTATTTTGTGGTTTCAATAGATATAAAAAAAATTAGAAATTAGGATTTTAACTTGTTTATTTTAGTCAGATTTTTGGCAGTCTATAACGTAATATTTCTAATCCCTTTTCAATTTTCATAAAATCTGCAGAATGCATTTGCGCTCTCCTAATGTTGCTGAAAAGTACTTTTTTCAGTATTGTAGATTCAAATATTATTGACAAATATTTCTAATAATATTTTAATTTATTGTTAAAAAATTTAGCTAACTATAAAGAAGTTTAAAAAAGCAGTTAATTTGATTTTCATAAACATAATGCAAACTAGCTTTTGATAAACTGTGAATTGATATCAGTGTTTTATTTCTCTGTATAAACCAAGTGACTTTACTTATTTACTCAACTGTCATCAGTGTTTTATTTTCCCATACAAAGCTGTTAACTAACGTTGCTGTATTATAACTGTAGTACAGCATTTGTGTTAAAATTGAACTGGTTTATAAAACAGCATCCCAGTATTCTGGGCGCAGAACACTAGTACCAGTATATGCTGGCTCCAGTATGATAACAGTTAATGAAAAAACAGTTTCGATATTACACTGGAGCAAGTATCCTGCTAGCTTGTTTAACACCAGTTCCGGTACGAAATCTGATTTTGTATCATACCAGATCCAATATGATACCGGCTGATAACGCATCGGTTCCGGTTTGATGCTGGATCCGTTATCATACAGGGTCAAAATGGTTCCGGCTTATGAAATACCGGTTCTGGTATGATACTGGGGAAGATAAAATACTAGATCCCGTATCATACCAGAACTGGCGTTTCATAAGCCGGAATAACTTTTTTTATATCGGGAATTTTTTTCAATAGGGTTGACATGCATTTTCTCGAACATGAAGATTTTGGAAAGGTTCAAAGGTTAACGGTCGGTTTCGAAAGATTAACGGTCGGATTGAGGGGAAAAATCCCCTATTACCAAGAATTCAAAGTAAAAAGTAACTGAATTGTTCCCAATAGCTAGTTAGGAGTATGGGAAGAGAACCATAGTTGGCGATTGATCGAAACATTAAATAGTCAAAAATAAAGCCAAACCCGCGTATAATATTAAATTTGAAATAATTTGGCCATAGCTTAATGGCCAAAGAGGCCGTGAGAGTTCATATAATCTTTGAATACTGAAACATTTTGTGATAAAAGAAATAAAAGTAACTTAAGGAATAAAGAGTTGAAAGCAGATTTTAATATTAACACAGAATTAATTAATATTACATTAGTATTAAAGAGTTAGCCGTTGCGTTGATAGTTAAGAAGAGAATAAAGTATTTATATTTGCTTTTTATTAAATGTAATAAAAATAAATAATTGATTTAGTTTATCTAAATTTGATTAAGAGTGAGTAAACAAAATTTACATTTATGAAATTAACCCATTAAACGCCACTTTATAAACCGTTTCGAAAAAAATTAGAATTTTCGTATGTTTTAAGGTTGAATAACATTTCTAATCATATGAGCGTTAAATTTTTTACAAGACTTTATTTGGTTAAAAGATATAATAGGGTCCCAAAATGGGCGACTTGACATTTAATGGGACTAACATAGCTCACTTACACACTGCGCTACAAGCAGCAGCTTTCATTACTTGTAATCGCAAAATCTGTTTTAATGGGATCAATGAAGTTAAAGATGAAATAAACATGTTTGAACGAAGAAGCAAAATAGTTCATAAATATTTTTACCTGTTTTATTTTTCTTGTCTAAATTTTTCAGTTTTTCATTTTTGTATGAAACAAAATTGAACAATTTTTGTGAAGTATTATTATTTTACTTTACATTTACTTATTACTTTACATTTTTCGCAGCACAAACGAGTGTCCTTTTTGGACAACTTACATTTGACTGCTTACCAGCCTGTGTAATGAAGTGATTCACTCCATTAAAAAGTATGGTGGTATTTACTTGCCCATGTGGTCCAAATCCATTCGGCACAGGTTTTTTTCTTTCGGATTTCAATAAACAAATAGCTACATCTCGAAGAAATGTTAATTGTGACATCTATCCATTCATCTAGCGATAAACCCTCCATGCTGCTACCACAGCTATGTTAAGAGTGTTGGTGAAAAATTGTCACCACCACTTTTTACCCTTTATTATGGGTTCATAAGTACTCAGAAATCGGTCAAGAAGATCAACTAATGTTCTGATTATACGAGGCAACTATTGCAGGCTGAGGCAAATCTATCTTCGTTTTGGACTTTTGGCATCAACGTTTTGCTTGTCCTATTGGTTGCATTCTCTAAAAATTTGTTGTTGGGCAAACAATTTCATTGTCTTTCCATTTTACAACACTAACATTCTTTGTTGTAATGCAGACAGATGTTCCTCTTTCTTTTTTCACTAAATCTTTACTGTTATACAAAGAACTATCTTGAAGTCTGTTCTCTCGCACCGTTCCAGTTATATGGAATTCCCTTTTGTGCATTTCTTCAAGCAATGTCAGAGAGTTGAAAAAAATTTCAACATACACTTAATATCTTCGGCAGTTTTCTACGCATTCTATCAAATCTGAGACGATTCTTGTTCCGAAGTGTGTGTTACATTCAGTTGTTGTTTCTTTTCCCACATAAACCTGCGAATTATATGGATATCCTTGTGAAGAAGCAAGAAACCACTATTTATAACAAGATTTTATGGGGTTTCCTCACGTGTACATCTTTGCTGAATGTCTCCCTTTATAAGGATTTATTTCCTCATCAATGCTTTAGTATTCAGAAAATGTCCGAAATTGTTGCAATTTTTTGCAGGACATCTCAACAAAGCATTTCACTTTGGGCAACTTGTCGTTGGTATCAGTTGTGTCATTATTACATAGATGAATGTACTTTTTCATGCCTCTGAAAGTTTGCCAACTCATGAGATTTTGCATAAAAGGCAGATTGCAATCTTCCGCATTGCTACTTTTCAGGGAGAGACCTCTTCCTTCTTTCAAGGACATTTTTTCCCTGAAACATGCCGTGTTTTATGTCGCTTTATATTCAGCTCCACTTCTACGCAGACGTCTACTGGCATAACGTCATCTAAATCATTTTCCTGAAAATCTTCTTCGGCACTTACCTTGCTTGGATCTGGCGGTAAACACGTAAAACTACATTCATCAGAATCAAATGTTTCCCTATAATCCAATGCCTGCTGTACAGTTAAAAACTTGCGAAGCTTTTTCAAAAAGTTCCTTAGAAAAAAAGAACCACACTCACCGAACGATCAGATCAAAATATTGAGAGAAAAAAAATTATCCTATATTTTGAAACATTCTACGTAACAGAATAAAATATGAAGAGTGGTCACAAATGAGTAATTCAATATCTGCACCGATAACATTTGACCTTAAATAACAAAGGAGAGGGTACTAAACATGAAGAAGAAGAATCCATGCATATTCGCCTTTTTGTAAATGTGTTGAGGGTGACGTTAGCCAAAAGATGCCAAGTCTCCCAGTTTGGGACCTCTTTAAATAAACAACTGTAAAATCGTTCTTAATCGATTGTCTTTTAATTTTGTTTGTGATTATATGAAGACAGAACAATTGTTCCCTATATTCAATATTTTTAAATTCCTCAGCTTAAAAAGTTATTTTTTTCTGAAACTATTTTCGTTTGAAGTAAAAAGAAGCGATTTTGATTAAATTTAAGCAATGTTTAAACATACAATTTACATTTCAAGCTCTCTGTGAAACTTTTTAATAAAACTAAAAACTTTCAACAGTCGATAAGAAAATATAAAAAGTATTCATGGGAATTACTCAGCGAGAAAAAAAATTTTAAACGCAGGTTCCCAAAATGGGTGATTTGGTGCTTAAAAGGTTTTAAAGATATCTTAAAAGGAAATTATAATATGTAATGACGATGAAGACATGGCTATTATGCTATGCGTATTATCTTATGTAATGCCTTTAGAAAATGCCTATTATGGCATCTCAACATTATTTCTAAAATAATTAATTTGACACTGAAAAACTTTCAATTTGTTTGTCACTTAGTCTTAACTTAATTTTTATAGTAATAATTTTTTTTTAAATTTGTCAGTGGTTCATTTTTAAAGAACTATTAAAATTTTTTTGTTGACAATATTTAGATATTAATTGATTTTTTAAAATTATTTTTGAAAGTATTTTAATTGTTACAGAAGCGATGCCAGCTAAATCTCATGGGGCAATTTAATAAATTTCATAGTATTCACTTAGTCTTTTTTGAGCATTAACATATTGAATCGATTTTTTGCAAAAAAAAAATTTCTTTAAGTCTTAATCATTAATTCTCTCAAAAGTGAGATATTAAATAATTTTATTTGACAAATTGCACCATAATAAAGTCGTACACTTAAATTCTTAAAAAAAGAATCTTGCTTTGTCATTTTTACACATCTTATCTAAGAAAGTGAAGTTAATCTTGTCAAGAACTTTCAGAAAGAAATATTTGTGTTTTGTTTTATTAAATTATTGCATTTACCGGCATGGTTGATTCAAATTCAAGCATGATTCCTTCCACATTAGGAAAAAAACATATCAACAAAAAGCAAGATTTTTGTAAAAGGAAGATAAACAGAAGTAACAACATTACCTTCCTGATAATTATTTTTGTTAATTTTAAATAGGATGATGGCTCGCAGAAAACTTTATTGAGTAAATTGTCTTCTTCTCAAACTTTACGCTACCTCTTCTGCTGTCATTACTTTCCTTTCATTTCGTAATGAAATTATGTAGAGAAATTAAAGAAAAAAGTTCTTATAGATGAAGCCTTGAAGTTTTTAATGGACACTAAATTAGTATGTTTTATTTAAGGAATTCTTTTTAAAAAGTTTAGAAAAGATGATTATAAATAGATTAACTAAATTTTTATTCGATTTGATGAAGAAAAACAACATTTTTGTTCTCAATTCTATAAATGTTAGTTTAGTGTTGCAAAAAATATAAATTTGAAAGTAATTTTATTTTCCAAGCCAATCTTTTAAAATTCTTATAGGGCATGTTATTATACTACTTTATTTAAATAATTAAGCTTTTATGACAAAATAAGACAATTCCATTTTGAAATGTATTTCCAAATTGAGTTTGTTATGTTTTTAAAAAATAGATACACTTGAATAAATACATGTATTTAATTAATGACTCACTCTACTTTTACTATGAATGCAGATGTTTATCTAATTATTGTTAATATAATAAAGGTTCAGAAAACATAGACAATCTTTAGTAAAAAAAATTTCAACGTTTGTTTACCATTGGAGACAAATATAACTTTGATGGAATTATAAGAGTTAATTTACTAAATAACGCTAATGATGTTAAAGCATAAAATATTATTTTATCTTTGATTTATTTTTAGTTTTTTGTACATTATTTTATTGACTTTTATGATCCTATAACTTTCGTTATAAAATAAAAAAGTTTAAAATAATCAAACAAGGGATGAAAGTAATAAAATATTCTTTCATAAATCATAAATGATTTTGAATAATTTTATCCACAAGGATAATGGTTTATTTCTGCGTAAATAAATCAATCGCTAATATAGAAGTTAGTGTGGAAGTTAGAAAACTTTTTTTTCAGAATAGTTCAATTTAAGAGAATTTAAACATGAATTATAGATAATTAAATGATAAATTCGAACGAAAGGTCATTCTATGGGAAAAAAAATTTTTTTTAACTTATTGAAAAAAAATATTTTGGTTTATAGTAATTTTGTATGATCTAAATAAAAAATTTATAATTTGAAGTTTGGCATCGTTTTTCATTGTCTTATAAATGGTTAAATATTTTCGATTCTGATGAAGAACAAACTTTTTCAGCATGCTGAAACTGCTAGAAAATAAATTAATGTAGTGAAAGGGTATTTTTTATGTAATTCTTAAATTAAATAATTAAAGGAGGAAAATGGGATCAAAGTTGCAACATACAGCAGAGTATTCACGAATTCTTTACCTGCGAATTTTAAGAAGCAAAGACGTGTTATTGATGAAGATATAATTTATTTCCTTGGAGCAAAGGAAGAAAGTTCAAAAAAATTCATTGGTAAAATGCAGGGGAACTGAAATTTACATGCTGGAAAATTACACCTCCTAGCCATATCTTGAAAACGTTTAAGAATAATTTAAGAGATGAGAAGGTAAATGGTATAAAGGAATTTTTTCGGAGTGAGAAAAAGTGATTTTTGGAGGGAAAAAAAGAGAAAGGAAAATTTTTTATTTAAGTCTAATTCTAATTGAACTATACGATAATCATTGTATTAAGTCTTTTAAATCCGAAGATCTCAGTTGATAAATATATGGGAGGGACAAATACCAAGTGTTTTTGGATCAGAAGGATGGTCAAACTGAATTTAGCAATAAGCAGCAGACGAGTAACCTTCCCTTGGCGGCGATTCAACGCACCCAGAATGTCAATATAAAAAGCTAACAGTTTAACGATAACACGGAAACAAGTTAAAAACATTTACCAGCACAACTCACCAATATATAAAACTTAACTGTTCGATTTCATATTCTTCAATATGCTATAAGCATATTGAGGTTTACCAATAGCTTAGCATAATTGTATTCGCTGTCTGTTATTCCTTTACTCTCAAAACCGGAATGTGTTTTCAGTAATACAGATTTTTATTCATTTGAAATCACAAAGGTAAACGTGACGAAACTAATCGCTAAGTATCTTGAAATATATAATGATAAAATACATTTTTTAATAAAATGTATTTTGAATGTATAAAATAGTCGGAATTTTGCTGGTAAATATTTCTTGGGTTCATAACTCATATGAAATGACTTGACAACAGAAAAAATTAAGAACTTATTATTAGAAAGTAGATAGTTTATTAAAACGAAGATGGATCCTACTTGAAAATATTTAAGCTTGTGGTTTAAATAAACACTTTTGATTCAACATCAATATAAGGGCATATAGTTCGATTGTCCTTTAATAATTTTTACTAAGCAATTATTTTATTTTTTATTATATAACCGTCGTTGAACAGCCAACCCAATTTTTTGAGTTTATGACCATATATGGCAGTACTTTTACTTTCGTTACTTGTACCGCCGGTACAAGTAAAAAGTACTTACTTTTACTTGTACTTCGTTACTTTTTAAATTTAGTACTTTTACTTGTACTTTCGTTACTTTTTAAAGGAAACAGTACAAGTATTTGTAGCGGAAATGTCGAATGAAATCATTACTTTTTTTTAAAACTCGGTAAGCTTTCTAACAAAAAAAAATGCTTCAGAAATGCAATTATTTTGCAAAATGAATAAAAATATTAATTAGCAAGTTATTTTCATTCATTTTCGAGTTTTATGCATTTGTTTAATAAATTTTAACTAAAAAATGTGGGATTTTGTTATTACGTTTTTCAGTTTTCTTTTTGAACTCACTAATACTACATTTTTGTCTTAATACATTTTTTACTAAATACATGTTTATCTAGTGCATTTTTTACTAAAATTATGTTTATGCCCGACCTAGTCAAACAACGATCAATCAAATCTCTAAGAACTTAAAAGCTATTTGTGCTATTGAAAACTATTATAATTACTATTTTAACTCTTGAAAATTCGAAAGTATTAATTTAGCCACTGATACTAAAATTCGTTTACAAATTTTAATTATTCCGTTAGGCAGAAATGTTCGGAAAATGATTTTCTCACATGACTTCAGCCTTAGCCATTGTTACAAATAAAACTGTAGACTGTTCTATTTCAACTTATACTGCACGTTCAATTAGTTTTTACTAGCTCAAAGATCACAAAACTATCTGGGTTTGCTTTGTTTATGTTTGTGTTTTTAAAATGCGTTTCTATAGAGCAAAACAATTTTAAACGAATAGTAATTTAAATAAATAAAAATAATAAACTAAAAATTAAAACCAATAGATAAAATTTCTTTTTCGTGCAAATCCATAAAAAGTTTGATATTAAAATTATATTTGATTTTAAAATTATATTATACGATAATATTATAAAATTATATTACAATATTCTTCCGAATCTAAAAATAAATTAATGTCCGTAACTTTCAAAATTAGAAATAATTAAATAAGTAACAACAATTTTGCAAAAACATTAAAGAACATAAGAATATTATTCAATAAAATTTTAGGTTACTTTGAATTTTCGATTTCTTAGAAATGTACTTTTAAACCGTTACTTTTTTTGTTTAGTACTTGTACTTTTTACTCGTTACTTTTTGAAAGTAACGTTGCCATACATGTTTATGACTATCGATGCTCAACTCCGTACCCTTGTAATTTTGAACCAATTCAGGAGACAAAGGAACTCCTGGATCAAGTGTTGGGAGAAAATTGTCTGCATGGAGGATTTTTGATGTTGCCATCCCTCATTTGCGTTGCATGGTGAGGAGAACCTATGGGATAATAAATGGACTAATGGGACAATAAACCCATGATCCGTCTACTACTGAGGATATGCCTATAGAATAAATCAATCATTAGATACCTTATCAAAAAGTTAGGAAAAACAATGCATGTTGGGGGTTTCCAATTAACATTTAAACAAGGATAAACAAAATTATTATTATCAGCATTTACCAAATCAAGAATAAAAGGATATATGAGGCACCAAACCATGATTACCAGTCAGAGGAACCAGGGAGAAGTTGAAAGACAATAACAGAAAATAATGCCTAGTTTCCACATGTAGTCTAATAGGTTTCGATATTCTGTACACCTGGCTTGTTAAATTGTCATTGACATTGATCCGTAGGACTTTGATTACGTTTCTGTAATGGTGTTATGTATAATTAATGTAGAATATATAATTGGTGCAATATATAATTATTAATGTAGAAACATCGAAAAAAACAGTGCAAACAGTTCCACTTAAAATGCAATATTGTTGGTTGCCATGACAAATGAAATATTTTAAAAAGTATTGAAGTTTTAAGAAGTAGCATGCATGGTGAAAATAAAACAAGTTTCTGGTTAATAAAACCAAGTATACTGCATTTGAACTATTCGTTTGATGATTTTTCTGTTCATATAGTACAGAAAATTCTGGTTTTCAAAGTAATACTTCTTACTACCGTACAATTAGAAAAAAAACACAGAACAAAAAAGTAAATTTAACCAAAAATATTTTTATAAAAAATCAATCAAATGACAACTTTTATAGTTAAACAAGTATATTTTATCCCATAAATAACAGTTCTTTCACCATCCAATGCTGCGCTTGACAGTGACAATAAACTGTTTTTTTTTTATTATTTCCAATGCAACAAGAAATACAGACATTATCCTAACGCCGTACAGAAATCAAAAGAAAAATACAAATACAGTAAGAGATGAAATATACAAATACAGTAAGAGATGAAATATACAAATACAGTAAGAGATGAAAAATACAAAAACAAAAGCAAAACATTTAACAGAAAAATTAAATCAAGAATTTAAATTGAACATTGAAAATTGTTAAATAATTATCTTTATTTTCGTTATTGCTGAAATCTATTTTACTCGAAGAAACACGAGTATACCAAAGTAACCTCATTTGTCACAAAGCATCAAAATATTCATATATGAAACTATTTTACGGCAATATTAAAAAAATCTGCAATTTACCCACCACTGAATAAAATGCTTGATAAAATTACTAATCATTTTTAAAGTTCTATTTCTTTATTTATATTGCAAATTCTATTCAATTATGAATAATTTAACATATGTTTTACTCAAAATTTATTACAATATACGTTGTGTTGAAACTTACAAAATGTTGGGAATTAAATCTTTATACTGATTTGTTTTCACTAGCATAAATGAATAACAGTTAAAATTATTGAACAAGAAAAAAAATATATTGTGTTGTTTCCTCTTAGTATAAGAGATGTTCTTATGGTTAGTAAACATTTTATTTCAATTATAATAATTGCATAAATGTTTTACAAATTTTTTATTTATGTTATGAAAAGAAATTAAATCATAACTTCATGTTATTTAAATAGGAAAATTATTTTCAATGATTTTAAAAATTTTGTCTAAAATTATTATTTATTTTTTATTTTTCAAATTAAAAGATTATTATATTTCAACCTTTTCATGGAAAATAGTGATTTAATGAAGAATTTTCGTTTAAAACATTTTTTCAGTTATATATTTCTAATATGTATAATATTCTAGTTTCTGTGTATATTTTTGTATTACATATATTGATTGTATGTTAATGATGTTTGCTGTTTTTCAGCAAAAACTTTTATTTCAAAATTTTCTTATTTGTCTTCAAGAAGATCCAATAAATTTTTAAAGAGGGGAAGTTTCAGATTTTCAACCCTCTGTGCGTATGAGAATGAGTTCGCTTAAACTAACGGTGAGCCCTATCTAACTTTTTACATTATTTGATCTTCATTATGTTCTGCCTACTTAAACAAAACCTCTTTTGTGTGTCTCTGAAGATGATTATAATAATAAAAATTAACTACGCAATTAACGGAAAAGAATACGACACTATTCATATAATGTTAATTAAGCAATTCAATCAAGGTATTTAAAAATATAATTAACTCCACCAAAATATTAGTCAGCTTTTAAAGCTAGAGGCATAAAACACACACTTGTTTTTAACAAAATGTAAAGAATAAGCTCAAAACATTATATTTTTTGTTGTAAAAAGTTAATTACATACTAATTAGTCTACACATACTTACAGAATCTTTGAAGAATGGTCTCCCGAAGGAGCTGATTATATATAACTTAAAATGAAATAAATTTATTTTATTTATTCTTTAAAAATATTTATCAAAGCTAGTTATTTGATTTTGCTGACACAATACATGTTTTTTTGAAACTTTATTTAATTTTCTGAGAAACGAAAAACTTTTTTTTTAAGATTGCACTTTTAAAGCAATTCTGACTTCTTATAGGAAGGACTTTAACACAAAATGACTAATTCAGCAATATTAACGTGGAAAATTATACTGAAAGCTTATATTACTTTTAGATTTGTAAAAACAAACACATTTTATATACCTACTCATTAAGTTTTCTCTTTTCAAATAATTCAACCAAGAATAAATATTTCTTTTCCCTTTCTTATTTATGTGAATAAAAATTACAAAAAATATTTAGTGTTTCTTTTCTTTTAAATTCATTTATTATTCTTGCAATTAAGGTAATGCAAAAATAGCTCTTTAATTCTTAAACTCGCCAGAAAAATGTGTAAAAATTTAACACATTTTTCTGACGAGTAAACATTTTTAAAAAAAGTAAACAAATGATAATAAGTTTTAATTATTCATCCAACTAGTTTTGCGTAGTTACTTAAAACGGAGTATTATATACTACATAATGTTACAAAAAAATTCATTCAAAAACTGAGTGCTGGCATAAATATATCTTGCATAATATGGAGCAAGTAAAATTGCAGGATAAAAACTCGTTATTTGAGATACACTGTTAGAAATATATCGGACAAAATAGTTAAATAATAATTTATTTAATTGCTATTTTAACATTTTCAAACAATCATAAATAAAATGGTAATTAGCTGTAAAATGTGAAAAAACCGTTTATTCACTGTTTTCACCTTGTTGTTGTTGTTGTAGTTCATTTACGTCGCACTAGAGCTTCACAATGGGCTATTGGCGACGGTCTGGGAAACATCCCTGAGGATGATCCGAAAACATGCCATCACAATTTTGATCCTCTGCGGAGGGGATGGCACCCCCGCTTCGGTAGCCCAACGACCTGCACGCGAAGTCGAGCACTTTACGGTAGCACAGTTTAACGAGGACCAATACCGCACACCCTCGGTCCCTACGCAGACTGATCCAAGTGGGTCACCCACCCACACACTGACCGCAGCCAGTGATGCTTGACTTCGGTGATCTGCTGGGAACCGTGTCTTAACGATCAGTCCACTGCGGGACCTGTTTTCACCTAAAACGGTCAAACTACCAGAATTTCATATCGAGTGGGAGACTTAGTTGCAATCCAGAAAACTCAGTTCAGATCTGGTCTCAAATTAAAACCCAAGTTCTTCGGTCCATACCAAATCACAAAAGTGAAGAAGAACGATAGATACGATGTGTTGAAAGTCGGGAATCATGATGGACCTATCAATATCATCTTCAGCTGACCACATGAAACCGTGGTCAGTAAATTAAAGAAATGTTTTTTTAATTTTTTATACTTTGCTTTCTCGTTTTTTTTTCTTCTTTTTTTTCAAGATAACTGTGTTTAGAAGCTGTTCTAATAGAAAATGAGGACATTTTGTAGCCGGGATTGCCGAATAATGTAAAGTTTCAGTGTCATAGTGTAATATTTGAGCAGATTGCATCAGCAGTCATCATGTAATACTGAGAAGTTTTACCAGTTAGATTTCAATTGGAGTTTTTTGTCGGATGTATTTTTCTGAGATCAAAAAACTTGTTTTGAGGCTGGAGGTTTTTTTTAAAGAAGCAGCAGATGTTTGCTCGTAAAAAAGTTTGAAGTTGTTTGTACATTGAAAACTCTGAAGTTAGAATTTAGGACAACTTCAAAATTTTCCTGAGAGCGAAAAACTTCATAATTCTTCTAAACGCAAGCAGCTGCACAGTTTTTAGTAAAAAAAAACTTATAAAAATTTTAATAATTCCGTCATTATTAAAAGAGCATTGATGATTTTAAAATAAAAAAAAAACTTCAATATTTGACTTAAAGCTAACATGAGAAATAAAATGGTTAAACATTTAAGAATTGATTCACGATAGATTTATATCTTTTGTGAGCAAATTACGGAAAGGAGCTACTAAAAAGAAGGAAGAAATCCAATCTCTTTACTTTCAGAAAAGTCATCAGAAATGTTATGTTTAAGTATGTATGGAAAAGCAGTCTTATTCCCATATTTATTTCGATATTTTATGATTAAAAAGTTTCCGTTTTTAATGAAGTATGGATTTTTTTTCGCACTCATCTTTTATAATTATTTTTTCTTCCAAATAGCTTTTGTACAAATGAGTTTATTTTGTTTATTTGTTTTAAAGTTTCGTGGCTCAATGAATTTTGATTTCGAAGATAAAAAAGAATGTAAGAACTACAGACCAAAACTGAATTGTCATTATATTTAATAAACTGCCATGTTGTTTTACTAGTCCTGCTTTTTATTCATTTTAAGCACATTTTATTTGTTTCAATGTTTAAATCATTTTCGAGTTAAACAACACTAAATGATTACTCGTATGAAGGTATGCTTAAATTTTAGTCTCAAAGTTGTGTCTTAAGTATTTTTTTCAACCAGCCATGTCTTAAAATCTTATTACTTTATTTCAGCAAAAATTAATAACATATATTATGAGGAATATCAATATTTCCTTAATAGATAACGTTAATTCGGGATAAAATCGAGCTTTTTAAAAAGAATGATGAACTTATTTATTACTAATAAGTAGATTAATAATAAATTTATTTTAATGAAACTTTTAATGCATTTTTATACATTGGATCCATATACTTTAAATATGAAGCATATGTTTTCTATTCTCATCGATTGTTTCAATAATACAGTAATACATTTAAGTGAACGTGTTTTGATTTGATATATTTTAGTTAATATTTCATAAATATTTTTTCAGAATTAAGAATGATCGTAAATTAATGTATCTCAATTGTATTTGTAAATTCTATTCTTAACACTGAGGTAAGAAATATCAATTTGCAGTTCGTAAATACCAAATTCATAATAAATGGAATTTTAAAGTCTATTCAATTTTATCTGTTCATTAGATGCTGCTCTACAAGTCTCATTTAAAATATATTGTTTCCTGACAAGTTTGTAATAATGTTAGAAGCGAGCTCATTAAGCAATAAACTAACATACTAAGTGTGTACAAATGGTTTTCAAACATTAAACTATTTATTAGTTTCTAAATTCACAAGAAGGAAATCAGCTTTAATTTACACAGTCATATGGCCCCACTTTTTTTCACCTGACCTACTGCACTTATTCTGTAAAAATATTGAATCAAAATTATCGAAATACCTTATAATTAAATATAGAAGTAATTCAAAATTTGTTAATTAAGTCAAGTAGATAATATTATAGCAGCAATTATTAACATATATTTTTTTAATATCCCTGTCAAAAATTAAGTAAAAACAGATTATATACTAGTCATAAATTTATATTTAATCGAAAAAAAAGTAAAAGTGCAATCGAAATGCAAAGAATCACTTCTAAGAAAACCGGATATGAAAGCATAAAAAACTCTTCAATTGCTTCAGAAAACGGAGAGAAGTTTGAATGCGATTATTAAAAATTCATCAGATAGATAAACTAGATTCTTGGCTTTTTCATTCTACCTTCCTCTCTAGCGATTTGACTTCGATAGCGTTTCGCACTCAAATATTAATTTGCGACTCTTGAGATACAATATTAGTCTTGACAAATAGTATAAAAATACACACAAAGGACACTTATGAACACTATAAAGACGGAAAGTTCATATATATCTATATTGCCAAAAAGCAGTCAAAATGACTGAATTGTGAATGCGTAAATAAATTTGTTTAAAATTAATTTTTTACATTTTTTATATTATTAACAGTTATATAACAAGTTATTAGTAAATATTAACAATAAAAAAAATCATATGCTGTACAAAGAGGCACAAAATTCTATGAAATCGCGTCCTCTTATACATCATTGTTTTTCTAATTGAAAGCAGTCAAAATGACTTCCTTAGGCAATCTAGTGTTAAGAAACACCTTAAGTTCAAAATTTCTATCTGTAACTACTTCCTTATTTTAAACGAATGTTCACGCTTTCATTTAAGATTGGTGCCATTTGAAATGAACAACTTTTTGTGACATAAGGGTTTCGTTAAGCAAGCCAGTTTGTGATCAGATTCCAGACAAAAATTAGTTTAATCTATATACTGGATGACATGAGTTTGGGGACATAAGGTATTGTTAAGTTCCAGAAATTTACATTAGTTTCTCAAATAAGGAAACATTTTATTTTAAATTAGTGGAGTACGTGAAGCCTTCAGTGTTTAATAACTTAACGGAAAGCAAAACATATATCTTCTTCAGCAAAAGTTTTTCAGAAAAACTTGTTCTGAAGAAAATGACATGGAAATCAGGCAATGCTTTAGCGTAGCTTGATGCTGAAGCTTTACTGCCATTAGTAACAGACTATTACCGAATGCTTGTTTTATTTTATTTTATAACCGTCGTTAAAGACCCAATTTCGGACTACTTTTAAACAACTTCGCAGCCTTGTAATTTTGAATCAAATCCCGAAACAAGGAAAGTACTGCGAGAAATTTGCCTTAGTGGAGGATCTTTTGATAGAATTGAAATGCGTGTGCATTCAATGGAGGGGAACACCACTCACACCACTCACTATACACTCAATGACAAGCCAATTTCAACTCATAATCCGCCTACCACTGAGAATATTTTACGCTAGCACTGTGTTCCGTGCGAGCTGGGTACGAAACTCGTTTCGACCAGTTATCGCTAGTATTTGAGCCCGGTCTCTTCATTGGGAGGCAAGAGCTCTGGAACACTTATTTGCCGAATAAAAGCTTGCCTGTCTGTGAATATTTCGATCGCCGTAACTCTTACAGCAAAATAAACCATTGAATATCCACACCGGCCGCAGTCTATAGCTGATTTTGTATTCAACACTTGATTCTAACATTTGGCACAACTAATGTCACGGTCTTTTGGTTTAAGTATGTCAGTTTACTTCCAAAGTGTGAGGTTAAATTAAACGCAATTATTATTAAAATCTGCAATAACAATTTTTAGTATTATAAAACTATTAAGGATTTCCTAAAATTCACACAAGCATCATTTATGCTGTAAGAAATCGGAGAGAAGAAAAGTCAGATAGTTCAGAGATATAAAAAATGCAACACTACAAGTAGTAACAATTATTTTTTATTTTTGGGATTCGTTTTGAAGATATTTTTGACATATATTGTTGAGTATTTCCTGTGTGTGTAGTATTCCGTATCAGTATTCATGAGACTTAATAGCGTTGGACTACTTTTTGAGGATTTTCGAAGTCTAAGATTGATGCAATAAATCAACAATTATCCATGCTCTAAGGGATAAAGTGCCGTTTCAGCGAAATTCAGATGCACAGCTATCACTAAACGATCAAAAAGTGAATATTTTACGGAAATAAAGAAAACCTCGCCAAAATCATTCAATATGATGCACCACTCAAAACCATATATTGCGTATTTTGTGAATCAATTAAAATTTCGCTATTTTTTTTTTTACTAAAAATCCCAATTATTGTGGAAATTTTAAAACAGCCTTATACAGTTTTTCAATTAAACGAGTTTAATTGATGCAAAACTAATATTTTTGCACGAACATACTGTCTTTAATCTTTTACTAGGGAAATCAGACTTTTTATAATGGACAGAATACAACAGAACAAATTTATCTTAATAGACTTTTAGTAATAGGATACTCTCAACTTGAAAAGAAGACCACTGATAAACAACCACCTCATCTCAACTATGATCTCAGAAATAGCAGGTAGATTATAAACAAAATTGCGTGTTAATATTCTAAGGTTACGCTAATTTTTTCGAGAAGTTAATTAAATACTTGCATAATTAATTTGTTTATGTTCTAAATATCTACGTGTCTGTATTTGTGCCAAGTGGGAAATCAATCAAATCTTTTTTTGTGAAAGGATATATAATGCATATCTTAAGATAATTCGTATTTGATTGGCTAGGCTTACTCGAAATAGAATGGAAAGAATAGTTGCTAACATAAACAAGCACCAAGTTTCAGCAGCTAATCAGGATCCATAATCGATGATGTCACTGTCAGGTATCCAATTAAGTAGTTTTTCACCCTTTCACATTTACATGCGTGTAATAAAAAGCTTAGATTTGATTAACCAGTGTCACGAATCAGTTGACTTCAGAATATGATCAAATGATTACTTCAGAAGAATGGCTTCGACAGATAAAATTAATTGGGGGGTTGGACCATACTTGGACTGTTATTTTCAAGTTATATGGAAAAAAAATTTAACCTTGTCAGTATTAAAATTGTTACTGCAAAATAAACTTTTATGTATCCAAACTGCACGCATCCATAGATTGAAAAACCCAAATTTTTCTTAATGTATGACAAACATAAAGCAATTATATTTCACAATCAAGTCAATATCTTTTGCTAACATTCAATTCATAATTATGAAAACTGAAACATCTTACTACTACACAGAATGTTCCTTCCCCTACGTCCTCATATATAATTTTTGAATCATCTTTAAAAATAAAGTTAAAAAAATATGCAAATTAGGGGTTGCAAACTACTATTTAGGAACATGAAAAAATTAAATGGAAATCTTAAGAATCACTTTTAAGATCAACGAATAGACATCCAAAGATATCTATTCCAATTCAATGTAACGGTGCTTCGATGATGGTATTGGCAGCGGCTGTCCAGGAATACTTTTGGGAATACTTTTTGGAATTGGGGAATACTTTTTCACATTTGACATTCTTTGTAATGTGCCACATATCGTCGAACACTTCTATTAAGACGAGGCAAATTGAATCACCTCATTATTCTATATAGTGTTTTAATGATACCTAGTGGACCTGCTATCGATTGATCATGAAAATGTGGGGAAAAAAATTTTTGTAAATGTAGAAGAATAACTGGTATCCAACGTCAACCCCTCAAAATCATAGTTGCGTTTACCATAAAATATTATTAAGAGAATTACTATTCTCCTGGCCAATGTTTTCTTTTCTGTGCGTGAGTTTTTTTGTCTTTCTTAAGTAATCTTTGCTACATCATTATAACAACATTTTTTTTATATTTATATTTTACACTGTTTGTAATTTCATGGAAAAAAATAGTTACATAGCAATTTATTTTACCAAATTCATTCAAAACTATCATCCCTAAAATTAGATATATGTGCAAAAATTTATTAATTGGCTTTTTTTCCCCTAAAATGGATAAACAATGGATATTCTCGGCAACGAAGAAAATCGAGCATTAGAAATCTGGAAGCTAAGCCGTTATGTAGTAAGGTTTCATATTTTTATAAAGGCAGCAGATGCAACTGTGAATGCCTTTTGTATTAATAAACACCTTATGAAACCATTCACTTCCTGCTCTTACTCGAAGCTCTAATCTCTCAATATCATGACCGGTTGAAAAGGGGTTTGAATCCTCGTGTTGACACCATAATATTTGTTGTTTTACAATACAGCATTGAAAAAATACTACTCAACTACAACCTAGCTCTTACTTAACGAAAATCCAGGCTTAAGTTCATTACCTAACGACCTAACTCCAATGTCAAGTTAAATTTTATTTATACAATTTTAAAACCAAGCTAGTTGTAAATGGTAAATAGTAAAATTGTATGGTACCATATTCACGGTTTTTTAAATGCAAAACCATTCACTTGTAAACGGTTTCCTACCCATGAAAGTAAAGAAATATTTCTAATCGTAAAATGTATGGTTCGCTGTAGAAACAAACTGCTGACGGTTATTTTATCGTATTTTTAGAATGATATTTCTAACAGTGTACTTGCTATTTTTTTTTCTCTTATAAGAGTAAGACATTTTAGTTTTCAAAATATCTGTTGATTTTAAGCTTTTATTTGACCTTCTGATACGATTGAAGTCAACAACAAAATTAATGTATCAATGTTAATATTCTTTCTATTTAAGTTTAGTTACCTATCACTACACTCTCAATTCCTCTCAATTCGGTGTTTAAAAAAAACTTCAAAAACGGCTGTTCAAAACTTCAAAAACGGCTGTTCAAAAACTTCAAAAGTCGTATCACAATTATAAAAGTTCTTCGAAGGTATGTTAATAAGTAAAATTCTTGCAATTTATATTTAATAAAAAATTTAGTTTATAAACGGGATAAGTTTTAATCACTTATTGAAATCCATATTACGTTATTATTTTTATATGTGTTCTACTCACTATTCAAATGTGATATGTAATTTTAAAAGCGTTTATGATGAAAAGTGTCACGATTTCCATGCAGGCATGATACACTGTATTGTGCTAGTGGCAAATTACTTGTAAACAGTTAATATAAAAATGAAAGCTTTAGAAAAAGTGTGACTTATTGTTACAAACCTTTTATTCGTATTCTTTATAAAATTATTTGAGGTCAATTACAAAAATCAAAATCAAAATAATATTTTTAAAAGTCATGTTTTTGTAGTGGAGAATAATAAAGAAACAAGAATTTGAAAAATGAAAAACGTGGGGTGCATGAAATACATAACAGTAACATTATGTGTGCTCATGAGAATATGTGTATGTATATCTGTAATTGTATCTGAATGAGGCTGTGTATGTGGTTGTGCATGTGTATGAGTAAGAAAAAGTGTATATGTATGCGTATACGTAATGTTATGTATTTCACACACCCCACGTTTTTCGTTTTTCAAATTTTTGCTTTTTAATTATTATTCTCCAATACAAAAACGTGGTTTTTAAAAATATTATTTTGATTTTGATTTTTTTCTGTACTCCAAATCTCAATTTTTTCACTCACTGTAAACAAAACCTTTCAACTGACATGTGACACTAATTTGAAATAATCGAATCGACAGCAAAAGACAATCGCGAAGATACCAATTTTTCTTTAACTTTAATATTATTTTACTTCGTCTTTTTTCTCTTCATTTCCATGCATTGTCATCCAGTTCTGAACTATGCCCCAAATTTGAAGTTTGTAGCTAGTCGGGAAGTTAGTTTAAAATCGATTACAAAGTTCCAACCGAACAGACATACACGAAGGCAAGTTGATATAAACGTGGTAAAAAACAGTTATCATACATTTGAAAAATCCTGTTCCCTATATTATTAGTGATTCAGTAAATTATGGCTGAATCAAAGTGAAATGGACTGCCATGTCAGAATTTTTTTTTGTGAAAAAATGTTTGCTGAAAATGAATTCGTATGTTTTGGTCAGAACGATAACGAGATTGCCATTTTGAGTCTCAATTAAACAAAATGGCGTTACTAGAGGAAGTGGCTGAAGTGTTTTCGAACTTTTAAATTTTTAAATTTTTAATTTTTTTAAATTTTTAAGTTAAGTTTTTTAGTTTTGGTATCATTGGAACGATAAAAGTGAGAGCTATGAGATTAAACTATGAAAATTTTGGAAATTTAATATGTAAGTGATAGAAATATTTTTTTAGTGTTAACATAATTGTTTGAAGTAAATTTTTTGCGAATTACAGAAAGTTTTTAGAGGTAAATCACAACTCGTATCACCTAAATTTTTTGCCACAGTCAGCAATATACTTTTAAAAATAAAATAAAAAATCAATGAAATCTCTTTTTTTCGTCATTAAAAGAAAATGAAGTGGTTTTCAAATAAAATATTTCAACATTTTTAAATCAAAACTCCATTAACTCATTTTTTCCCTGTGTAAAAATATCAATAGAGCGTTTTTTGTTTTAATAAATATTGGGAAAATTTGTTATTTCACCTATAGAAAAATCTAAAATTAAAAATATAGAAGAAATTTAAACGTAGAAGAAAGTAAACTTTTGTAAAAAAATATTACTGTAAATTTTAAATTTAAATAATGTTTTACAACGATATAATTTAATGTTTGTGCAATAGCATCTGTCATGTCACTCACATTAACTGTAAGTTTCAGACAAAAACTCTACCGTCAACTGTTCACCGTTCAGCCAAGATTTTTTTCACATTACTTCTACAAAATTTTGCACCCGATTTTATTATTTAAAAAAAAGATAGAATTTTTAAAGTTCTTTTAAGACTATCCTTTCCTAATGGCGTTGTCTAACAACCTCTTCATTTCATCGCATGACCAGAAAGTTAAATCAAATTTAAAAACAGTTCAATAAGATTCAAAGGTTCTTTATTTTAATTTATATCCGTCATTGAACAGTCGACTCAATTTTTTGGGTTTATAACTACTAATGTACAAATCCGTAGCCTTGTAATTTTGAACTTAATCCAGAAGACAAGGGAACTCCTGGATAAAGTTCAGGGAGCAATTTACCTTCCTGGAGGTCTTTTTGATGGAACTAATTCGAATTTGCGTTACACGGAGAAAAAATCCTCAAAACCTCCCACTGTTTGTCTGGCTGCAAGGGGATTGATTCTAACCCATGGTCCGTCTACCACTTTACGTTAGCAATGTGGTCGGTGCAAGCCGGAATTCGCATTGACCAGTCATTGCTGGGATTTATCTGACTGAAAACCGAACGACCCTGGCTAAGACCCTCATTTTATTGGAATAAAATTAAATCAAACCAAATAATTTTGCTTAGTTACCATCGCAACTTCATCCACAAAATTGTTTCTCTACTTAATTCATTTTTGATTTATTAAACATCGTTAAATATTTCTGTAAAGCGATAGTTTAATAACAGTGCGGAAAGTTAATATTTTTTATTTATTTCGTATTTCTCATTTTAATAACAAATTTTGAATTAACACTGCTTTACATTAATTTTATTATAAAGTATTTGTAATTAATTTCAAAACGGTCATCTGTGTCATAAGATGTTGCATAATAATAACAGGTGATTACTTTATTATATGATAAATAAGCAATACTTTCAGTTTCAACATCTTTGTTTTGAATAATAATTAAAATGAAAAAAGCGTAATTATATTAATGGATGATACTAAGAAGTGATGACATATAAGATGAAACTTAATAGTAAACACCGTTGAAAAGTGATAAGTACTTTTTAAGTAAATACTGTTATAGCATTTATTGATTTTATACTGATGACAACCACAGATATCTAGATCTTTTTTGCATCTTATCATGGTGATTTGGCTGTAAAATAAAAATGCACGAAATAATAAGACGTAAATTATCTTTTTAAGATATCTAGTGATAAAGAAAATTATTGTCATCGTAACAGACAAAAGAAACAATATATCATTTTTGTTTTGTCACTGTTTTATTTACTTGTATTCTCATCGTATTCGCAAAATAAGATTTATCAACATGCTGTATTCTTTTAAATTTTGTAACTGAAATGAACAAATTCAGATCAGAGAGAGAGGCATTGGTTTAAATCACTACTTATAAGTTTTGAGGGAACAAAAAGCTATTTAATTTTTATTCGACACTATTTTTGATAATTATTGATCTAATGATCGAATCTGACGTTGAATGCGCAACTTTTCTGAGATAAGGGCCACTTGCACAGAAGATTGAATTGCGAAAGGCCGAACGCATATTTGAACATATTGACGATAAATATGATAATTTTTATTAAAAAGATTAGTGTTCTAAGGATTAAATTTTTTTATCAGTCAAATTGGTAATGCATTTACAGAAAATGAAATAATTTTAATTATGAAAAAACAAATACTGTTTTTAAAAAAAAATATTTCCCTTCTTTACCAATAATTGATAGATCAATATATGGGTCATTCTCAGAAAAAGGTGATTTTTTAAGTCCCTTAGTAATAAATATTAGGAAAGGGTCGCATTCATTTCATCGAAAGGCAGCATATGTGAAATTCCTATAAGACAGCTGGTGGGAAAGGTAACCATTCTAATTTCTAATGTCAACTATCAGTTGTTTTTATTCTCTTTGGTGTCAATTTCGGATTGATGTATTCAACTGGGGTTTGGCAAAGTTCTCAATGTATACTCCGTGGACATCATAAAGAAGGTAAGAGAAAATTATTTTATTTTTGAGAGATAAATTTTAGACTGCAAAAATAGTATATTTAATAAAAAGAACTGCTCAATTTTTGTATTCTTATAATCAAAAATCCGAAAAATTCAAGAACTAGTTTTTGTCTCCTCCGTGGACTTGTTAAGTCAATGGAAGAGACAATGTGTTAGATAACCATAATACAATTTCAATAATTAAAAGACTATTTTCTTTTAATTGATATTTTTTAAAATAGAACAAATGTGTTAATTTGTTTGTATTTTTAAAGATAATCAATTAGTTTAAAAATGCATGTTTCCTTTCATAGCAGCATGATTAATCGGAAGTAGCTCTATCTCTAATAATGAAATATTTTATTATTTACTTATTAATGTTAAACTCATATCAGTTCTACCCAATAATTAATGAATTAGTCTTCATTGACATTTTATATTTTATAACACAAAATGTCTCCACCGTCGACTATTATATCTCCTCCGTGGACAAGACAGAATTTGAAATATTTTAAATCTTGTAAAAAATAAAATAGAAAACTTGACCATTATTGTGAGGACATATAACAAAAATAAATAAAAGCATTTATGTAATTTTTATCACTTTTTTAATTACTTTAATTTATGAAAATTTTTTAGTCTATTTATACCTTTTCAGTGAGAATAACCCATATATGAATTAGAAAATAACCGGGTTTATTTTATCATATCAAGTAATTCATAAGTTTATTCTAAAATAAATTCTAACAAAAAATAAAATAAAAAAACTGCAAAGCTCCCAGAATGAAAGAATAAAAAAATACATATTTTAAATGAGTAATAGGAATTTATCATTTTTTTTAATCTATGGTTTAAACAAAACCACCATAGTAAAAAAATTAATAATTATTTGGTATTATTCTTCAAATATGATTTCTATTTTCTGAATTATTCGAGGTTTTATGAATTTTAAATGAAAAACGTTTTTTTCCTTAAAAAAAACACCTAAGCTACAAGAAAAATTTAAAACTAAATTACAAACAGTGAGCAACTACAAACAGTGAGCAGGCGTAAATAAAACTCGTCAAAAAGTGATCGATTAAATGAGCGATTTAAAGCTCACGGATCGAAATATTTTATTAAATGTATCGGGATTTTAAAAACCACATAGAAATGAGCACCTGTAACGGCCAAAGAGAAAATAAATGATTGAAAAATAGTTGGATTTCTGACTAAATCGGCGAAAATAAGGCGAGTTAAAAATCAATTTCTCAAATTTTGAAATTCGCATATCGTAGTGTAATAATAAAAATATTTGGTATCGTAAGAATCTCGTGGAATTTAAAAGCAATTACCGTGGAAAGAGTGATCAAGAGACAATATTGATTTACAATACAATCTGTGCAAATTGCGTGGATCGAAAATTGATTATTCAAATGTGCAATTCAAAATTTTCGACATTTTTTTAATTTTTCAAAAAAAAAAAATTAATAAATTATCGTGTTCACAAGTTTTTACTGGTCGCACATCAATGATTGGCAGGTCACATGTGACCCATGGGCAGCAGGTTGTGCACCCCTAGAATCTGCTACTATCTAGCACGTTAAAATCTTAACTGTTTTAAGGTGTGACCTCAAATATACTAATTAATTAATGCAGACGAAATCAGACTTAAAAACGTACTTTCTCTGAATAAACATGCCTTTTTCTCTACAGATTCGGATATCAAACCCCCAAAATATAGGGGGTAGCGGCAACCTAGGAATTATGTTCTCAATAGTTTGGTCAAGAAAATGGTCCAAATTTTGGATCCCTTAATGTTAATTTTATTTGCAGTTTTATATTGTAATATGCTAATTTATTTTTGCGTATTTCGCTATATCTCGAGAACTTTTAAAGTAAATTGCAATTTTCTTAGCACATAAGTATAAAATTCGTTTATCCAAAGAAAATTCCACGCGAAAAATAACTTTCATTCAAGATTTATTATTTTTCATTATTTTATAACACTATTGAACTTATAGTGTGTGTGTTATTTAAGTTATATTCAAAGTTAGTCAAATGAAAATAGTTTGTACAACGTGTATTCTGTACTGAATAAATGACATCAGCTTAATATTATGGTAATTTAAAAGCGTCATTCAAGTATTAAATTTCTTCTCACTATTTTTTATAAACTAATGAATCTACCCTAGCGATTCCAAAGCAATTGACGCATTATACTATAGGTAAGAAATAAAACATCATAGGAAATAAATTATGTTTTGATATATATCAATAGGGGGCTTTAAAAATTTAACTTTTAATACTTGCTGATGTCCATTAAAAAAACCGACTCTATTCGGCAAATAGGGCTGTCTGTGGGCTGAGAAATTTATTAAATCTAGGTTTCTTTTTAGAAAAAACAAAGTTCGTAATCTACAAAACTCTTGTCCTTCCAGTCTTGACATACGCCTCTGAAGCGTGGACAATGCAAAACTGATGGAAAAATGTATCGCAATATTTGAGAAAGATTTTGCGGGGTATACTTGGTGGTGTAAATGAAAACAATAACTGGAGAAGGAGATTTAACTTTGAACTGTACAAGATTTATAAACAGCCTGATATTATTAAATACATAAAAATAAATAGAATGAATTGGATCACCCACGTGATTCGAATGAGTGACGACAACAGAATAAAAAAGATACTGCTTTTTAGACCGACTGGAAAAAGACTCTCAGTGGAGTCTGACTTTTTTGCAATTAATGAAAAAAATTGGAGATAAAAGATAAATCGGAAGTCGTCGTGGAGAAATCTTCAGAGGGAGGCATTGGCTCACATTGGGCTGTCTGACCAACTATGATGATGATGATGTCCATTAAATTTTTTTTGAAGCTTCGATTTGTCATTGAAATGGTCTTATAATTTGTTCTACATGATATACCTTAAAGGTATATAAAAATATTAAAATTCTGCTTAACCTCTATTTATCAAAATTAATAAAAAACTATCATAAACTTATGAAACTTTTTTGTCACATTAAATAATGTCTATTCCACACTTTGACAAATATTTAGTTAAAATTCGGTATTATTTTTTTTAATTTTTTATAAAATTTTTAGCTTGGGACTTGCACTGGAGTATAAAATTTTAATTAAAGTTTGACATTTAGTATTTTGTATTATAACTGGCTGAAAATGACTATGAATCAATAAAAAAGATTTAATATGGTATTGTAAAATTAGGTTTTCACACTTTGTTGCATGTTCAATAAAAAATGTGAATAAACTGATCGAGTTAGAATGAAATTGAGATATAAAATAGCGTCTTTGAACGAAGCATCAAAAACTAATTAGTTGCATAGGTGATGTTCAACTTCAAATAATCGTTTGCTATAAACTAAAAGTAATAAACATAAAGGGAGAGGCCGATATTTTATTTCATTTCAAAGCTATATGGAAATACCATTAGTAAATCTCCCTTCGGTACGCAAAGGGTTAAAATTAATAAAATAGACTTAGTTTTCAATGCTTATCAAGTATATGGAAGGAAGAAACAAATTTTAATACATCCCAACATCTTTTATTATAACATATTGAAAACTTGACGAAAACGTTGGAGTAAATCATAAAAATTAATGTCCTGATAAGTTAAAATCTTTATTTAGGAATGTTGAAATCGTATTTTTTTTTTAAAAAAAATATACTTTTGAATAGGAAATATTATAAACTCTCAGTACTGGTCATTACTCATTATTCCAACTACTCATGCTATTTACATAACACGATAATATATCATCAAGTAAAAAAATGAGTTTCTTGCTTTTTTTTTTCTCAATTGATTAGTGTTTGTTTAAAGTATTTATGTTTATGAATCGATAGACATTTTCCATTGATTTTACAGCTCGTTTGGTTTCACTGTTTTTAAATACCTGGCAAAAGTTTTTATTTTTTATTTTATTTTAAATATGTTAAAACCTTTTCAGAATACTTTTATTCGCGTTTAAAACTCCCAAAAAACATCAGAAACCTAAAATATAAAATTTGAACTGACTAGCTCAAATAGATCAGGAAAAATTTTTCTTGCACTATGAATCCTCTTTTGTCAGTTTCAACTTTTATCCCTATTTACCTATTTCTTATATTTTGACCAAAAATCAGTTATCAGTTTTGTGTCAGTACTTATCAGTGATTCCCAAGGGGATAAAAATTAAGTTGAAAATATTATAAAAAATTAAAAAAAAATATTTTTTTTTGCATTTTTTAGACAAATTTTACTCCTTACGCATTTTTTTCCTCCAGGAAAGGTCTATGGGAGAAGGCAGCATGGAATTAAGACATTACCTGAGTGTAGCTGACTATGCAGTAATCACTGTATTTCTACTCCTTTCTGCTGCTATAGGCATCAAATTTCGACTTTCTGGTAATCGGCAACAGACCGTACAAGAGTATTTATTTGCAGGGAAAAACATGTCTACATTGCCCGTTGTTCTCTCAATCACCGCAACTCTTACAGCAACTGGAACTATGATATCCACGCCAGCAGAAGTCTACAGATATGGTATTCAATACGTGATTATGTCATTTGGCACAGCTTTTGGCATGTATTTGTCCTCTCATTTATATGTGCCGGTGTACTTTCAATGTGGTGTGTCCACAGCTTATGAGGTATAGTATTTGGTATACTAAAACAATTTTCTATTCACCACTTTCTCAGTGTACCGACCAGGTGGCCGAGTGGTTAGCGTGCCTGACTAAGGAGCCGATGGTTGCGGGTTCGAATCCTGCTCAGGGCATGGATGTTTCTTTCTGTGTGTGTGTTCTATGTCCTTTCTCCTTTGTGTGTGAATGTGATAAGCCCTATAAACGGGTTTGTGGTTGTGTGACGTCTATCAGAGCGATGCTGCTCCACCGCCTCGGCTTCGCCACAGGTACCCATTGCGTAACGAGAAGAGAGTAGCAGTTCTGGCATCAGAGGCCAATGGGACAATACATCCCAGTCATTAAGAAAAAAAAAAGAAACTTTCTCAATGTAATTTCGTTTTTAAAAAAACTCTAATGATAGTTAAAAAATAAATTTTGTCATGAAAATAAAAATAAAAAACTTTTAAGAAATTAAGCTAAGTTACGGGCAGACTTGTTTAAATTTAAGCAATTTTAAAAAAAAATCTTAGTTAACAATTTCCAGTTTAAATCTAAGTTGTTTTGTTTATCACAACTTTTCCTGCACTGTTTATTCTAAGATTTAGAGAAACTTTTTTTGCGTTGTTTACTGTAAAATATTTTGTAATTTTTCATCAAGTAGCTTAACTATAATATAGCAAAATTAATATTTTTATGAAAATATTGTATATTTGTAACAATTTTTTATTTTTATTTTGAGAAATATCTAATTTATTGGAAATTGAATCGAAGAACATGTGATTGGTTTATATTTATGTTTCTAATTCTGAATTTTAAATGTTTTCGACATAAATAAAATTTTTTAAAAAAACTATATTTTCATGAAATGAGTATTGTTACAATATGACAAGGGTATTTTATTTCAGTTTCTAGAGATGAGATATGGCAAAAGCACAAGATATACAATATCTGCAATATTTCTGATTCAGACAGTAAGCAACTTGTTTTTAAAGTGTTAATATTTTCTCTCTCTTTCTCGTAATTTTTAATTTATGAATTGTAAAACTAACTTTTTGCACTATTTTAATTTTAAAAGTCGAACTAAACTATTAAGAAGGATTTTCGATTGAGAGAAAAATATTTTGAGTTTAATACATGAGAATGAAATATAGGCTAAAAATAGCTTGACAGTGACATATTAAAAGGAATCGATGTTTTATTTCAACGTAGTATCATATCATTTATGACCTTTCGAAAGAAAATATCCTTCAGGTAATTGTTGCCTTTTGTACTTTTTAAAAACGTATGGGACGTTGCATACGCAGGTGTTCTTACTTGGACTTGGATATGAATTTAGCCGAAGTACCTGCCCGCGAAATGCTAAAAAAAACAAAAATTAAGAAGAAAAAACAAGAAAGAGCGAAATGCTATAAAAACAAAAAAATGAAGGGAAAAAAATAATGAGCGAAATGCTATGTAAAGAAAAGAGCAAAATTGATATAAATGAATAAACAGCCTGAATCAACTAGTGGTAATCGTTCATCGAATTCTATCACAGATAAAATTCTGGAAAGGGAGTAATGTGGCGTAACTATGAGTGAGTTATTACAAAAAAATAAAAAATTAAAATAAACTTTAATCGGTTGTTTCAAATTTATTTTGAGAAATTACGCTTTATTTATGCTGAAAATGAATTTCAAACTTATTTAGTTTTAATCCTTAATGTTTAATAAGTTCAAGACAATGAATGAATAATATAGGTGTTGAGAATTATCGTCTGCTTAATATTTAGCTTTGATCTAGTTCATAAAATTAAGTTGCTTAATTGGGTATAATATGAAAAAAACACAACTACTTCCACTCCGAAAATTTTACTAGGAATAATATTTACCTTTTAGTTTAATTAATAAGCTGAGTTTTAAATATGTTTATTAAATTCAGAAACTTAGATAAAACAACAAAATAAGTTATTTCAATTGGAACTAGACTAATACATTTCCAACCTGACGAGTAGCTTGTCAACTTATAACAACACACTTCGTTTAATGTTGCTAGAAATCAGGTTTGCAGAAAATGCTGTTTACTAGTCAAATTTAGTAGGAATAACACGACCTGTGACGTAGGCGATAGTATACCCAATTAACTGTTTCTTTTGCTTTTATTCAGATTGTTCGTTCTTTTCTTCTTTTTTTCTTGTGGAGAAAAAACAAAATGGCTATGAATTTATATTTATTTATTTTTGAGCATTAATATATTTATATTTACGCCATTTTATATCTTTGAGTGCTTCAAGTCTTATTGATCGAGCTAGTATTTTATATTTTTGTAAATAGAACTGTGAAATAAATTATTTCAAGTGTAAAGGTCTGGTTTCTTAGGACAAACGCCTTATCTGGGCGTCAGCGGGACGTCGACGTCACGCTGACGCCAACAAAATACTTTTTTGTTAGCTCAGCGTGAGCAGTCGGTCCAACGCAGACATTATCTTGTGGCGTAACTACCACTATAAATATTAAATACCAATTCACTAGTATATAAGACATGTTAACTTGATTCTATCACGAGGTACCTTTTCATAGATGAAGGCTGACATAGTCGATAATTAATTCCCCCACATTGGTGACCTACGGACGTGATAAGAAATGGTCAATATTGATGGAGGAATCCACATTAAACAGTTGATATGCTTAAAAAAAAATCCGGTGAAGTAAATAAAGTCTCCCGGTTAATAAATAATAATGAGCGAAATGCTAGAAAAAAAATAATAATAGCGAAGAGCTATAAAAAAAATGATGGGAAAAAATAGCGAAAAAGCTATAAAAAAAATAACGAGCGAAATGCTTGGAAGTAAAAAAAAAATATATGTATATATATAATGAGCAAAAATTGAAGTTAATAAATAAACAGCATTAATCAACTAGTGGTAATTGTTCATCGAATTCTATCACAGATAAAATTCTGGAAGGGGAGTAATGTGGCGTAACTACCACTATAAATATTAAATACCAATTCACTAGTATATAAGACATGTTAACTTGATTCTATCATGAGGTACCTTTTGATAGATGAAGGTTGACATAGTCTAAAATGAAATCCCCCACAATCTCTCATTGCGCATGCGTTAATAACGTAAACAAATATTTATTTTGAATTTGTATTGATTTTGTTATTGTCGACCAGTGTTTGAGAGAACAAATAATGACTTTGTCCAAGAAAAAACACATTATAGCTGAGCTAAATGAAGAGTGCTATGTTTAATGAAGAAGCTATGTTTAATGTCAAAATCAAAATCTTGGCTGATTTCAATGTGCAACAGGATGTTGTCCGCCATTGCTTCTGTGGTTAACGTCACGTTGTAATCCAACTGCAGTTGAGTTGGACGGCAATTGTAGTTCAAGATGAGCGTTCAATGACGTATACTATCAAACTCACAAATGGACCAATCAGAGGTTAGCGCTGATTTCCAGCTGACGGCGTCCTGTCCTAAGAAACCAGGCCTTAAGTTGTTTATGGAATAATCAAGGACACTGACTTTAATTAATACTGATTCGAAATGCAAAGTGGAATATAATCATAGTCATTCAATAATTGACCCAATTTTTTTCAAAAAAATATTGAATTGTAAGTAATATAAACTGAATTCGAAAAGCTTTTGCAATAATGTAACGAGGAAAATTCAAAGGTATTTTTTACCACCATTTTGGCGATGATGGTGTAGTTGAGTCCACCAATAAACAGACATTTTGTCTCATCGTCAGTTGTGAGTGAAATGTGAGCAAGATGGGAATGAGATATTCAGTTGTAAGAAAACAGCTCCTGATCCTGATGATTTTTTCTTATGAGGCATTGTTATTGAGGTTGTCCATGAAAAGCTATCGCAGTTACTTTGGATTTATTCCCAGTCTGTTAAACAACGGAATTTCTATAGCTCGGTAGTTGGACTCTTGCTCTTCGGATAAAAATGTTATTTCTCTAAAGGCAAAGAGGACAATAGGCTTATTAAAAAAAGAACCTTTTTTTTAATTTTAACAAAGTAATTGGCAGGAGACAGAAGCGTGCCAAGACGTGGAATTGGCGCCAAGAATATTTATACTGTACTTGTCTTTTTACTAGTCAATTTTCAAAATCAGAACTTTATATTTAATACTCTTGCTTCAATTTCGTGTACAACATAACGATTAAATGTTTACCTTATATCGATGAATCACCAATGTCTTCTTTTTTTGGGCAATTTATGCTATAAAGCGTAAATTTAACTTCAAAAATCTTCTTTTCTTTTGCAGGGAGGTTTAAAAGCCGTTTTATGGACCGACGTTCTTCAAGCAATGCTCATGTACACATGCGTGATAGCTTTCCTCTCGGCTGGGACTGTAGACACGGGTGGTGTTTCGAAGATTTATGAGCGTGCAGTTGAAGGAAAGAGAACGAATTTATTTAAGTAACTTAAATCAGTTACAAATAGTATTTTATTGCGATATTATTTTATGTTTAAGATAAATTAAGACTAATTGCAATAAATTTAAAGTTACATTCTGCAAAACTACTTCTACGTATTAATTGTTATTTCAGTTGAATTCATTTAATTGATATGCTGAATTCGAGAATTTTAGTCTATTACGAAGTAAACACTCTATGGAAAATATGTCCTACAGGGAAAAAAATAGCATTTCATTTCTTACTTAGCATACAATGCAAAGCAGGATTATTGCATAATAACCTATAAGTCTGATTTTTTTTCAGTCCTTAGAATAGTTTAATCAAGTTGTCTCCATTAATTTTTCTTACTCCTAATTTTTCTTTCTTTCTTTTCTTACTAACTTTTCTAGAATAGTTTAATCAAATAATCTTTTATTAACACGTTCACGTCGGATGTTGCGCCCGAAAGCGGGACGGAAAAGAGAAAAAGAAGAACTATTTAATTATTATATGGTAGAACTATTTAATTATTATTTTATTATTATATGGTAGAAGAACTATTTCAATGTTAGATAATATTCGGGAGGAGTTAATCTATTCTTAACAATAACAATTCACTGTAAGGAAATTTATCACGGCGAAGAAGCAACTCAATATAAAAATTGCATCCGCTAAAATCATTTCGTAGTTATGGATTTAACCTATGCTGTACAAATTTGTAAATCCCATGACTTTAATAATTAAGAATATTAATTAATTTGTAATTAATTAATACGCGATCTCATTGCTCTTTTCTATGTTCTTAACCTGTTGAATGCAATTCTTAACATCATGTATTGTTTCAAATTTCACCAAACCAAAATTACAGTAAGAATCTAAATTTCAAAAGTTGTGAAGTCATGCAATCTATCCCGTGGTAGGAATAATTTTGCTATATTCCCAATTTCACTAGAAAATCATTAAAACTTGAACTTGTTTTTAATTATTTTTCTGAGCACCTTCCATAATGTTCATTTTATTTTATTTACTTACAGTGCATAATCTTTCAGATATGTAGGCATTTTATGCTAACTCACTATTGTAAATCGGTGAGACATGCTAAACCAGCATATGAAATGCCGTAATCAATTTCCTCAAAATTTCGTGAATTTGCGAAATGAAATTATCAGTGAGTAATATAATTAGGAATATCTTTTAGGCCTTTTAAACTCACCGCCTGAATGGAAAAAAAAAGGTGATTATTGGGTCTGAAGATGGAATTTATAATACTTTTTGTGATTTCCCTAGGAATAACTAATTTTTAGTTCGATGAGCCAATATGTAGCGTTTAATGAATGATCCAATTTCGCATGAAAAAAATGAAATTACTTTTTTTTGAAATTAGTAATTTAAAAACAGTCGATATAGATTTTAAGAGGGGATAAAAATGTGAGAAGAATGGACCATTACTGTTCTGATATTTAGTATTTAATCTTTTATAACTGTTTAAGGGGAACAACTGGTGAGTTTAAATTAACGTACAAGATGAATATTTCTTTTCATTTAGATTGAATTTTGAAATTGTATTATTAGACTGATATCGGGAATTAAATACCTGGTATTATTTCTTGATTAAAAAACTTCATTCCATTCAAAAATTTACAGAATGGAAGAATCAGACGACATGCTTCTATCGCTCAAAAATAAACTTGACAGACGTGAATGAAGAGAAATATAAGTGACACAAAGTTGCCAACTAAAAATTAAAATTGAAGAGGACAAACAAAACTAAAGAAACTTTAATAGCCAGGAAAGAATGAAAGTAACATGAAAAAACAGAACAAGAGAAACCAATGGGGCTGAAAGAGACAAATCTTGGTAAAATGCATTTCCTCGTGCTACGCAGAGTGGCGAAGAACTAATGTCATTAACAAAAGAATCAGCATGCATGTGAATGAAAAAAGTTTCCAGGGCATCAAGGTGAGCTGATGTGACAGGGGTAATAATAATTTTGGCATTGTTGAATTTGAACTTATGCCCAAGATTCTAACGATTGACGATTTCTCTTATTCTTGATAAGGGATATATCCATGGAGTTCTTTTAGTCTAAATTTTATCGCGTGTCTAGTTTGACCGACGTAGCTACATCGACAAAGGTTGCGCCGACACAGAATGTGGCTTCATCGATTATCAACAATAATAAGATCTTTAAGAGACATTGTTAACAAATCTAAAATGACTTTAAGACCCAAACGGGAGAGAATATTAGTAATTTTTTAGCAGACTGTAAAGTTCTTTGTTAGGAAAGAATTAGAAGAATTGAATTTAGCTTGAGCTCATTCAACTATAGAAGGGTTAGCAGCAAGCGAGAGAGGAAATTTAAACTCGGAGTTTTAAGAAGAGGTATGGGATGTAGAATTAAGATGAATGGGCTAAGAGACTGTTTACGATATTTGATGTTAGTTATGGAAAAAAGGTGAACTGAACATCAAATTTTTCTCCTTTAGATAAATTTTTAAACTGTTATTTTTATTCGAAAAATTGCAGTTTCAAATTGGATTTTATCACGAGGTTCACATTCTGGAACTGCTTGTTTTGCGGATTGGTACGCGGATTAGGGAGCTACGGTACAGGACAAATGGAAGTACAGAAAATGCTGAGTTTGAAGACAAGTGACAAGGCCTCGAGGTAAAAACTTTATTCAATTCGTAGAATACAAATTTAATTACTTTTAATTCCAGAATGTTTAGGATGCGATACACTAAAATTTATTTTTCAATTTGTTATGCTAATAATTTGAAATTAAACATTAATTCTTAAAATCAATTTTTTTACTTTTAACTAGCCGCCTAAGGCGGCCAGCTGTCCGCCACGCTAAAGGTTTTCACAAATAAAGTTTTTTTAAAACATAGCAGGAAATCTGAAGATTAGGGGACAATTGAAGTGTTCCTTCAAAAGCAATTAAATTCCTATTTTATATATTATATAGCTACAACGCTTAAGGAAAAAAAAATAGTGCGTGGAGTCCCTCCGCGCGGAAGAAGTTAAACTTCGCAACCTGCGACGTTATTTGTAGAAGAATCAGCAGTCGTAGAAGGATCACTAGTTCTATTCAATGATTCTTTTTCCTGCTCCGCTCGCTTCCGTGCTCTGTAATCACGGTAATATTGTGCATTTTTCCCTCATGGACCTCTTGAACCAGTGGAAGTGCTTGTGGTTGCCTCATCGTCTCGTCCTGAAAAATGTATTTGTATTAATAATGTATGTGAATGCGTCATAATGTAATTTCAGAAGAAAAAACAAAACAATCAATTGATATTCACAAGAGACGTACCTTGACATAACCTTAAATCCGTCGCACTGTCCGTGGGATTGTTTTCACTCATTTTTTACAATTGTTATCCACTAAATTTGAAAATAAAAAATATTACCCTATTAAATTATATGTGTATCAAAACAAACTAAAAAAATGTTTATAGAAAAACAATACTTTTATGACTTTTATTATTTTTATGCTAGTGAGAACCAAAACAATATGGAAATGAATGAAAGAAAACTGAATCCTACCACGTGATTTCCCGGTCAATAAAAATGTAGCGTTAAACGTTTAACGCAACCTTGTTGGAAGTCGCATAAGAAATATAAATTCAAAAAAACTAAAATGCTAAATACATGAAAAGAACACGAAAACGAATTAATTTTTTTATGGTATCAATTTCTATTTCTATATAATTTTTTATGGTATCAATTTCCATTTCTATATCGCTACAAAAATTATCGTCTTCGCTTAAGAAAAAAAATAGAGCGTGAAAAAAAGAAAAAAAATTTATTATAACAATTATGAACCGCGACAAATATATCAAATCGAAGCGTTCTATTTACGTATGGAATATATTGCCACATTTTTAATACAAAAGTTAAACTTTTCTCCACTTTGATAAATGTAAACAAATGCGAAACTTACAATTAAATTATTAATTCCTTCATATATTATTGGTTTAAGTTGTCGAAAATTAATATTTCAATTGTAAGGTTCGCATTAGCATACATTTAAAAGAGTGGAGAAAAGTATATGGATTTTTTAATAGTTTTTTGAATATGGCTCTTTGAAGGCGAAAAAGCATAGATTTTCTTACAAAATGACTGATAACTAAAAAACTAATCCAAATTTTGGAAAAAGAAAAAAAATACTTCTTCATTATGTCAAAACACAATTATGTGCCGAGTTTCGTGCCTGGGCGAGGCTTCTGGGGCGATATATTATGATTACAGACAGACACACACACAGCCGCGTTTATTATTATGTATAGATGTATAGATAAAAGCAGTATTCGCCAAATATGCTTAGTAAAGCATTTCTTTACCTTCGAAAAGAAAGATGTATTCAAAAAATGAATTATTATTTTTTACAGAAACGAAATAGAATTCTCAGTACATTTAAATTTTCGTAACTAGTAAAAATTAATATATTTTAAGCAACTAATCCATATTTAAGTTGCGGTTCAAAACTTCATTAACGACGCATTACTCGATATAATTAGTTAAAGTTTTTTCTTAAATTAGACCGAATTCAGTCATATTATTATAGCATCTACAGTAATGTTTAATTTGTATATTTTATAAACAGTTTAATGTTTGTATATTTTATAACAGTTTCTCTGAAGAAAAAAAAACGATAAGTAAATGTTATTAATTTGTTGAATTTTACGTACCTCTAACAGAGTTTAAGAAAAGGGAACATAGCGTAAAGGGAATTTAACGAAAATTTAAGACATTTTTTCATGCATTTTCCAAATGCCTTATTTCCACAGATTATTTTATGGTTTAAATTTTAGTTCAAGATTTTTTAAAAAAAAAGATCCATGTATTACGAGTACATTATTGTTTAATTTGCGCTAGTTTAAACGTAATATTAGAAATTTAAAAGAATGTTTCTACACCAAGAGACGTGAGCAATAAGACAAAAATAATCTAGGTGTACTGTAAGCAAAAAGAAAATGTGTTACCCAGAAATAACTTTTGATCTCATAATCGGATCTTCACGTTCTAGGACTCAATCTTCGTGGCTCAAAGGGGTAACTTCAAATGTTAATTGATAAGTGTGGTCGATATTTTGAGTTACGTAATCAGACTAAAAAATGCATTTTCTCTGAATAAACATACCTTTTTTTATCGAAAGATTCTGATTTCTGACCCTCAAAATACAAGGGTCCAAACATTTGGACCCCTTAATGTTAATTTTACATTTTGCGTATTTTGCTAGTTTCTTAAACGAATTAAAAAAATTATTGGACACAATTATAAAATTCGTTTATACAAAGATATATGGTAGTTTCCATGCACAAAATAACTTTTAATAAATATTTATTATTTTTTATTATTTTGTTGAATGATGGTCAAAAAAATTTTAAATTGTAATGTATGCATCATTATAAAACTATAATTTTGAATAGCAAAATACAATGCAAAATTTAAACAAAATAGGTTGAATAGTTTCTGAGAAATTGAATTTCAAAAGGGTCAGATGTTTAAAATTTGATATCTCAGGAACTATTTGACCGATTTTGCTCAAATATTATATTTTGTCTTGTAAAATTATGTCCTTTAAAGTGATAAAAAATTGCATACCTTACAATTAGAAATTTTTTTGACCATGATTAAATAAAATAATAATAATAATAATAAATATTTACTAAAGTTATTTTTTGAATTGAATTATCTTTGTATAAACCTCAGATGAATTTTACCTTAAACCTTAACCGAATCCTTAAAGAAATTTTATAATTGTGTCCAAGAATTTTTCATTTCGCTTGAAACTTTCAAAGTATAACGAAATACGGATAAAGTAAAATTACCATTAAGGGTTTTATTTTTGAAGCGTTCTCCTGACCTAACTATTAAGACCATATTTCCCAGATTGCTGCTACCTTTGGGGGTCAGAAATCGGAATCCCTCGAAAAGCAGGTACGTTTATTCAGAGAAAGTACGTTTCTGTGTCTGATTTCGTATCTTAAACTATCGTCTGCATTAATTAATTAGCATATTTGAGGCTACCCACCCCCAAGCCATCAAGATGAAGTCTTAGAACGTGAAGATTCGATCATTAGATCAAAAGCTCAAGGTTGTTCATTTTAACGATTGAAGTTATGTTAATGTATGTACCATTGATTTTTTTGTATTGACAGAGCTCTACAGATTAGTATTTTGCCGATACTCCTTCTACATGTAATGTGCAACTTAGCTGGTCTCGTATTGTATTCTCTATTTTATTTTTGTGATCCCATACTAAACACGATTCAATCGAAGTTTACAAAATATGATCAAGTAATGATATTATTTATGGTTACATATTTTTTATCAGCATTTTTTTGTTACTGCAACTTTCTGAAAGTTTGAAATTTCAATGAAAAATTACATCTATTCAAATTTCATGATGATCAATAATTGCAAATATTTTATAGGTATTTGTTTTAGTTTTTACGATCTTGATCAAAATTATCTAAACACTAATCTTTTTTTTTTTTTTAATTTGGCTGAAAATAGTTATAATGCGTAATACAATTATGTGCAATAAAATATAAAGACTAAACATTTAGCATTAAGAGTGTCTAACTTAATTATAACGCTAGTGCTTAAGAATTTGTTGTGTACAACTTTTGTACCTCTTTTTATCTAAGAATCTTCATAGCAAATTTCTAAAAGTTTAAAAGTTCAATGAAAAAGTAAATGTGTTTAAATTTTTTGATGTCGAAAATTTGTAAATACTTTTGAGCCTTTCTGTTTTTCTTTATATGATCCTGATCAGAATAATTTTATAGTTTGTTTGAAATTTGCTACAATTCATAATATAATTATATATATATATATATATATATATATATATATATATATATATATATATATATATATATATATATATATATATATATATATATAAAATACCATATGAACTAGACATTCAACATCTAGAGTATCTAATTTAATTTTAACGTTGGTGTTTACACTGTTAGAATTTTCATTCTAAATTACGATAAAATAGCCTGCAACAGTCTGTGCAGCTTATCTTTACTCTCATTTTTTATCTTTACGATTTTGAAACCGTTAGAACTGGTATGATCGAAAAACCGTGAAAGTAAAATCTAACTTGAAATAGGAGTTAGGTTATGCTAGGCTATTCGTTTGGCGATGAAAATTTCAGTAAGTTGTGGTTGATTTGTGTTATGTCTAATGAACCTTGGAATGTGGGATAATTTGTTTTTCTTGTGATGCCATCTATTGTGAGAATCAGGAAATATTAGACTTTGATGTGTTAATCATCTTGAGCATAGATGATTCTACCACCTATGCGTGAATGATTGTTTATGAGAGTTTTCTAATAATGCATGGTCACCAATTGGGAGAGCTGGACAATGAAAATTCTTCGGTTGTTAAAAGAGTGGAACCCTATGTCACGGAATTGAAAAATAAGCCCTCTTGGCTACAGCAAGAACCCAGCCGCAGGGAACTAAATGGCTTAATATTGTGGGCCTAGTTGACGTGATATTAAATTCTGGTTGTTTGACCGTATTAGGTGAAAACGTCTAATAAATGATTTTTTTACAGTTAATAGTTTGAATAACATTTTTTATGGTTATTTGACTGCCTTGGTTAAATATGGTAAAATAATAATTAAATAAATTATTATTTAACCATTTTTTCTAAGAAATTTTTTACAGTGTAAGAATTTATTATGTTCAATTTTGTCTACTTGCAGATGTTACCCTATTACATTGTGAATCGATTCAGTTCTTATCCAGGTCTCACTGGTCTGTGCTTCTCCGGAATATTTAGTGGATCTCTTAGCACAGTTTCATCCGCCTTGAACTCGCTGTCTACTGTCACTGTAGTAGACTATATCCAACCACTTTTTCCAGGAATGACTGAATCTAAAAAGGTTTTTCTGGCAAAACTTTCATGTAAGCGTAACTCACCATCAGTTAGCAGTTAGTTATAATTATTTTCGTAATTAATTATAATTAGGAAAAAAATTGGTTTTAATAATAATTGCATACTCTATGTTCAGATAGAAGATCAATTACCTGACAGATTTACCACGAACTGAAAATATCTCTTCGAAATTCGTAGAGAGAAGGTGCTGACGAAGAGCTTGGGTGCTCATCAGAATTCAATTTTATAGTCCGAAAATCGAAGCTAATTATAATTTAACGTGAGGATGGGATTCGAAACCTTAACCTCTTAACTTGTGCGCTCGAGTTAATTCGAGCGAGCTAAACAGGCCAAACTGTGCACACTCGAGATAATTCAAGCGGTGTTGTATTTTATGCTGCTACAATTTTTCACACTCGAATATAATTTAGAATTGAAAATAACAATGTGTAAGCTAAGAAAAAATTCGTTTTATTTATATTTATCATTTACATAGGATTGTAAGCAATGAAATTGATTTATTCAAAATTAAATTATGGCCTTTTTCTATGGAACAAAAGCGCAGTAGTATATATAAATTATCCATCAAACGAAAAGACAATGTTCTAAAATGTGTTTTTTTTGCACTAAAAAACGATTTTTTTTCTTAAAATCTATACGCTAAGGGGTTAATTACTGATTAAAAAACGACTTTACTTCCCCCCAGTACAAAGGTTGGACAGTGGACCACTCAACAATCATTCTAGAATACATTTCATTTCCTTCCTCTCTTTAAAAAAAAGAAGAAAAACTCATACTGTCAATCAAAACTCATACTGTCAATAAAAAATCATACTGTCAACTTTAAATTATCTAAAGTTAAGCAAAATATGGACGTAAGGTAAAACATTAGGAACATTGTTCTCATTTTAAGTATTTAAATCATTTAAACAGACTGAATGTCGATTTTTATATTAATTTGTGATATACATTTTCATACGTTTCGATACTGTTTTATAATTAAGAAAAATAGGTTTCAAACTAATGAATTATCTCCGTTCTGAAATTGCGCTTGAGTTGGAAAATATTTCTTGTGCTGTTATTTGTCCTTCGGTCGGCCAGAATCTTCTGTGTGACCAAACGTTGAACTAAAACATCTGGAAGCATCTCAACACTCGACTTTTTCTAATCGTTTTAGTCACGTGGCGTAACTACCACTACGAAAATTAAACATCAATTAACTAGTATATAAGACATGCTAACTTGACTCAATCATGCGGTACCTTTTGATAGATGAAAGTTGGCATGGTCGATAACTCCGCCCCCACATTGGTGACCACCGGACGTGATTTTATCACGCAGTAACGACTACTTCGTTGGATGATCCACATTGAACAGTTAACTTGCTACTTGTGACTGCGACATAATCAAACTCCTCACGCTGTTGCAACTCAGTCTCGATTAAACATAACGCCAAAATTCTTTGGTTGAAGTATCTATTTCATTGCAGGTTTTCTGTACGGCATATTAGGTATCGGAATCACATTTATATTTCTCAATGTTCAGAGTCTAAAGCAGTTTTTTACCTCTATATCGGTGTATGACGGTTCGATACTTGCTGTTTTCTTGATTGGTATTCTTACTCGAAAAGCAGATGACAATGTGAGTATTTTTTCTAGAATATTAGTCATTAAAAACTATCGATTTATTCTTTCATCCACTGAAATAAAAAGCATGTTAAAAATGACTAGAATATTGTAAAATTTAACGTGTTTCTGGCACTTCTGTAAAAAAATTCTGAATCATTCTCCGGTAAAAAGTATCGGCACTCATAATGCCGGTGCATTTTACCGCAAACTCCATTTTTACCAAGACATGTTATGAAACAAAATATCTGATTTTTACAGTAATAATTACCCTAAAATCACTGGATCATCTCTAATTAAATAAATATTATTGTAAAATTTAAGGTACAATATTTTATGGTAAAAAGGAATTTTACGGATGTAGCATCCAAAGTGCCGATATACCAGGGGTGGCCAAGTTCCATGATAGTTGAACCATTTTTCAAAATTTTAAATTTTTCGCGAGCCGCAATTCAATACGTATTTAAAAGGTAGGCAATAAAGGGAATGAGAAACAAATTTTTTACAGAAATTATATTTATTGAGAACATATAATTAAATTACAAAATATATATATTGAATTTAAATATTAAAAATTAAACACATTTATTTTACTTCTCTTGATAATTCTTTAAAATTTGGTGAATAATTTGTGACATCACTTCTCAGTAATTCTTTGAGACTGTTGAGATTGTTAGTTTATACTGATCGGTGTTTGAATTTCACGAATTTTAAAGTGGAATAAAATGATTCACATAAGTAAGTTTTTCCGAATATTCAAATAATTCGACAAGCAACCTTTTTTAATTCAGGATACTTCGATTCTGGTACAAATTTCCAAAATTCAGTAATCGACGTCGACTAATATTTTAATTGTAGAGCTTGATCTTCTTGCATCTCTATTAATTCTAATTCTCCCGATGCTTTTAGGGTAATAATTATATTGTAAATGGAAAACATTCACCTTGAATTATGTTAATTTCAAATGAATTCAGAAAAAAAAAATCAAGAGACGATTTAAAATATTTCAAGACTTGAAATCCATTTTGGGAAATTCGTCAATATTCCTTCTAGCTTTTTTATATACTCGTTGAGTATTTCTTGTTTAATATTGAAACAATTTTTTTAATTCGCGGAAAATGACAAAATGTTTTATTTTAAATGTCTTTTTGAAAAAGTTGTAATTTAGTTAGAAAACTAAATATATACTGTGAGTGATCAGATATTATTTTATTTTATCTCGGGTATATTTATCCAGAGCCACAAATAATCCTTCAAAGAGTGGCATGTGACTAGCGAGGCGCAGGATGGCCACCCCTGCTTTATACCGTAATTTGTTCCAGAGTTTTTTTTTTTTTCAGTGTATGGGGATACCAAGAAGCACGATAATTTTGGCTGAAGAGCTTTGGTAACGACTTTTGGTAAAGTTGACAATAAAATAGGATATTATTGCCGTGTTGATTGGTAATAAAATAGTAAATGTAGTAAAATTTTTTAATTTTATGATGATGTTTTGGAGCATGGCATAAGAACCATTTATTCGGTTAAATTTAATTTTCAATTTTGCATTTTTATTAAATGTGTGGTAATAAGAACTATAATTTTGAAAACCTGAATTTCCGAGAAATCGTTACCCTACGAAAGGTAAAAATTACTTAAACAATAGTTTTAAAATTAATTTAATGAATTAAATTTTTATTTTACCAAAAATGCCTTATTATCTAAATGTCGCAATTTTACCGAAACTTTTTTTTCTGTGCACTCTTTATCGATCAAATTTTTTTTTTACTATTCTGCGTCATTTCTATATTTAAAAGTTTGAATAATAACTACTAATAATAACTAATAATAACTACTTTTTTCTCCTATTCTCAACTAATTTAATAGAATTATACTCAAATAGTAATGAACTTTCAGGCCAATAAATGAACTAATATTTTGTTTAGTTAAAATGAAGATCGAAATATCGACTTAGTGACAAAAGCTTATGAAGTTTTAAAAAAATCAATTGTTGGGCAATTTTTATTTTCTATGAGAGATTATTCCACTTTTAAAAGCTTGGCCAATTTCAATGACTTTCTGGTCAGTTAGTTTCTCCATAGAGAACATCAAATAATTTTCTAATTGTTAAGAAAAGATTTAATTTTTTTTTAGCGTTCTGGCTGTCAGACTTTGTAAACGTATATATTTAATATGGATTTTCTTTCTGAATCTATGAATACATGTTCTTAAAATAATTTTCGGTTTGATACTTTTAGTTCTTAAAAACTATTAATTTAATACTTAACTCATTTCTTACTCCCTAATTCTCAACTAACAAAAGAATAATAAACATGTTTTTTAAACATGGAATTACTGCACAACCTCGCAGAGCTAGTAAAAAAATATCGAACTCAAAATTAGAGTGTTAAAAGCAGGAAATATATTCTGAAAATCACTAACGTGAAATTAATTTCAACATAAAGTCAAGAGAAGCACAATGTAAGACGTTTTTTTTTATTTTTTTATATGCCTCAAGAAATAATTTTTGCTTTCTTCTACATGTTTGTTGTAACATAAAAGCAAAATATATTCAATTAAAAGCATCTTTTGGATAGTTATATAGTTTAAATAATCATCGGATTCTTATAATACTTTGAAACTAATAACTCATTTCAGTGCATAATCTTTGGAACAGTTTTGAGTGTTCCCATCATTGCTTGACTGTCATTTGGAAATTTATTCAGTGGTTACAAAGAACCTCCTTTAGCTCTGAATAATCGTTTATCATCCTTTAATACATCAAGTCAAATGCTTAATTTCACCACAAGCTGTGTTGATGAAAGTACAAATATCTCAGAGTTCCAGACAACCAACATTTTACCTACATATAAAAGGTAAGACATTTGTCTCCTTACATATTTTAAACAATCTGTTCTGTAAGTGCACATAGTTAAACACGCGAATTACTTTCGATCTAATAATAGCGTTTTCACACGCTAAAATGGAACCTTATTAATAGTGCAGAATATGTATTAGTGCAAACAGTATGTTAAGTTACCAAATCAGATCAGATAATTTAAAATCTTTTACATATGCAAGTGATATAGGGAAAACTATATAATACTTTACAAAATCTGAATAAAAATGCACCTTTTTGAGAATTAGAGTTTCTGATTTTCTAAATCTGAGGACTTTTTATTTTATAATATTACCGGCGTTAAACAGCCGACCCAATTTTTTGGGTTAACGACTACTAATGTTCAACTCCGTAACCTTGTAATTTTGAACCCAATCCAGAAGACAAGGAAACTGCTGGTTCAAGTATTGGGAAAAATTTGCCTTCATGGAGGACTTTTTGATGGAATTTACCCGCATTTGAGTTACATGGAGAAGACGACCACGGCAACCTCACACGGTTAGCCTGGCGGCAAGGGGACTCTAACCCATGATCCGTCTACTGAGGATATTTTACGTCAGCATTGATGAGGAATACACCAGCCATCGGTGGGATTCCAACCCGGTTCACCTCATTGAAAGGAGAGCGCTCTATCACCCGAGCCATCACGGCTCAAATCTGAGGACTTTTTATTTTTATTTTATAGCCGTCGTTGAATAGCAGACCCAGTTTTGGGGCTTACTACTACTAATGTTTAACTTCTTCACTTTGTAACTTTGAACCAGTTTAGAAGACAAGGAAAGTCCAGGATCAGTACTCCTAGAGGTATTGATTTATTGTTGGAACATGGAGGACTTTGAGATTCGACAGATATAACGTGCATCAGTCATCATTTACCACAAGGGGAGTCTTCGGCCGATCTGAGATCATCGAACCTACGAACTCTTGGACATGTACCAAGTTGACATGTTGGGGGGTATGGGACATGTTGGGGGGTATGGAAGGTCCGGATTTCCGAAATTTCCGGATTTCAGATACCTTACTTGAATTGATAGAATTATCGAAGTTTCGAATTCGCCAGGCCGATTTCGCGATTAATCACGCGTGTGTAGACCTCCGACGTCAATTTTAACATAAATATACTCTTTAAATAATAAATAAAAGACATTAAAAATCAAACTTTCGTCATTTTTCCCCCGCAATCGATCGTTTAGATCAGCGGTTCTTAACCTATGGGTCGCGACCCAAAATTGGGTCGCGAAGCATATTTCTTGGGTGGCCCTGAGTCGAACCAAAAAAGTTAGTAATACACCAAATAATAAGTAATACCAACACCTCCTAGAAGAAGTCATTGTGGCTTACTCAGCCTAATTTTGACTTTCTTTTGGGTCGCGGCTTAAAAAGGTTCAGAACCACTGGTTTAGATAACATAATATTAGCAATTAAAACTAAAAAATATAGGCTTAAAACGCGAGCTGAATTTCAACTTATAACCGAAACAGATGCTTCTAGACTAGACTGTACCTGCTGATACTAATCCTTTTTTTTTGTTGGGAGATGAAAGAACTTGTCCCCGCCTCCTAAGCTTCAAGGTTAAGAAAGAATCAGTTTTCTTTCATCACAAGGGGGAAAAGCAAGGAGATGGAAGAATTCCTCCTTCTGAGGAGATTCCCCTTCAGAAGGAGGGGGGATTCCCTTTTATATTATTTGTTATCTATACAGAACTGACAAGAATGACTGGAATCTCCTTATCAGCTATGAGCTTTCATTCATTCCCCACCTCTACCTCTTCATCTACTGCTTCATTGTTGCAAAAGAGTTGTGGGACTTCCCTTCAGGAGGAGGGGATTTCCCTTTATATTCTCTGTTATCTATATAGAACTGATAAGAATGACTGGAATTTCCTTATCAGATATGAACTTTCATTCATTCCCCACCTCTACCTCTTCATTGTTGCAAAAGAGTTGTGGGATTCCCCTTCTGGAGGAGGGGATTTCCCTTTATATTCTTTGCTATCCATACAGAGCTGATAAGAATGACTGAATTTCCTTATCAGCTATGATCCTTCATTCACACCCCACCTCTACCTCTACTGCTTCATTGTTGGAGAAGAGTTGTGGGTTTGCATTAAAATTTTTATTCTAAGCGATTTTTTTTAAATTTTTTATTTTGAAAATTTTTTTTGAGGAACTGGACGTATGAGTCCGGATTTTAGAGATTTCCGGATTTCAGAAGTCCGGATTTTCGAGGTCGTAATATACAAAAAGATTAAAAAAAAACATGAAGAAAATTACGAAAAACAAGTTTTTTGAGTGCTCCTCACACTATTGTATTGATATATTTTGCTTTGGTTATATCGATGCAATATTAGAAAGCACTCCTTTTTGCGGATATAATCGTGTGAGCTGATGATAAGATTATATCTTTTATCTTCTGGATTTTTATTTTTTTCCTTTTTCTCCTGTTTCTTCTTATTTTTATTATTTTTTTTCCTTTATCTCCCTTTTTTAAACTGGATGTCTATTTTTAATGAGCAATACAACTTAGTAGCAATACCCTTACTTAGTGCAAAAAGTATTTCACACTAAATAAGGGGTCATTTATTTGCTTAATCTTAGTATCATATAATTTCAAATCAAAAATATGCATTTTAATATTTGATAGGCATACTCACTTGTTGTACTCTTCCATCGTTAAAAAGGATTATCAAAAATATTCTAAAGGAGCATTTAAAAAGCAATTTAAGAAATTACTTTCCGGCCATAAGAAAACTCAAGTTCCACTTAAAACTAATTTTTTTTCTTACAATAACAATTCTTGAGAATTTATCACACAGTTTTGCCAAGCAAATATAGAGATTAAAAATTAAGTAATTAAAACTAGAATTGATTGAGTGATTAAAAATAGATATAATCAAGCTGATCCCCATATATTATGGGTGTCATAATTCCAGAAAACTCAATATGTGGTTTTTTTCTAAACAGTCTTTTTCTAAACAGTATGTCAGGTTAAATAATTGTTTTTTTTTTTAATGCTAGTGCGAATATTTTTAAAATAACTACCAGGGAACAATGTATTTTAATACATCTGACCTGCACAACAACCGCTTGATGCATTTCACTTAAAAACAAATTTTTAGAGTGACTTGAAAATTATTAGTTCACTCTTTTAAAAACTTTGTTCTTTGTAATAATATTTTGATTGATAACAATGTTAAGACGCTGTCATTTTATGATACTCGAAATCCATATTATTTACGTACTAAGTAATTTTATTGCAAACTTTTGGTGGTCTAAAACTATTTTATCCTGTATCTTACTTTAGAGTAATTTCATTCTATTCCTTAGTGATATCTTTGTTCTTTACAAAATATCTTTCCAATGGCTTCCCATGTTAAGTTTCTTCTGTACATCTTTCATGGTATTCCTAATGATCATCATTACAGGTTAGTATAACAGTAATCTCTTTTATTCTTTTCTAAAGAATTTGCTTATTTAAGTTTAAAAACGTTCAAAACTTCCAGTATTTTGCACTTTTTTCCTATCAAAATATGAAAACAATAGATTTAAGTACTCTTTTCAAACATACGAAAATAATATTTCTATGATAAAAAAGAGTTTATCAATTATTTCCTGTTGGTGGATATCTTAATTTTGTGTTAACTTCTCAGTTATTTGATTTTACTTTACAAGTAATCGAATAATTACTGTCAGAGTACTTATACAAATGATTATTTTTGTTTCATTCAGTAACCTATACTCTCGGTAGATCCATCTTTTAAGCATTATTTATGTAATATTCCGTCAATACGCTGTGAAAAATTCCAAATCAAATTACCGTATAAAGTGCCGGCACTTTAGAGGCATAATCGGTAAAATCCATCTTCACCATAAAGTATTATATCTCAATTTTCACAGAAATATTATTCAATTGAAGTCATCTTATAATTATAACAGTGAAAAGTACGGTAAATTAGAGTTTTTGTTCCGTTACGGAAAAATGGATTTTACAGTGAATAGTATCGGCACTCAGAGTACCGGTACATTTCACCGTAATTTTATCTGGAATTTTCCACAGTGTATTTTGTTTAGTTCACTTTAATACTGTTTATGAACTTGTAAAATGAATGTGCAACAAACAAATGCTGGTTTTATTGGTTAATAAATAATAAATTGGCTGGTTCAATAAATAAGTAAAAAAAAATGATAAAAGAAATTTAAGAAAGTTAACCAAAAACAAGTTGGTCTTGTTCATTAGTATGCGCTTGTTCCGAACACTTTTATTGTAACCTTTTATTAATGATTTATTATTATTAATCTTCTATTATCAACTCTTTATATATATTAAAGATGCAGAAAAAATATATTTGAAAACTGCAGAGAATGTTTGATGCTACGATAATGATATAAGTATTTCATAATTAATTTCACAAGCATTCAGACTTTTTTTTCTTCAAAAATCGTAGCAGACCATCAAGGAATCTATCAATTTTAACTATTCGTGAACGCAACGAACTTATCCACTCCATCGTGTAATCACTACACTGAAAAATCATAGTCCCTCTGAATAAGTTGTTGCTGTGGCATCCTTTCACCAAAGGAAATGGCTTCGGCCAGCTCTAAGATCCTCCTGAGAATGTTACCGCTATCTTCTATACGAAGCTTGTCCAAAGGAAAGTTCTTCATGACAATAGCAATCTTAGTTGATCTAATTGCATGGGAAAAGTAACTCTAGATTGGTAGTGCAGTATCCTCACTGCTGAGTCAAACTCAAAAACGACAACTGCCCCCTGACGCAGTTGTGAGATTGAGACTGCTACTTCAACTTCTACATCCGAACCAGTCCGAACTTTGAACTGAAGTGAACAGTAGTTTCTTTTGAGATATAAACAAGTTCGTTTACGAGATGTTGCTCATCTGATATTATTCTCTCTCGCGATCGTCAGCGAGATATGTTTTTATTTCATGTAACCTTTTATTATTTTATTTTAAATACATTAAAATGTAATATTGGAGATGAATTATTATTTCATGTCTACTGCATAAAAGACAGGATTGGACTTCGTATTCGGGTCTAAACCTGTAGTGTCAAGTTAGCATGCTTTATATACTAGTGAATGATGTTAAACTTTTGTAGTGATAGTTACGCCACAGTACTCCCCCACCAGAATTTTATCAGGGATAAGATTCGATGAACAGATCTCACTAGTTGATGTACTTGTGAAAGACCGGGAGAGAGTCTCCGGATTTTTTGAGTGCTGAATGTGAGAGGTGTATTAACATCACAATCGAAGTCGCTCCTGTGTTGCCATTAGCAGTCGAGAGTATGCAGGCGTTGAGAGTGTAGACGTTGTGTGACTGTTCGAGACGAGACCGAGAAGCAACAGCGCAGGAGGTGAATGATGCATTCACAAATAGCAAGTCAACTGTACAATGTGGACTATTCATCGAAGTAGGCGTAACCGTTCAGAGATTGCGAAGTGGGCGTTACTTGCGTGATCAAATCACGTTCGAAGGTCACCAATGTGGGGGGCGGAGTTATCGACCATGCCAACCTTCATCTATCAAAAGGTACCTCGTGATAGAATCAAGTTAGCATGCTTTATATACTAGTGAATGATGTTAAACTTTTGTAGTGATAGTTACGCCACAGTAGCTCCTAGTTGGGTCCTCCCCTCCAGTTTGGTTATCAATACTAAGAGGGACCACCTCCCTGGATTTGGCTCTTCTCCAAGGAGCAACATCTTCTCTGGGCTTCTTTCCAATTTGGGTTGGAGCACATGGGGAGGACGTTGCATCAGAAGGTCTAAGCATTTTAGCTCCGCCACTCCTCTCAGTGGCCCTCAACTTTTTCTTAAGTTTCCTTCGTTGGCTCATGGACAGCCCAGCGACTCCAGGCAAACTGCCTCCTGCTGTCTATGACCGGAACAGCAGGTACAGTGCTTTTGGACACCTTCTCAGCAGCATTAATAGCAAGGAGTCTGCAAAGCAGTGGTATTAGCACTAGGCTCATCCGAGGGCTTACCGTGTGCTACTGCTGACTGTAGTGAACTTTTCAAACAGGAACTTCTGCCTAATTCCTCGACTCATCCCTTGTTAATCAGCGTGACTGATGATGCTGTATCACAAGCTTTACCCTGGCACATCATAGAGTTTGTCTGCGGCTGGCATTAACCCCTAACTATAAAATTATAGTGATTCAGTTATTTAAAAATAAATATTATTGTACGTTTTAATTAGTTAATTAAAAATAAATATTATTGTACGTTTTAATTAGTTAATTAAAAATAAATATACTGTATTATGGTATATCAGATGTTTTGTTTCGCAAAATGCTACGGTAAAAAATATTGGCTCCCAAGGTGCACTGCAATTTTTAGCAGTACATTTAAATTGAAAACACCAAACGAACACTTCCAAAAAGGCTGAATAAAAATATCTCTATTTATATTAATCTCAAACTTTAAAGCATATTTTTGAAAAGGATTTATTTATGTTATGAAATATCTTAAGAGGGGAGATTTTAATAACTATAAATTATTCATTGTATGTTGCACATCTTGGTGTGTTGTACTTTCAATAAACAATAAAAATATAAGTAAATTTTCTAAAAAGATATTTGTAACTACCTTAATGATTTCTTTTCCCTTCAAACTAATCTAATTTTATTTCTGAGAGTCCATAAAATAAAATCAACAGTTAGAGACGCCAAACAGGTTTATATCGATTAAAAATACAATTATATTATGAGGACAAATAATAATTTTGCGATCTTTTCTTTCTTTATTTTAACCTTAACTTGTCTCTCCTTTTGTGTATGGATAATTCAAATTACTTTCATTTTAGGATGGAGGAAAAATGCTATTAATTCCAATTCAAAGTGTCTCAGTCCAATGACAAGATTTTGGATAAAAGAACAAAATCAAGCAGACGAGAGTTTTCTTCCAGCCAATGGCATCGAACTTCAGAAGCAAATTGTTGTTTCTGATCCAGATCATACAACTACTCTATTACCAGACATTATTCACAAAAAATATATTTTGAGAGAATTTACTTATTGTGAATTACAATATTTATTTACTTGGACAAATGAACGTTAATTCTCCACCTAAATTAATGTTTTAGAATATTTATGTAGAATTCGTATATTCTTTACTTGTAGCACGTATATTTTGCACAATCTCTGTAGATTTTTCATAGTAACTGCGCTACGCAGAACATCTGCTCATGTGAGATGCTACTTGAAAGTTCTTTTTGATATAGAACAGGGCTGTCCAACTGGTGGCCCGCGGGCCGCATCTGGCCCGCCAGCACATATCGTGCGGCCCGCCAAATTCTTATTCAGGCTGATCACCCTCAGTTTTCCCATTAAAATACAGTGGAGCATCGTTTATACGACGATCACTTACACGACGTTTACATTTATACAATGTTTTAGTGTGGTCCCAAATCATTCCTATTCATTTTAATGTAAAAATATATCATTTATACGACGCACAGAATCGGTTATACGTCGGTTTTTAGATTTTGTTCACGTTTATTGAATTTTTTATTTTTTCTTGTGTATTTTAAAAAAGGGCGGAATTTGCCAACATGAATGATACAGAAAAGGCTGCCAACAAGAATGCTTGGATGACGACCGTAATTTTTACTAGATGACTGAAAAAACTAGACAATGTTATGAAGAGGCAAAAACGAAAAATTTTGTTATTCATCGACCAATGTACAGCGCACCCATCGATACTAATTATTTTGGAAAATGTAAAAGCTCTCTTTTTTCCTGCAAATTGCACAAGTGCGCTTCAGCCATTAGATTTGGCCGTGATTAGAAATCTAAAATTGCATCATAGAAAGCAGTAAGTTCAACTCGCTATTCAAGGCATTGTAGAGATTAATATCAAGAAAATATAATTAAAGGTAACATACATTAAATTAAATTAAATTATATTATATATTATATAATTAATACATTAAAATGAACTGAAAACAGAGTTAGTTTCAGTTTTAGAAGTAAAAATCGATTACACGACGTTATAATTTATACGACGTTTTTCGGTGGTCCCTTCGGCGTCGTATAAACGATGCTCCACTGTATAAGCAAATTGTTTTATAATCCTTCTGTTTCATTGTTTTATAATTAATAATTCAACTATTAATTGTTATTGTATAAGAGATAAGAGGTTATTGTTCAACTTTTTCAAACTGCGGCCCGCCAGGTGATCAGTAACCGGAATTCTGGCCCGTGGGCTCTTTGCAGTTCGACAGCCCTGATATAGAAGAACCCTAGCTTTTAATAGAAATGAAACTTCAGCCATTTCATGCATTAATATATGAGTTCTTTAGACAAATAAAAGAATTTTCATTATTTTCTGTTATTACTCAAATAAAGTTTTATTACTTCCAGGAATGCAAATACCTTTATTTCTGCCTCGCTTTATGTTTTTTCGCTAAATAAAAGAACTCAGTACAAAGTTATAGTTTTTTTCCTTTGCTTACATCATGCATTAGGAGTGTGAGAGATAAAATTTAGGTCAAACATAAATTTATTTCAGGTGAATGAATTGTATTGGCATCTTTCTAATTATTTTAGGCAAATCACGGTACTACAGTTTTTTTCGGTCCCTGCTAGAAAACTCCTTCCATGGTGACGTAAACCAAGGAAGGGGGATGGGATTTAAAAAAACAATTTTGTACTATACATACATGGTTTTGCATATATGTACAGTACTTAGAAAAAATTGTAACACCTAAAATAACTTTAGACCTGGTGATTTTCTCGTACTCAATCTTAATGTTTAATAGGTAGCCACAATCTAGGAAATATGGTCTCACTGTTTTCGTCGGTAGAACAGTCGAAAGCCCTTTTTCATTTTAGTGTGTTCTAAGATACCTCGATAACTTTCTTACGCGACTTGACATATTTTTACTCACTCTTATAAAATTCGTATACACCAATGGAACTCCATGCAAGATTTTTTTTATTAATTATATTATTTTTTATGTCATTTAATGATAATCAAAATCAAATTGAATTACATGGCAAACAAACGTTTGCATAATTTTAACATAATTTAAAAGAACGTAATTTTATATGGCAAGTACGAAAGAAATTGTCAAATAGTTCCTTAAAAATCAAATTTTAAAAAAGTCGTATAGTCAAAATTTGATTTTTCAGGGGCTATTTCATATCAGGAGCTCTCGTTCATATTTTGTATTTTGTCATATAAAATTGTTTGCCTTATAATATATATTTTGAGAAAAAACTTTATTATGTTATTATCAAAGCTTTATGTGAAAACTCCTCTATTCTCCTTTATACATTCCTCCCTCACTTTTTTTAAGGGAATGGGGGTGGTTTTGGAAGGAGAATTGAATTTATTCTAAAAGGCTTTTTTAAACATTTTTCGATATATTAATTGACAGACTTAAATGTTAATTGCAAATTTTTGTCATTCGTTAATATAATGGGGATGATTTTTAAGTTATTTTTGTAATTTCTTTTCTTTTTGTAATAGTTTTAAAATAATGTGAATAAAATATATAAATTAAAATAAAGTGAATGATTATAAAATGCTCAAATGTCTATTCGTATGTATCTCTTATTATAATTTTAAAATATTTGTGTCATGTCTAAGATAAGGCGCATTTATAAATCTCGCCGAGAGTTCCACCGAAGTCTATGTACGCCGATGTCGGCCAACATTCACTTCGTTTGTCAGACGAACAGAAACCGGTGACCTATTTTGAGTAAAAAATTAATTACATTTTAACAACGTATAACTAATTACTTAAAAAAAAGTAAAAAAAATAACGTTTATTATTCTCTATCTTAAAAATTGATCTTGAAAAATTCGGTCAGAATGGCAAGTATGAGAATGAACTTCCTTTGTTAGATCTTTGTATTTTATTCTACATCATGAAAGAAAGATATTAATTTAAAAAATAATGAGTGGTACCTTACTTTGGATTAATAAACATTTTTTAGTATTTAAATTGAAATACCTGAAGTTTCAGGATAAAATCTCATTATTTCCGAGATAATGATTTTTGGTATTCTCTAACCATATTTGCAGTATATATCTCGAACTTCTTTGGAATTTTTTTTTTAAAAATTTACTTAGGGAAATTGTTTTAATTATGAATACGTTTCTAATTATTGTAAAGTGTATAAATTTAAAATTTAAGGAAAAAAATTCATACTAACTATGACGTATATTTCAACTACACCACTAATTCAATATATACAATATATGTTTCCGTCTATAACTCAAAATTTTTATCCCTTTTTTTGATTTTACCGAGGGAAATTGTTTTATTAGGAAATGTGCTGGATGAATGAAAATTATTAAAATGTGCACCATTAATTGTAATAGTACTCATAAACAAATAAAATTAAAAAAATATTTTCACTATAACTGTAGGCAAGAAAATAAATATAGAAAGAAAATCTCAAATCTTATCGCGTAGTAAAAAGTTAACTCTGAATAAATATGTAAATTGAAGCCTCCCCTAAATTTGTATGAAGAAGCACTTCATAGCAAGTTAATAGAAAATCAAAATTTTATAACTATGCATTAGGAGTTGCAAATATATATTTTCATTTGTTTCAAAACCAATAGTAATATATTTACTAAATCAGACAGTATTCTAATATAAATTTACAACATTTAGAATTCATTTTCTACCGTAGAACAAAATTTTGATGTAGGTCATTTTGCTCTTTTATTGTATCGATAGGTTATTAATGCACTATTTGGTTTGGAGGAAGACATAAGTTAGCTGGTATGTTATGTAGACATTCAAGTACGGCAATGAATTCTGATAGCTGATTGGACGTTCCATAACGACTCAAAAATGAAAGAAAAATGGTAGAAGAAAGAAAAGTATCTGTATGTTTTGCGTTCTGCATAGATAACCAGTTGCCTATTCTTACCAGGTTTCAAAATTATTAGTAATTTGCTTCAAAGGAGCTATTAATTATTAGTAATTCCTGTCAGAGCATTCCAGCTGAAAACATCTGCATTAGCTTATGTGGATTTCGTTCTCAGACTACACAGTGTCTGAAAATGGTGACTATTTTGACACTAGAATGATATGTTTACGATCAAGAGCCACCGTTGTGGTGGTTTTGGCATTTTGATCTGTAAGAAAACGTGACTAAACATTTGATTTACAATTAAAATATTACTGTAAAAAATCGAAACATATAATTTTTAATAAATTCAACAATCTGCAAAGTATTTTATAAATATTTTAATAATTATATGAAAAGTATCTTTTTTTTAATGACGAAGAATATCACCATAAAACGATTACATGTATCATTGTAGATATTAGAACATGACTTGATGTAAAATTTCTCAGTAAACCATTCTTGACATTTTTCACAAATAGGTTTTGGGCATGACGAAAAATGTTGTTTTTTTTTCGATGGAAAGAGCATTTACGTCATTTATTACATGCAGTTTCAGGAACGATAAGATAGGTTTCTACCATAGAAGTTTCTATTGTGGCAATCTCAAATCTTTGACAAGATTCAAAATGCAGCCCATCGGAAAAATTTGCAAAGAGTCGCGGAAATTTATAGCTGAAATATCCAAGACGTAGTAAAATTGCAAATTGGCCATCTTCTAAAGCCACACATGCCGTATACTATCTGCTTACTTCGTAAAATGGAACACATCTATACTACAATTGGCTTATTTTTCCCGATATTTTCAGGATTCGGGAATAGTACTCAAGATGTAAAATTTTTTTTATTCACATCGATATGACGGAATAGTTTTCTGATCCTTTACTAGAACTTTCAATTGAAAGATTTGAAAATTGGTTAGTACTTTCCTAATTGGTGGCTGCTTTCTACGATTTAGCTACATCACATCAGCAAATGAACATTATTTTACTTATAAAGAATAAGCAGTTTTATGCGAGTGTTATTGATGATACTCATAATAATATTATTCCAAATTTTGGAACTGATGGTAACCCAATTCCATTAATTTCAAAAGTTTAAAAACTACAAATAATTTTAACAATACTAAAATTTATTCAAATGAAGAAAATAATTTAAATTTAAAGCGAAAATGTAAATAAAACTGGATTTTGGGTACAGTTTTCAAATTTTGAATCATTTATATCTCTTTTTAAAAGGAAGAACAATAAAGTATTAACTTTATAGAATTGTTTGAAAATCATGCTATTTCCAAATTATCACCTTTACTTAATTTTTCAGTTTCCTAAAAGTTTTTTACGGAGCAATGCTTGCAATATTTCTTCGTAGCCAGCCTCATAATTATTCATTTACTAAATTAAAAGAATTGTTAATAGACGAATTTTAATTTCCTTATAACTCTGCAAGAATGCAAGAAATTTCGCAAAACCGTAAAAAGCACAAATATATGCAAGGCTATCTTTTAAAATTGAAGGAAATCGCAAGCCAATGTATAATTGAAGAACAGACTTAAATAATATGTTGTACTAATAGTATTCCTGATACAATAAATAACAAAACTATATTATATGGATCTACTAATTAAAATGATTTTAAAAACAGATTAGTATCTGAACAAATTTGCACCGAACAAGAAACAGATAAATGAAAATTTATGCGCGTACCTTATACTACTCCTAAATTAGAAACAAAAAGTGGTTAACACTTAATTTCAGTAATTGTAATAAAAGTAAAATCAAAACGACACATGCTGTGCTACGCAGATCTTGCAGTTTTTGTTTTTATGAAAATTAGCATACAAAATGCCATTATTAGGGCAATCCTGAGGGCCGGGATAGACTGGTCGGTAGGGCACTGGACCCATGTCCGAGAGTTCGTGGGTTCGAACCCGCCGGCCGGAGACTCCCCGTGTAGTAAATGGTGACTGATGCACGTTAAATCTGCCGAGTCGGGAAATCCTCCATGTTCCCATAACAAATCATTACCTCTGGGGGTACTGGATAGGAGATCGATCATTCTCAGATTCAGGTCAAAATCACGATCTGTGGATGTATAAATGGCTGTATGAATGGGTCCGCCCTATAAAACGGATGTGACGTATGATGTGGCAGAAGTCGAATTCTTGGCCATAGATGGCGCCACTGGAAAACGAAAACAGTCGCATCCCTCTGCCTAAACAGGCATACGAAGGCAAGCAAGGGCAATCCTGTACTATTAATCTTGCTTGAGTCAGCAAAAGATTAAAAATCATCAATAACTTGTGCCAGAATAGCGAGAAAGTCAGCAATCGAGTGATATTTCTACTTACAATAATAAAACAATGTTAAATTTGGATACGGGATCAACAATAAATTTTATTTTTTGGAATATGGCATCGAAATTGAATGTTCCCGTACTATGCAATAAAGGGATAAATGGAGGATTTAATTAAAAGAAAATTGAAACCCGCAAAATATTACACCCACGATTCAAAAATTGGGGACTCATATGAGTTGAGATTTCAGAACAAAACAACGATCTAAACTATGCCATACTAGAAATATAACCTTTATGTGGTTCTAACCTTGTCATTAATTGTGTAATTTCCAGGTAAATTGAAAACAGATTATCCTCTTACTTCTGGAAAGCTGTGACTTGACTTTACAAACTGTATCTGAAAATGTAATTAAGTGTTTAAGTTATTTAGTATTACTAAAAAAGAAAACAAAATCCGCCTCTTTAAGAAAATGTAACTTTTTTGAAAAAGTTATTGCGGTTTTAAAATTACATGCGCAATTTAAAATTACATTCACATGATTTAAAATTACAACTCTCGATTTCTATTAACGCGATTTAAGATCATACATCATATTTCATATTTTTACGATTTCAAATATCGCGTTTCGCATTCACGCGATTTAAAAGATACTATTATGATTCGTGTTCAGTTAAAAAATTTGACTTAAAAATTATACATAGGAATTCGTATTCACGTGGTTTTGAAATCAAACATCGAGATTCGTATTAGCGTGATTATTAAATGTCAAGATTCGTATTCGTGTGATTTAAAAATCAAATACTGAGATTCATATTTACACAACTTAATAAGTATATAAAATCTCGTATCCATATTTTTATTAAAACGCAGATAACATTCTGGGGATAAATGCTTCCTACATACACTTTTTTCTTCCTCAAATTTCAAGCATTTATTTAATCATTTAAAAAGTGTTTTTGCACATGGCATTTTTAGATTTCTATTTTCAACTTTTTTTTTGATCAAACTCATCCCTGTGCTATGAATCAATACAGAGTTGTACAAAAATTAAGCATTTTTAAAATAAAATCCATAATTTTCAAACGAATTTCGCTAGTGGCGATTCGGATCGTGACGAAATGGTTGAAGCTAATTGCAAGAGTTAATCAATGCGTGCAGAAAGATTTTTAATTGAAATTTTGCGTTCGCAGAAAGTTTTTCACTTTATCTATGTCTGATAATAAGTAAAAGAAGGGAAAATTTAATAAAATACTTTCGGAAATAGGTATGACAAATAAAATTAATAAAAAATTGAGGCAAGAGAAAAAGTTAATTTTAATAAGATTTCGAATGTTTTTAGATAGATTCTAGCAATAAAAATGCAATTTATCAAAATGAGATTCACGAAAAAACTGAATGAATAGAAAATGTCAAAAGTTTTCAATTACTTGAAATTTTACAAAAATGAGGACATTTTGGATAAAAACAAATTTGACGTCGAAAAAACCAGTGTAGAACCGTAAAGGATGAGGTTAATATTGAACTCAACCATATCATTATATTTTTTTACCGTCGTTGAACAGTAGACGCAATATTTTGAGTTTACGATCACTAATAACTAGCTTAACCCCGTCCCACCCCCGTAAGGGGGCATCCGAGGACACTCCAAAAGTTCGAAGTGCGAGCAACAGTTCAATCACATAAGCAAACATATTCAAAATTTTCGAATTAGAGTTTAACAAATTGGTAGGATATTAAATATGAAATCCGGAAAACAGCGTTACTTAGAAATAATCTAAATACAAACAGACATAGCAAAGAAAATAAACAGTAACAATCAGAAGAGATATTGATGTCGCATCTTCAGTAGGGGTGCAAAGTTAATAAAAGGAAACAATATCACATGGTTAAATATAAGATGTTTGTAACTCAGAATAAAATTACAGCTGGCACAACAGTACTTAAGGTATCAAATTCTGGGATTTTTTTTTAACAAAAAAAAAAGACATGTATATATATATATACTCTAGGAACACAAGTGATTAAAAATTCAATGTGGAATCACATAAGGGCAGAGATTGACAAAAGGCATGAAATTAAAATCTCAAAAAACAGAAAATTCAAGTAAAAATCAGACCATTCAAATAAAAATCAGATCATAACATAATCAATAAGAGATTTAAAGTATATCTTTCCTAACAATAGGCTGCAAGCGGTCATCAAAATTCAGGGAGGTGCCTTGTTACTAAACAAATTTCTTACTATTTCCTCAATTCCCTTTTTTACTTTAGGGTTTGACCAATGCTGCTTTATAAACTCATAGATGGTTTCTAAATGGAAAAATTTCTCTCTAACGTGCTTGAAATTTGGACAATAGATTAATATATGTTCCCGACCACTAATACTCAACTCCGTAGCCTTGTAATTTTGAATCTAATCCAGGAGACAAGGGAACTCCTGGATCATGTATTGGGAGAAATTTGCCTTCGAGGCAGACTATTTGATGGAATTAACCCGCAGTTGCGTTGCAGGGAGAGGAAAACCACGAAAACTTCCCTCAGTTAGCCTGGCGACCAAGGCATTCTAATCCATATTCCGCCTACCACTGAGTTTATTTTACATCAGCACTGTAGTCTGTGTAAGCCAGATCCGGAATTCGCATCGAACAGTCATCGATCGGATTCGAACTCAGTTCCCCTCATTGAAAGGTTAACGCTCTATCCCCTGAGCCATCACGGCTCTTTACCCATACTATTAAAGATATTAAACTTCACCAAAGCAACAAGAAGAAATAGAAACCAAAATTCAGCATTTATTAAAATATATTATAATAAAAGAACCATATTCTACCTCTGTAACATTCGTCTTTAGTAAGGAAGAAAATTAAAAAAAAGTGTAGTAAATACTGCAGTAAATTAAATCAGACTGCGAAATCGGTATGCTGAATAATTATCCCTAATGAAGTCTTTAATTTATAAATTAGCCCGAAGTTTTTACTTCAGTACTCTCGAATTAAATTAGACGTACAGGAAATTAAGGATGGACTGTGGAACTTGCATCCAGAAGATGCATATAAAGTAGCATTTGCACCGTTGCAAGAATGATTACGTTTACCCTTTTGTTAGAAGAATGCCCCAAGCATTTTTTCCAAGAACTATTTATAGAATTCAAACTAAACATAAAATTAATTACGCTGCAAATTATTTGGATGACATAGTTATTTTTTAAGAGTTATTTGGAACATTTAGATCATATTAAACAAATTTTTGAAATATGTAGACAAAGAATTATAAATTAAAATTTCTTAATCGTTTGATTTTGCAAGAAAAAATTGAATTCTTAGGGTATGAAATTACAAATGAAGATTTTACATCAAAAAATATTTATATTGTAGTAGTTTAAAAATTGAAACCTCCTAAGAATGTAAAATCATTGCAACTGTTTTTAGTTCTATAACAAATTTTTAGATATGTATGCAAATATTGGAGCTCCACTTTACAGTTTGTTAAAGAAAGCTACCACGTTTGTATTGAGTGATGAATCTCAAAAATATTTTCTGTTGCTTAAATCGGCTTTGACTAGTGGACCAATTTTTAAAATGTTTACTCCTTTCTATGATTATCATGTCTTTATTGATACAAGTAAAAATGATATTGGAGCTGTTTTAAAACAATGTGATGATTCTGGTGCTCTTTACTCTGCATCGCTTCATTGAAAATTACGAAGGAATTAGTGTATCATTAAGCTGGAATGTCACACTAAATATATTTCTATTCGGAAAAAATTGCTATACATACGAACCATGTAGTCGTAGTTTGCATTAAAAGTGTTAAAAAAATTGAAAGTTAGAATAGTTCTCCAGTCTTTGCATTTAAGCATGTATGATTTTACAATTAAATTTACTTAGGGTAGTATTAATGTGGAAGCAGGTATGCTTTCGCTGTAAACAAATTAAATGTAAAAATGTGATGTAAGTCTAAGCGTAATGCGTAATTCAAAATTAAATCTAAACAAAGGTTGAAATCAGGTAGCAAATCTTTTGCAATTAAGCGAAAAAAATGTGGTAATATAATTGGAAAGTTTATGGAAATCAATCATATATTATGTTTTCATAAAAAAGGGAATTACTAAAATTGTTGAACCTTTTGCTTTACAATTAAGATTTCTTAAAATTGCTCATTAAAAGTTTGGACATAAAAAAACAAATAAGTTTTTAGCTCTTCTTTATTATTAGTAAAACATTAATTCTTATATAACTGTATTCGTTAAGCATTGTCATACATGTCAAAAGAACAAGCAGCCCCGGAAAAAATTTGCGATTTTATAGTACTCCTGTGATAAATCATTTGACTTGCTTGCAATTGATACTTAGAATGGTCTTAAACCATTATAATTGAAATAAAAAATAATTCATCTTAATTATTTCTTTAATTTGACCTTAAGCAATATAAATTTACTATCGCTTCAAAGTCAATTACAAGCATATCATAATTAGTCTCCTCCTGAAAAATAGAGCCACTATCATTATCAGAATAAAACAAATTAGTATTCTAAGTACTTCCTAATTTTCTTAAAAGGAAAAAAAAGAAGTAATAAGTAAAATGGTTATTAATTAAGTCTGTTTTAAAATTCTTTCTCTTTCAAAAACTCTTTATAGAATAGGAATTATTTTTGCAAAGCTAAGAATATGATTATTATGATATTTTGAAAAAATCTTATTGGCTAAGTTGGAATTAAATTCGGTACTTCTTTTATACGGAAAATTAGAATCATTTCTTTTGTCAAAAAGTTTACAGGAAATTTTTCTACATTCTTAAATTTTAAGAGTTAAACCTTGTAAATTTCCTGAAAGATTTCAATGTATATATATATATAGCTAATAAAGATATATATATATACATACAGCGAGAGAGAGCTTGGATAGTTATAGTTAGTTATTAATATAGTTCAATCTTATCAACTTTACTTGTTAAGATAACTAGTTTGTAGTAGTTAGATAGCCCCCACGTTTTTTATGGGATTGAAGTTGAGGAAAAAAATTGTCCAATCAAGAAAAGGCACCCTATTATCCATAAAGCATCACCTTTACGCCAAATGAATGAAACCTTTTTACGCTAAACTGCCTGAAATATCAAAGCTCTTTTATCTACTCTCCTATGCTTGTGAATAGCTTTCAACTTAAGATACTGCTTAACGCTTTCCCATCACAAATTGTTTGTATGATAGGGGACAGTAGATAAGAAAAGAAGAGGAAATTTTCTCCAATGGGCAGCAAGATAGACTCGTTAATGGCGAGGTAAAACTTTTCTATGATAGTAAACTAAACATGTTTTTTTTATTTCAAAGTTATATTAAAACTATCGATTATCAAAAAATGCTGGAAACTCATTTACTCCATTTTTAGAAACAATTGCTGGCCCGAGCCTGATGTTTCAGCAGGATAAGGCTTTAATTTGCATTGAAAATTTTAATAGTGGTGGTGGTAGCAGTGTTCTTTTAATTAAGTGTTCTTTCCCTTAGCAGGAAACAAAGGAAAGTAGTATCCTCAATTGGGCTGTAAATACCAAAATTTCACGGTTTTAATCAGTGACAGAATGAATTGACAGCTATCACCAGGGAAACCTCACATAGTGTTGATATTACAGTCTTCCATGTATTGTTGAAAAATAAGCGATATCGCATATTTCAAGTCAGATATTGATCAGGAATATTATTAGAAGTGGTTCTTTTTATTATAGGACACTTTTTTCCTCCCATTTTATTTATTCGACTTGTTTTCTTGTCCAGGTGTAGCATATACAGTTGGTCAATAAAGTCTGCGTACTGACTGATTATTAAATTAAAAAAGCACTTTAAACATCAAAGAAACATTTTAATCAGTATGATTTTTTTCCTGCAATAGCACACAATTGTAAGCTACAATAAAGAGCGAAAATAAAAGTGCAATATTTTAAAAACTCTTTCAAAAATAAATTTTTACGAAAAAAACACAGCAATACACTCTAATAAAGTCTGCGTACACTTAGGAAAAAAAATTAAAAATAAAAGTTTTTAGCGTTATTTTAATATTTTGTTGCGTACCCTTTATTTTTTAAAACAGCTTGCAGAGGTCTAGGCATTGACTGGACTAGTTTCTGTGCATCATCTGACATAAATTTCGCCCATTCTTCCTGCAATTTGCATATTAACTCATTTCGGGAAGTAATATTGTGTTTTCGAATTCGTTTGTCCAATTTAGCCCACAAATGTTCAATCGGGTTAAGGTCTGGTGACTGTGGAGGAGTTGGTAATTGTCGCGGAGTGAGAAGATATTCCTTCACAATTTTAGCAGTATGTTTAGGGTCGTTTTCTTGTTGGAAAATAAAGGTATTAGAAAGGTTTAAATTTCGAGCACTTGCTGCTAGATTTTTCTTCAAAATATCCAAATGAACAAACCTGTTCATGACTTTATCAATAATATGCAAATTTCCAACTCTATTCGAAGACATACACCCCCATACCATCACTCCACCAGCTCCATGTTTAACAGTTGGATTTAAATTTCTCAGATTCAGTTGTGTTCCCGGTTTTCTCCATACCATAGGGTGGCCATTGATTTTAAATATTGTAAATTTACTTACATCTGACCAAATTACACTGTTCCAATAATCTACTGAGGAGTTCAAATAAGTTTTTGTAAGAGCAATTCTTTTCATTCGATTCGTCTTAGAAATGTATGGCTTAGACCTAGATTTGCGTCCGTGATAATTTGCCTTTCGTACAGTTTCAGGGAAAATTTCCTTTTTGCTTGATAAAAAAATGTCTTTTGTTATACTTACAGCAGAAAGTTAAGGATTTTGTTTAATTCGTAAAAGAATTTTTCTTTCTTCTCTCTGAGTAAGCTTCGTAGGTCTTACATCTTGGTTTTACAGCAAGATTTCCAGTATCAAGGTAGTTCTGAATAACTCTTTGCACACTAGAATGAGGCCTCCCAACTATTTTACCTATATAGCGAAGAGCTTTACCTTCATCTCTCAATTTTATAATTAACTGTCTTGTAGCTAAAGGAATTTCCTTATTAAGTGACATTTTCGTCAAAGAAAATAGCACTAGCAACTTCCCATTAACTCGAAAATAGATTTGAAGCTCAATGACCTTGAAAGTGTAATCCGATTTGCATTCTCAAGTTTGAAGTTTGAAATTAAGATAAGAAATTCCCCGCCCTTTCTGGCTTGTACGCAAACTTTATTGGCCTTGATTTTTGTCCAATTATCTTTTAAAAATTAGTGTGCATAAATTATTGGGCATGAAAATATTTTTGTCAAATAATTTTAAAGTTACTAACTGACGTTAAAGATTTAAAATAATAAAATTTTAAAAAACCGTTTTCTTTTGCACTTTAAATTCGAGTTTGATATTACTTTTGTCAATGTACGCAGACTTTTTTGACTAACTGTATATATGTGGGAGATAGTGCAACATAGGAGTAAATAACGACGATAATTTAACAAACATAAAAATTTAATAGAATCAAAAAGGATTGAAGGATAAGTTTAACATTATTGACATGACTCGTGAGAGCTGCCTTCTCGCAGTGGTCTCCGGAATGCATGTAAATAAGAATTACATTGTTCTATGGTATAAAGTAAGAGTAATTTATAAATTCGGGAGTTTCCCTTCGGGACTGGCTGGCGCCTCTCAATGTCAAGAAGGATCATGAAATCTCTTAAAGTATTACATGAGTCTGATGTAATATTCCGAGATGTTACACTAAGAAAGTTCACACACACACACACACACACACACATATATATATATATATATATATATATATATATATATATATATATATATATATATATATATATATATAAATCGATAGATAGATATACAGCGAGAGAGAAGGAGAAGATTTAAAATTGAATAAAAAAAATGTGCAAATCTGGGCAAATACGTAATACGAAAAAATTTTGAGATTATCAATATAAATTCGAGCAATTATATCCTCATTCAATAATTTCAAAGAAGGAAGATAAGAAACGGGTGTGAAGTGAATCCTTGGATACCTCAGGATGCAAAAGACTAAATTAGAATAGATTTCCAATATTGGAAAACGGCAGGATACTATAAAGATCATTAATCAAATTATTAAAGTTTCTTTTAACATGGGGAATGATTCCCATATCTCGAGTTCGGTTGAGGTGGTGATTATTTTAGCAGAAGAATACTCAAGTCCGAGATTGGAATTGCAACTATGAGGAGTAACAGTCATGAAGCTAGAAATCATGGATGAATCATGAATGATATATTCTCATAGAAGTAAATAAAAATATAGCATTTACACACAAAATTATAAACCTCTACTGACCAACTAATCACTCAGTATAAACTAAACGTTCAACTAATTCAATAATTTACAATTCAACTAACTGGCAGTATCAACAAAACGTTCATTTTTAGTTCTGCTAGTGGGATGACGTCAAAGTGGTTTACCCTTCAGAATTGTCATTGATGCTTATAATTTAAATTAGTAATATTAAATTCTCTCTCTTTCATTAATCCTATGTATCAGTTCAAAGAATGAGCAATCAAAATTTGGTAAAGTTATTAAATTCAAAGACTGCTTTATAGAATTATTACATGATTTAATTTAAATGACTAAAATTACATGAATTATTGCATAGTTATAAAACTATCAAATGTTTCCATTTCAATTGATAAATTCATTTCATCAATACTCTTCGTTTATTTCGTCATCCCTTTTATCAATTATCTAATTTCTAATCGCAAAATGCCTTTCAGAAATGAAATTTCAAGATATCAGAGAAATTAAGTCTATAAATCCGTTTCAACATTAAGTTTAATTACGGAGTATTTTATAGAATTTTATCAATTTAGTTCTATGATTAAATTTTAGATTATATAGATATCTATCAATTGATTTCAGATTCCTTTAATTTATATTACTACTCTGCTGTTTTAAATCTTTTCTGTTGAATAAAGCAATCAATATTTCGAAAATTTTGAATTGTGAAAAAGATTATTTCATTTAATGTAATGATATCATTTATCTAATTGTATTTAATTATTTATCTAATTATCGAAGCTTCATCAACTTACTGGAAAGTTTTGTCTACTCTTTAGATGGGACAATTTTAAAAATAAGACACGTTTAGGTAAATATATCCACAATTTAATTTTACCATGTAAATAAATTATGTGAATATCTTAAGCGGGATGCCATGGTGGCTCATGGAATAAAGCACTCGTATCCCAGCGTATAAAGCATTCCAGCTTTATGTATCCTAGCGTATCTCGTATAAAGCATTTAAATCCCAGCAATGACTGATCAATACGAATTCCTCACCCTACTCGCACCGACCACATTGCTGACGTAAAAATATCCTCAGTGGTAGCAAATTCTTGATGAGAGCCCCCTTGCCATCAGTCTAACTGTCGGAAGTTTCGTGTTTTTCCACTCCATATAGCGCAAATGCAGGATATTTACATCATAAAGTGTTTCGCGGAATCAAATGTCTCCCAAAATTAGTTCCAGGTGTTCCATTGTCTTCTGGATTTGGTTCAAAATTACAAGGCTACAAAATTGAACATTAGTAGTCGTAAACTCAAAATTGCGTCCGCTGTCCAACGACAGAAATAAATATCACAGATATTAGGAAGCTCTAGTTTAAAAACTAATCATAAGGGGAAATTTTATCTTGAGGTGTTCGTTTAATAGCTTGTAGACAATACTTTTTTGAGACACTAATTAAATTTTTAATTGTCATTAGAAATATTTAATGGAAATAATAATATTAACAACAGCAAACTCATATTTATATCGTTAGAAAAAAAATGCAGAATGAGATATTAGAAATAATTTTTGCTACAGATTTTCATAGAAATTTTTCAGTTTCACTAGTACTCAAATTATTTATTACATAAGCTATTTCATCCAACTGTGATTAAGAATAAAGTGGATAATATTAGATAAAGAATATTCCTCCTTAGAGACCGAACTCAATTAATTTTTAAAAGACGTTTAATTGTCTATAATCAATGCAGCAAGTACTTCAATCAGAGGTTAGTGTGTGGGAGGCGATAATTGTTCTCTCCAACCAAATTGCTCAAACCTTTTTCCATCATTTGTTCCAAACTATTATTCATTAAATTCGTTGCATACTTGTCGATCATTAATTGTGCTGAATAGTTAAAGATCTATTTTTAACGTGTTAATTAGTATACATATTTATAAATTATTTAGTTCATTATAATATTTAACATTTGTTCATCATTACTTTTGTTCATCATTAAATGTGTTCTTCCACATGTTGCCTTTCTTAAATAGTAGATTTTCTTAACAAGAATTAAATATTTATATCTGTAATACAACTTTGTGATTTTTCAATATTCTTGCAAAACTAAATTTTGCCCACTCGGGAGTACTTTGATTTAAATTTTAACTTAAATTTCCATAGTAGTCGTGAACCCAAATATTGGGTAGGTAATATTAGGTATACAGGTAAATATTGGGTGATTACTGTTATATTGGGTGTGCAAATTAGTTCGGTCCGTTTTTAAAAAATGGCTCTGCTGTTATGAATGTTATATAGTGACAGCTGGTTTCAGTGGTTTCAGAGAAGTTAAGCATCTGTCAATAATAATCAGTTTACATCACTTCATACAAAAACCCTGTTTTTTACTTTGTTGAATATGTCAAATTTTGCAGTAATGAAGCACTATTTGCGGGAGGTTTTATGTTTCTTTTTTAATTGGAAGAGAAGTGCAGCTGAAGCGCATCGTATGCTTGTAAGTTTATGTTGACAATGCTCCAACTGATAAATCAGGTAGGGAAGGGTTTCGACGTTTCAAGAATGGTGAATGGTGAATGATGAATGGTGAATGAAGAATGGTAAATGGTGAATGATGAATGGTGAATAGTTTTGCATACTATGAGCTGCTACAACCTGGTGATTCCATTACGGGCGATCGGTATAGGCTACAATTGATTCATTTGAGGCGTGCATTACGAGAGAAAAGGGTGGAATACGTGCAAAGACATGATAAAGTTATTCTTCTGCATAATAACTATCGGACAGATGTCCCAAAAGTTGCAAAGAATTATAAGGAAACGCTCAAGTGGGATATTTTACCACACCCGCTGTATTCACTGGACATTTCTTCTTCTGATCACTGGCTGTTCCGACAGATGCAGCATGATTTTGCAGGTCACCAGTTCACTTCATTCGTAGAAATCGAAAATTGGCTCATAACTTGGATCGCCTCAAAAGAGACGACATTTTTTCAAGATGGAATTCGAAAATTGCTTGAGAGGTGGGAAAAAGTAGTAGCCAGCGATAGACAATACTTTGATACTATGTTTTTTGAAAGAATTTTGATTTGATGAATGATTTATGAATTTTTTTCATTCATTTCGTTCTGAAATAAATGCATTTTTGACTACACAAAAATTGACCGAACTAATTTGTACTCCCAATATGATGAAATAAAATAGCACAGGGGGTGGACAAAATAATAGAAACATTTCTACGCTAATACATCTTTTCCCTATTTCTCAAGAAAGAATAATTTTATAACTAACTTCAGAAGTGTTTAAAGCTTTTTAGAGGTTTGAGGGACCAACAATAAATTACGAACGGAAAATAAAGTAATGTTTTTGAATACCCTATGTCAAATGATGTAGCAATAGATTTGTTACTTACAAAATTTTTTTTTGATTATTATATGCAATAATTGGGCAAAAGTTGGTAAGCCTAGCTTAAATATTAATGGAAATACAGACATTTTTATGAGAAACTAATTTTTTTGTATCGCGTTTTTTGCTATAATTTTAAAATTATTCAATAAATTCAAACAAAATTTTTAGAGCAGTTTAAAATTAATTACAAAATTTCTGCTTTAAAATTTGAAACAAATTCGTTAAAGACTAAGTAATATATAAGAAATTAAAGTAGTTTTCCTTATACTGCGCATGCGTGAGAAAAAGATTTCTTTTTCTTCAGAATTTTGAGGGAATCGTGTTCGGCAACTAATGAAAAATGTCCAATTTGAATATCATAAAACTTTAAAGAGTTCCAAGCATTTTTCCATTTTTTTTAAAAAAAGAAACTCAAAATAATAAACGGTTTTCCATAAATATTGTTTTGTATCATAAGACAAAATTAATTAACAACTGTTAATTAATTTACAATAAACGTTCATATACCAAAATATGATTACATAAGAAAAGAAAACATTCAAAAGAAAAGAAACTTTTATGCATAGTTATCCCCAATAATGACGGTGTCAGTTTTAATAAATCTCATTTAATAGTACAAAATAAAATTTCTGGAAAACTCCTTATCATTTTAGCTTTCTTTCAAAAAGTACGAAAACTACTTAGAAAATAGCTTGAAACTTTTTTACATTTTTTAGACATTCAAATCGGACTTTTTTTTATTAGTTGCCAAATACGAGTCACTAATAAATTAAGAAAAAACAAACTTAAATTTTTCCAGTGCGTGCGCAGTATAAAAGAACTACTTTAATTGCTCTTATCTGGCTCAGTTTTAAAAAAAATTTCTGAAATTTTAAAGCAACAATTTGGAAATTAATTTTAAATTGCTCAAAATTTCGTTTAATTTTTGTTGAATATTACAGCAAAAAAACTTAAAACAAGAAAATTAGTATTTTATAAAAAAAATATCCGTATCTTCATAAATATCTTAAGCCAAGTTTACGAAATTTGTTCAAATAATACATTTAATAACTAAAGTAACTAGTGGGCTGCGCCCCCAGGTCGCTAATGCTCGCCAACCCCCGAAAATTGCAACGCAATCTTATATGATTTCCTTCGCAAACCAAGCGAGCTTCGCTCGCTACTAACTTAGGTACATTCAAATGTGCAAAATTCTAAGAATTCAAAACAATAATTCAAATCCACGTAACAACTTTTTTCTTAAACTATTACGGAAGCTTTATTATTACATAATCATTTGTTTGAACTATATTCAAGACACCTGATTTATCAAAAATGATTACGTATTCACTGAAATTCATTCGATCTCTCATTCAAACATGATTAGATTTTTCTTCTTTTCAAGTAACTAATTCACTGCCTTTTCAAAATGAAGAGACATAAAGCTGTAAATTTTTAACTAATTTGGCGACAAACTCGGTAAAAATTATTTGCTTAACATGTAAACTTTAATGGTGTACAAGCTGAATACACCGCACAACTGTAATTGAGTATTCTCTCCTCTGATTCCATTATTTTAAGTAGTTCCAAACAATGCACTAAACAAATTTATCCCCCGCCGTCTAGGTGTTGCCAGTCCGAAAGCACTTTAAATTCAGTTTTAACTATTTTCAAGAGATCTTCGCGATATTTCTTCATGCGCTGAGTTGTAGTAAATCTTCAGTTATTAAATCACACAAACTTCCAAAAGTTTGAGTTCGTGACATTTCAGCATAATAGGCAACACAGGTATTAAAATTACTTCCATCCAAGTCTTAAAGTAAGGTAGAAAACTCTGTCAAAAGCTCCATTACAAGCTGTACAGTTTATGTTATGGTGCAACTTTCGAGCCATAACTTGAGTATCATACAATATACAGGGGGTGAACAAAATAATGGAAACACTTCTATACTAACAAATTTTTCGATCTTTCTCAAAAATACTTAAAGAATCGTTTTATAAATTTGAAAAGAGTTTAGTATATTCGATTTCTTATATTTATCAATGAAGTTTAAAGCTTTTAGGGACGGAGGTTTGAGGGACAGGCAATAAATTACAAATCGAAAATAGTGTTTTTAAACACCCTATGCCAAACAATGTAGCAATAAATTTGTAACTTGCAACAATCTATCTATATATTTCTCTTACACGGCGACAAAAGAAGCTTCATTACAACTCCCTGAATAGTAACGCTAGAAAATCGACCAATGATTGCCTTTTAAAAATGTCACATGCCAAATCCAGCTGAGGTGGCTCAACATATAGCGCTTTTAAAAACGAAAACTAAAATAATAATTCATCTGCGGCAATCTCATACAATTAAGCTGGGCAGAAGTGAGTAGTCTTTGTCGATTGATCTCTATTTTAGTACTTCGTCGAAAGCGCTTTTTTTCACGTATTTATATATTACGAATTTATTTGTCGATTTTTGATTTATATCACGAATTTATTTCTTTTATTATTGTTATTTGTTGAGGAAAAACTGTAATCGCACTTTTCTGAAGCAGTTTTCTTCTACGTCCGCATGTTATAGTTATCAGACTGTTCTGATTGGCCGTTAACTTTTGAGCCCAAGAAGGCTATAAAAACCAGTAACTTTGTTTATCAGATGTTCTTTTCCTTTTCTACTTTCCCAATGTATGTTCCAACTGTGTAACTCTCTGTGTTCTAATAAACATGTCTTTCTCCGATCCACTGATCTCGGAATTTCATTACAACAACAGCAGAGCGTGGTTCCAAAACACTGTTTAGTTTATCTCTAAAAAAAATAGCAGCTGAATAAAAGTAATTCAGGACTTTTCATTGCTCGAGGGTTTTTATTTTGTTTTTTCGAGCAATGGCAAACCTACTGCACAAAGAGCAGTTCGGTGTTGTTTCCTTTGATGGTACAAATTTTCCGATGTGGCGTAGACGTGTAGAAGCCATATTTTCTGCTAAAGAATTAGAGATGTTTTTAGAAAAAGAACCCGACCCAACCAGAGAAACTGAGGTCGTAAAGTCAAAGAAAGCATATGCCATGCTGATTTCCTTGTTGAATGATCAAGTCCTTGCCGCCCTTCCTAGTGAGAAGTCAGCTGCAGCTGTATGGAAAAAGCTCCACTCGATTTATGAGGCGAAGGGTGCAGTCTGTCAAATACTCACCCGGGAGCGCCTGGCTACGATGCGGAAGAGCCACGATGTTTCCATGAGACAACACATTGATGATGTCAACAAGCTCGTGAGTGATCTGAGAATCTCCGGTGCTGAGGTGAGCAATTTAGACACAGTTGTTTACCTTTTGATGTCCCTGCCTCAGGAATATGAAAACGTTAAAGTTGCGTTAGTGAATCAACCGAATGAAAGTCTTTCTTTGGAATTTGTCTCTCAAAGACTGATAGACGCGGAAGCTTTATTGCTTGATTTCAAAGGGGAAAGGAAAATAAAAAAAAAGATAAGTTTCTTTCGGAAAATGTGACTTTTTCCCTGAAATCACCTGGAAATTCCAACAAACGCTGTGACTTGCTCTGTTCATTTTGCAAGCGTAAAGGACACACTGCCAAATATTGTCGTAAAAAAGATTACCTGTTTTAATTGTGGCAAAACAGGTCATATGAAGAAAGACTGCAAAAACTTAAAACAGAATGAAGCCAGCTCATCGGCAGCATTTTCCTTTGTCATTGGAGATGTCATTTGCGACAAGTTTATCATTGACTCGGGAACAACATCACACATGTGTTCGCATAAGGAATGGTTTTCGTCTCTTAAACCAATGTCTGGAACAGTGAAATGCGCGTCGAAATCATCCTCTCTCAATATCGAAGGAATTGGAGAAATTAAAGGTAAAATTTCAACTGGAGTTAAAATAACTCTTAAAAATGTCCTTTTCGTTCCAGAATTAAATTGCGAACTTATTTCTGTGAGAAATATTGAAGCAGCAGGCTTCAGTGTTACATTTAAAAGTGAAAAAGTGTATATTGAAAGCTCAGGAAAATACATCCCTTTTGGATATCGGGATAAAAGTGGACAATATGTTAGTGAATTTGTGCCACAGCATGAAATTGCCCTGCAGACCACTACCTGTGAAAGTGACCTCTGGCATCGTCGTCTCTGTCATCCTTCAAATAGAGTCCTTAAAAAGATGGGATTACCTGTTCCAACATCCTTTTGTGAAATCTGTGTACGTGCCAAGCAGAGTGCTGACCCGATGGGAAAAGGTCCAAGAAAAAGAAAAGATAAACCTATGGTTATGATTCATACAGATGTTTGTGGTCCCATTGAACCCAAAACACATGCAGGTGAGCGATACTTTATGTCTCTTATTGATCATCATTCGCGTTCTATGGAGGTGCGACTTCTTAAAAGTAAAAGTGATGTAAATAAAGAATTAAAATGTTTCCTAAAGGCTAATCCGTCAGTACGTAAATTACGATGTGATAATGCCAAGGAATATTTGTCTAATGAAATAGTGAATTTTGCAACAGAAACTGGAATTTTAATTGATCCATCTCCTCCTTATACGCAATCTTTAAATGGTGTTGCAGAACGGGCGAATAGAACTCTATTAGATAAAGGGCGGGCAATGCTGATAGAATCTAATCTTCCAAAGCAGTTTTGGGGTGAAGCAATTCGTGCTGCAGCTTACGTAACAAATCGATTGCCGAATAATTCACTTAACAACAATGTGCCTTTTAATTTAAAATATGGATGTCACCTGATTTATCCAACATTAAAGTGTTTGGTTGTGATGCATTTATGCTCGTACCACCATCACAAAGAAAGAAATTGGATGATAAATCCCGTAAAATGTTATTCCATAGGATATTCCACTATGGGATACCGCCTAATGAATCCCGTTACAAAACGTATAACAGTATCGCGAAAAGTGAAATTCAATGAAGGTAAAGTGATCTACGAAAAATATGTGCACAACAACTCAGATTCTAGTGTTTCCGAGAAGGAAAGTGAAAAAGAAAGTGAAAGTGATCATTCCGAGGTTGATGACCCTTCCCCCTCAAATGACGAAGAAGAGGATGACACCCCTAAAGCAGAAACCGTTAGAAAATCCAAGCGGGATAAAAGACTCCCAGTGAGATACCCCAAACCTGAGACATTCGCTATGTTCACTCTCTGCGACACGTTGAACTATGATGACCTCGCATCCCTGCCCCCACAAGAACAACAGTTGTGGCAGGGAGCTATGAACGAGGAAATGGAAAGCGTGAAAGTAAACAAAGTTTGGGAATTAACTGAACTTCCACCCGGAAGAAAAACTATAAACTGTAAGTGGGTGTTACGAAAAAAAAAAGGGACGGTAAGTACAAGGCAAGGCTTGTTGCCTTGGGTTACATGCAGAAAGAATGCATAGATTACAAAGAGACCTTTTCTCCTGTTGTAAGTTTATCTGGATTACGTATATTGCTTGTTATTGCTTTAAATGAGAATATGAATTTTTATACTTTAAATGTTAAATGTGCTTTCTTAAATGGTGAGTTAAATGAAACTATTTTTATGGAACAACCGAAAGCTTATAATGATAACAGTAATAAGATATGTAAGCTTAATAAGAGTTTGTATGGCTTAAAACAATCACCTCGCCAATGGTTTAAAAGATTTCTTGATTTTATTCTGAAATTAAATTTCAAACAATTTGTTAATGAACCATGCATATTTGAAAGAAATTCTGGTAATGGGAGAATTTTGATAGCTTTGTATGTTGACGATCTCTTAATTGCGGGATCGAATGATACTGAAGTAAACACTATTATTTCTTTAATATCTAATGAATTTAGAATGTCTAAATCAGGAAAAATGTCTGAATTTTTAGGTATTCATATTGAATTAACTTCTAATGGAATGTTGTTAAATCAAGAATCATATATAGTAAAATTGCTAGATAAATTTAACATGTCTGAGTGCAATCCTTGCTCTCTACCAATTGAACCCAAATCTACATCTGCTAGTTTTATGAAAGGAGATAAATTTGTAGGTCCATATCGAGAATTAATTGGTTCTTTATTATACTTAGCATATGTTTCTAGACCTGATATTTTATTTGCAGTTAATTGTCTTAGTCAAATTCAGGAAGATCCTACTGATGTAGCTTGGTGTGCTTTAAAGAAATTGTTGAGATATTTGAAGGGAACTCAAGCTTTTAAAATTGATTATAAAAGAAACATTACAAAAGAATCTAATTTATCTATGTATGTTGATGCAGATTGGGGATCAAATCCAAAAGACAGAAAATCTATAACTGGTTTTGTAATTATGTATTGTAATAATCCTATTTTGTGGCATTGTAATAAACAAAATTGTATAGCTCTTTCTTCAACAGAGGCAGAAGTACTTGCTTTATGCAAAGGTGTTCAAGATTTGTTACCACTAACAAACTTTATTAATGAAATTATTAAGGTTGATAATATTATCATTTTCGAAGATAATCAGTCTTGTATTAAATGTGTAACCAATGAAAATTCTCATGGCAGGCTAAAACATATCGATATCAAATTGAAGTACATTCGAAATACTATTACTGAGAATGATATTAAAGTTAATTATATACCAACTAATTTTCAGATTGCTGATATGTTAACAAAATCTTTGCCTAGAGTAAGACTGTCAGAAATTTTGCCTCTTTATAATGTTATATATTAATTGTATTTATGTATTGTGCGATTAAGGGCGGGTGTTGAGGAAAAACTGTAATCGCACTTTTCTGAAGCAGTTTTCTTCTACGTCCGCATGTTATAGTTATCAGACTGTTCTGATTGGCCGTTAACTTTTGAGCCCAAGAAGGCTATAAATACCAGTAACTTTGTTTATCAGATGTTCTTTTCCTTTTCTACTTTCCCAATGTATGTTCCAACTGTGTAACTCTCTGTGTTCTAATAAACATGTCTTTCTCCGATCCACTGATCTCGGAATTTCATTACAACAACATTATTAGTTATTCATCGAAAAATGAGTCTCAGTCAAGGAGTCTTTATTTGAATTTAAATTTATTTTAATGACTTAGTATTTACTAAAAGGATGTAATTTTTTTTTAAGAAAAAAGTTATGTGGATTTGAATTATTGTTTTGAATTCTTAGAATTTTACACATTTGAATGTACCTAATTTCAGTGAATACGAAATCATTTTTGATAAATCAGGTGTCTTGAATATAATTCAAACAAATGATTATGTAATAATAAAGCTAAAGCTTCCGTAATAGTTTAGGAAAGAAGTATAATTATTAGAAATTTTTTCGAAACCTTAATGGTTGAACCTTAATGGCTAATGATTTCGAACTGGCAACAGCTAGACGGTCGGGGATAAATTTGGTTAGTACATTGTTTGGAACTACTTAAAATAATGGAATCAGAGGAGAGAATACTCAATTACAGTTGTGCGGTGTATTCAGTCATTGGACACCATTGAAGTTTACATGTTGAGCAAATAACTTTAACCGAGTTCGTCGCCGAATCAGTTAAAAATGTACGGCTTTATGTCTCTTCATTCTGAAAAGGCAGTGAATTAGTTACTTGAAGTGAAGAAAAATCTAATCTTGTTTGAATGAGAGATCGAATGAATTTTAGTGAATACGTAATCATTTTTGTTAAATCAGGTGTTTTGAATATAATTCAAACAAATGATTATGTAATAATAAAGCTCGCGTAATAGTTTAGAAAAGTAGTACAATTATTAGCTATTTTTTTGAAACCTTAATGGTTTCCGAAAGGTATATAACGGCAAGGTATAAACTATGTATAAACAACAGAAACATAATTATAACTTTTGCAGTATCCATTTGTTTTTCATACGGCATTATCTCAAAATATGTATAACAGTTAATTCTATCCGTTGCAGAGTATACTTTGTTTATTGCATTGGATTTGACCCGCAAAAGTAATCCCTGAAATCAAATTTCATAAAATTATTTGATATAAAAAAAATTTAATGCAGATAGCAGCTCTTATTTCCACATTTCTACTAACTCTTTCTCACCTAGGCATCCTTTCAGCAAACGGTATTTCTATTAAAAAGGTAATTAATGTCATTAACATCATTTCATTATTCACATTTTTGTTGGTTAAATAAATCTTTTACCACAAAATATTTATAGCAAAAAATTTTATGCATGTAAAGAAATAAACGCACATTTTTAATAAAATTTTGAGTGGAACTTAATATTCACTTAGTTTATATGTAAACATTTAACCACTTTTGCATTCGGAGCATATTTTATGTGACTTCAGCACCTTAATGTATGAAATGCCATCTTAAATCTATTTTATAATCATTTTAAGTTACATAATCTGAAAAAAGTGATCATAAATGTTCTCATTTCTATATATATATATATATATATATATATATATATATATATATATATATATATATATATATATATATATATATATATATATATATATATATATATATATATATATATATATATATATATATCATAGTCATCTCGCAATCTGGCAATTTCAAATTTAAGGCCTTAATAAAACAAAATTTGATATCTGATATGCTGATAATTATTCAAAGGGATTGGTTTGTTTGTAGATACAAAATTATATTTTTATTACTTATATGATAAATTCTCAACACATCCAAATCAGACTCAACAAGATTCATTTTTAAATTTTATGAGCGATTTGTACATTTTTAAAAAATTTAATCTGAAAATTTTGCGTAAAATATGTAAAAATGCAATACTTTACGATATTTCAATTTGCGTCAAGCGCGAATGAAAAAATGAAACGGCAGTGCCCAGTACGACCAGAAGTGAAAGCTAAGTGTTTAAGCAGATGCTTAATAAGGTTTAAAAAACCAAAAGTCTGCTAAAAGTTTCTTCCATAATCATTTTTAAAAGAAAGAAATATGATTCGATTTACTCGATTTAATAATTAGCATTCTGATTCTCGATTCCACATTATTTACCGCCTTCCCAGAGTCACTGCTTCGTTTTTGCGTGATTCTATTGCATTCGACAGCATTGCTCTGATTCCATGGAATTGGTATTTTCGAAACAAAGTAAAGAAATGGATAAGAAAATCATGCACGAGCACCCTACCATGCAGAGGGAGAGACAGGGAGAAAAAAAAAAATTTTATACTGAGAATGTAAATAAATCGTAAATTTTCTCGTGAAGTTTCTTCCAATTCCAAAAAAGAATTTAGCCGGCAAAGATTAGTAAAATTGAACTAATGTCTCATAATTAAACATATTTTGAATAGAGGATCTGAATGCATGTCAAGTAGTTCGAGCTTATGCAGTTGCTCCGGGGCAATATCAGAGGCGATGAGATTAAAAAAAAAAAAAAATTCAATTTAGGATCAATATTCTGAGAATTTTGAAATTTTTTTGCAATCTCGTCCTCTAATCTGTACGGAACATTTTTGCCAATATTTTCACAAAATAGTTTCGCCATCAGCAAGGTGAGGAATACAATGCAGTTATTTTCTCTGTTACCATAGTCATAGATGACGTAACTTATTCTGTCGTTGAAAGTCTAGGCCCCGTCTCTTTATTAGTAAGTGACATCAATAATAACAGATTGAAGCGAAGTAACAGTGAGCTCCTCCCCTCAGCTCCAGTTACAAATACACTACACTCAGTTGAATGTTTCAAGAAAAGCTACGCTGGTGTATTCGGTAAAGAGGTCACTTACTGGAGAGTTGGAGGTTTTGAGTTCGTTCCTAGAAGCCGACTAAACAATCAGTGTGTTACGCTAATCCGTCTTGACTGAAAGTCTTCTCTTTGATTGTAGGATGAAAGTTACTAGGGAAACGTACTAGTTCAGGCGCTGTTCCCGTTGTCTGACTGGTGTCAAAATTATGTGGTGTACCGACCATGGCAGTTAAACTATACAGAACTCTGAAAAGCCATGGTGGGTAGTAAGTGTTCATTTCAGGAAAAGTGATTAACTTATTTCAACAAGGAATGTCTTCAAAAAGGTCAAAGTCAGCAATTTGTGATCAATATATGCAGCACTTACTTGTCCCGCAGTGGACTGATCGTTAAGACACGGTTCCCAGCAGATCACCGAAGTCAAGCATCACTGGCTACGGTCAGTGTGCGGGTGGGTGACCACTTGGATCAGCCTCCGTAAGGACCGAGGGTGTGCGGTATGGGTCCTCGTTAAACTGTTCTACCGTAAAGTGCTCGACTTCGCGTGCAGGTCGTCGGGCTACCGAAGCGGGGGTGCCATCCCCTCTGCAGAGGATCAAAATTGCGATGGCATGTCTTTGGATCATCCTGAGGGATGTTTCCCAGACCGTCGCCAATAGCCCATTGTGCAGATTTTGTGCGACGTAAATGAACAACAACAACAACAGCAGCACTTACTTTTTTTTTTGTTTTTTTTTGTTCGTATTAAGCGATGAAATTATTGTTTTTCAAAATATCGTGATAAAGAACTCTTTTCTTTTGTCTTAAGTGAAAATTCATGTTTTGTTTTCGATCAAATGAGGCTCGTCTGTAACAGACACTGTTAGACAGTCGTCACACTGCTTGAATTGTCGTTAAGCTTTCAATTACGAACGGTTGCTCTGGAATTTGTGCCTTAGATAGCCATAGACTTTGGTGCTTAATAGATAAGTAATTTCCGAGTCCTTCCTTGGTATAAATTCAGCAGAATTAGTAATAATTGGATTGCAATAGCCAGAAAAAATGTCATTAAGTTTCACCACATGATCAAACTTAGCATCTTGAAATACAAATAATCTTGAATACATCGATTGAATTCAACTAAGACATGTACACTCGATACGGGATTTATGGAAGCAGCTTCTAAAAGTATAAATCTGTCAAACAGTTGTATGCTTCTGAAGTACCTCGACCGATAACACCACTGGGAAGCATAGCAATTATTTGTAATTCAGAAACTTTACGTATAAATTATACGTTATGTAAGTATAAATCCGTCAAACAATTGAATGCTTCTGAAGTACCTCGACCGATAACACCACTGGACAGCATAGTAACTATTTGTAATTCACAAATTTTATGTATAAATTATACTTCATGTAAGTATAAATCCGTCAAACAGTTGAATGCTTCTGAAGTACCTCGATCGATAACACTACTGAACAGCATAGCAGCTATTTGTAATTCATAAACTTACAAGTTATGTAATGTGATCTCATCATCCACGTCTTCTATTTCATAAACTAATAATTTCTCAAAATAATATTCTTTTCCCTTCCTTGTTTACTGAATATCGGGCCGCTTTCAAAGCAAAAGAAAACTTATTTTTAACAGTGGAAAATATCAGAAATCAAACGTTTTAAAAAATGTAGAAGTTACAAGTATCTCAGTCTGCATATGAATGAAAACTCTTTTTTATGGTTGTAAAGAGTCAATCAAATAATTTTTTTCTGCTTAGTTATTTCATAAGTTATAAGTTTACACGACTTAAATTGTCTGCGTGAAAAAAATTCGTAAACAACTTTTTGAAAGCTGTCATTGGAACAGTTAATGCAAATTAAAAAGCTTAATTACTTCCTAAAAATGACAAGTTTTTTCGAAGTTAAACATGAAAAAAATTAATTTTCTTGCACTATCTTTCCGTAATTGAAAGAGATAAAAAAATTGATCTCGATCACTTTAATTTTGTCAAAGTGTTAAAATAAAATATTTCTTTTTTTTTTCTGAAAGTTTCCTATCACTAATTTTTTTTTCCTGAATTGAGGCAAATTTCGAGGTCCAACACTAATCACTTGACAAAGCTGTAAATTTTTTTCTTCTGAAAAATAAGATTATGTTTACATAATCGCTATATCGGGTACTTCGTATTCATTACTCTTTATTTTGGATTTCTAGAATCCATATCAAAAGTAAAGTAAAACTATTCAGCAAAAAGATTATAATAATTGCCCATAAAAAATAATAAAATCGTTGCCAAAATATCATTAGGAAAGTAAAAAAAAAAGATATTAAATTAAAAGCATAAAAAGTGCAAAGATGTTACATTTTAGCTACCACTTTTAAAATTCTATTCACTTTTTCCACTCTAACTTCAGATCGATTATTAATGTCAGGATTACCCATCAATGGGAAACTTCCGTCGACGCGCTGTCTATAAAAAGGGAAATGACCAAATTTCACGTTAAAGTAGTGCATATTAAAGGTAACTTAATGTATTTATGATATTATACAATTTTATTTTCTTGTTAGTACTTTTTCCTCGCTGTCTCTTTTGGTTAAACTTCTTTGCACGTGTTTATCTCTTTACTTCTCTACCATTATTTAGTGTTTAGACACTGACTAACACTTGTTTATAGAGCCTAAGCTATAGCAGAGTTGGCCAAAAATGTAATCGATTACATTTTTTGATTACAGTAATCAATTACTTGTAATCATGATTACAATTTTCAAAAATTTTGATTACAGCTGTAATCATGATTACAATATTGATTACAGTAATCAATTACTTGTAATCGTGATTACAAAGTTTGATTACAACTGTAATCATGATTACATAGTCGATTACAGTAATCAATTACTTGTAATCATGATTACAACTTTCAAAAAACTTTGAATACAGCTGTAATCATGATTACAATTTTGATTACAGTAATCAATTACTTGTAATCATGATTCCAAGTAATTGCGATTACAAGTAATCACAACAAAAGCGATTACAAGTAATTATGATTATAAGTAATCAAAATATATGATCACTTGTAATCATGATTACATGTAATTATGATTACATGTAATCTAAATACACGATTACAAGACTATTGTATTCTTATAAATGATTATATTTTCCAGTAGATAGTAGAATGTATTTTATAATGATACATTTTGCACGTATTAACATGTGCTGAATTTTGTACGTATGATTTTATCTAGTGCAAATGTTCAGATATTTTAATTTCACACACATGTACATACACTTATATTGTAGGTAAAAAATATATGTACGTATGTATATAGATAATAATTACGTATGCATGTGCAAACAATGTAGACATGTACATTAATACACAATGAATATATGCATTTTATGCAAATATTTGTGTATGTAAAATGTATATCTATGTTCATTTACGCATGTATATGCAAGTACTTGTGTTTGTACGAACATACATACATTGTCTGTACAATGTATGTCCCATGCATGCATGTGCAATTTATTTATGAACAGTATAATATATGTATGCATGTACAATATAGGTATATCTGTAGGATGTACAATATATGTATGTATACATGTACATGATATGCATGTCCAGTGTATTTTTGTACATATACATGATATGTTCATGCTCAATGTATGTATCCAAATATACGTAATACATTTGTGTACGATTGTACGTACATTGGGCGTATTTATATTTTACATATATTCATACATACATTCGACATGCATAACGTACGTACATACACACATTTGAGATGCATATATTGTACAGATGTATATACATATAGCGTACAGATGTATATTCATATAATGTACATATGATGAAATGAACATATAATGTACATATGATGAAATGAACATATAATGTACATATGTGTGTACATATGCATAAATATATTGGGCATAATTCTTTCGTACAAATTTTACATGTGTACATGCATGCTATCCCTATCTATGCATATGGTGCAATGTATATATGTCCAATGAATGTATCCACACATGTACAATGCACGTATGTTCCATGTATGCATATCCATATGTACTATATATGCACGTACAATACATGAATATATGTACATACATTGTACATGCGTACATACATTACATGTATACATATGTACATTACATTTATGTCTAAATATGTGTACAATGCAATAAATAAAATGCATGTAAGTTAACTTTTAATGACTCAACCAAGTTAAATGACAAAATCAAACGATATTTAAATTTAGTTTTCAGCTTAAGTTGTTCTACATCATTTTGAAATTCTTTGAATAAAAAATTATTTTCAGGTATTTTCATGAAATGTTTGACAATACAGATTTATTTTTTTTATAACATAATGCATGATTCATAGAAATTTTATAAATGGTAAGAAAAACGGTAAATTTTATGAGTGGAATTAATATTTAGAAATTCAAAATAAAATTATCGTTCGCTTTCTATAAAATATGAGGTCGAGTTTCATATGCCTTAGAATAAATTTTAAAACAAATTTTAATAACTTTCCTCATATAAACTTTTTTAATGTATGCACAATGTATGTGTATATTGTAATTACATGTATTTAAATGTACGCATGTATTTGTACATTACTTGTAATTATGTACATGTATACGTTGTATGTACATGCGTACATTGTGCATATAACTATTTTTTTGTACATCCATGCATTACATGCGCATAAGTATTAACAAAGTATGTAGTTATACAAGTACATACGTAAGTTGTACATAAGTACATACTTTGCGTGCACATATATCGATGTACATATAAATATGCATGTATACATGTACGCATTTTATTTACGCAACTATGTGCATATATTGAACCTTTAAATAACATTCTTACATATTGTACGTAAATATGTACAATTTTATTTACATACGTACATTGTATATGTGTGCTATTATCGTAAATTTATACAATATATGTACTTAAGTACATAAAAGCATGCGAAGGCATAAACATTATTTTCTTATACGTTCATACATACATTGTCTATGTATACGAAGATATACAACATTGCCTTTTTGTACAAACTAACATACATGCGTACATGTATCATAAATGCATAATTATATGTACTAAGCATATGCGCTTTGCATTAAGTATATTACAATATAATTACGAATATTGTACGCACAAACAACGTTTGTGCATACATTGTATGTATAGGAATCGCAAATTGTACGTTCATGCGTGCGTACATTCTATGAACATAAAAATATGTAAACACATGAATGCTTACATAAAAAATTTGACTATAGTATACAATCGTAATAACTTGTAATCGTATAGTTTGATTACAAGTAATCACAATTACATGTAATCAAATTACATGTAATCATGATTACATGTAATCATATATTTTGATTACTTGTAATCATAATTACTCGTAATAGTTTTTGTTGTGATTACTTGTAATCGCAATTACTTGGAATCATGATTACAAGTAATTGATTACTGTAATCAAAATTGTAATCATGATTACAGCTGTAATCAAAATTTTTTGAAAGTTGTAATCACGATTACAAGTAATTGATTACTTGTAATCGTGATTACAAGTAATTGATTACATAGCTGTAATTATCTGTAATCAATTACAGTTGTAATCGATTACTGTAATCAACGGCCAACTCTGAGCTATAGTATGTCCATTTCTGTACTTTCATTTGTGCTTTATTCAAGTTCTTGCTTTCAATCTAATATTATCATCATTTCAAAGGCTATTGCATCAGGCGAGCGAACATCTTAGAAGCCCTTCAAAGAACTTCAAACTAAATAACAAATTTGAATTCTGTGCCTCAAAATCTGAAACATAGTTTTCTATCAGATGATTTGATTTGTTCGGTGCCATTTTTTTTAATAATAATAAGTTTCAGTAAACAGCGAAAACTTTTCCGTTTACGATTCCAATAACGGAACTTACCATGGCAACCCAAATTCGATAATATTTTTTGCTCAACTTATTTCTTTCGGGGGAAGAAAACAAGTGTTTTAACTGTTTGAGAATTCTACATGAGTAACCCAAGAAAGAATATTAAAAAAGGCTGAAAGAACAAGACATTTTCAAACCGTTTTCTAAAAAAACTGATTGTTCTTTATCTCTTGAGCATTTTCTCAAACTTTGTTCAAATTTTTTTACAAGAATTTACTTTCACTACGTGCAGTTGTTGCTTTAAAACTCAAGAGATTATGAAAACTACAAAATAATTATTTTGTGTTTTATCCGTCATACGTGAAAGAAAACGATAAGATTGAAAACTTCAAGAAACATTTTTCTTACCTCTAGACACTTTTAATATTAAATTTTAAAGTTGGTTTTAAATAACGTGAGTAAAGCACAAAGAAAAATGCTGTGATGTACATATTTTAAATTCGGTTCGGTGAACAAGAATTTTTCCCAATGTCTAAACACCAAATAATGATAGAGAAATTAAAATATAAACGCATGCAAAAGAATAAGTTTGAACAAGATAATAAAAGAAGGAAGATAAGAAACAGGTGTGAAGTGGTTCCGTGGATACCCCAGGGTGCTAAAGATTAAATTGGAATAGATTTCCAATATTGGAAAACGGCAAGATACTACAAAAGATCATTAATCAATTTATTAGAGTTTTTTTTCTACATAGGGAATGATTCCCAGAAATCGAGTTCAATTGAGGTGGTGATTACTTTAGCTGAAGAATACTGAAATCCATCACTGTTAAAATTTTCCTTCTAAAATTACGGTAATATAACGGCCAGCTGTCTGTCCATCCGATTGACTATAAAGTTTACGGAAAAGAAAATTTTTTTCCTTTATGGTATTATAACCATCTACAAAAATATCGTTATAAAACCATGAATACAAAACTATACAGTTTTTTAACCATTTACAGCTAGCATTTTTTAAAAACTTTATATTTCTTAACTAGACGTAGAAGCTCGGCTTTTCGTAAGTTAATGGTCATTGGAGAGTGCCGGACACTGGGAATTCTTCACGTGTTGAACAGAATGGAGAAAATATTGTAGTATCAGTACTAGGACTCGAACTCCAGTTCTGATGGTCATGAGATTGACAGATATGCCCTCTCGGCTATGATATGTACGCAGTAGCGAAGAACTAAGTAGCTTCATTAGGTGGTTCTAGTTGGTGCGTTAAAATTCTGGTTGTTTAATCGTATTAAGTGAAAGCAGTTAATAAACAGTTTTTCTCACAATTAACAGTTTGATTACCATTTTATTTACGGTTATTTGACTGTTTTGATTAAATAAGGTAAAATAACCATTCAATCAATTGTTATTTAACCATTTCCTCCGAGAAATTTCTAACAGGGATGATTGGAATTGCAACTATGAAGAGTAATAGAAGAGGGGTTAATGTTCTGAGTTTGGACATATCTTTCGTGTTCTCTAAGTCGAAACCTAAGGATACGTTAAGCGTGTCCAACATATGCAAGACCATGTTGTTCAGCTTCATTCATTGTATAGCCTAAATTTCATTCATTCTTTGATTCGAGCATAAAATGTTTTCTGAGATTAACTTAGGAACTATTCCAGTTACCGCAAAATTAAAATATGTTCTACTTATGCACCTCAAAATCTATCGCAAGAAGTTTTGTTTGATACCAAGATTTTTACTAACATTTAATATCATTTCATAATTAGTCTCACTGTTGAGTATTTAGTTACGTATGAAAGTAGTTATTGATTATTCATAATTACAAATACGTTTTAAATATTATTACATAACTCATGGCCGCTTGTAGTCGTAGAAAATGAATTTAGTTATTATATTTACTCGCACGCAATCGAAAATTACCATTATTTGAATACAAGATAACCAGTGACTCCTTATTTACAATTTCCCAAATAATATTCTGCATTAGTAATAGATTACTCTTGTTTTTGATTCATAAATTATTACATAAGAATATAAATCACATTTCTTTAATAACAAATCACAAATCTACAGACTTGTATTTTTAATTTAAAACGTTGGAACAAATCATCGTGCAGATTATTTTCCATTTATACTAAATCCAATAACACTTTGTTAACCTATTCAAAACCCTTATTCAGAAAAGTGCAAATGACAGATTATTGTTTGGGTAACGTTTAAATGTTTAGCATTTAAAAACTACTAAGCTAATATCAATTTCTTCTAAAGAGTTCTTTCCTGGTTAGCTCTTCCCTAGGCCTAACCAAAATTTCAGGAAACGTTTTATTATTTGTGGAAAACTATTATGGATTTGTATTTATTGCGTATGTGAGTTTGGGCTTAAATAATAAAACTTCTGTGCATGGTTACTTTTTTGTAAAAGGATACCGTAAACCGGGGCGAGTCTACCCATTTTTTTCAGTTTGTCAACTTTCAAGTGGTCAAACTTTTGTAAATATTAAAGAAAAAAGGCTTTTAATAGGTGTTTCGGAATCGCTATTTATCCCTCTTTAAAGCTGTGAAATCGATTTTAGAAAATATTAACAGTTACGCTGTTACTGTATATTTTTAAAGAACTGCTGACAAATCTCTCGTATGGGGCGAGTCTACCCATTCTACTAAAATGAATGTTAACATTGTAAATAATCAAATTCTACTATTAAATTGTTATTTTAGTTACCATATGGGATATGTATGAAGTAAAATTCATAACTTTATTATATATTCCATTTCTTTATTCATAAAATAACGCAAATTGAGTATTTGATCGATTATCACATTTTGATCACAGTTTTGTTTTTATAATCATTAACATTATAAAATAACATTTTTTTCTGATTATTGTTGATAAAAATAAATTAAAATTAATATAAATTTACAATTAAATAATTAATAAATTATAATAATTAAAGATTATTAACAAAATCGAAATTCAAACATTGGGAATCATGAAAAATCCTTTCCCCATTCTTTTGGGAGGTGTGATTTTTCTTACAATGTTTTCTCGTTGAAATATAATATTAAATAAAAAAAGTTAATTTTGTAATATAAAAATTGAAAAAATAGGTAAAATAAACATATTTTATGTTTACATTTATATTTAACCTATAAATTTTCTTATTAATGATAAATTTATCAATGCAGAATTAAAATAATATACTCAAATTCATTTAAAATTACTTAATTTTAATATAAACAAAGTTCTAAATTATATTATTATGCTTTATTAAAACTAAATACGAATGGGTAGACTCGCCCCGCGAATTCTGGCTTTTTGTTCACAACAGCAAAACTTACATTCTTTTTGTTTTTTTTTTTCATATAAAATTAATGTAATCTTAGTCTTAGATAAGTTTATCACTTAACCAAAGTGAAAATAGTAATAATAATAATATACTTACGGAGCACCAACTAAAAGTTTGCTGATTTTCAATACAAATCTCTCAAAAGACGTTTGAACAGGTCGGTTAAAAAGACGACAAATAAATAAAAACGGATCAAACTACTACAGCTCCATCTTCCTTAGAGTCTGAACTAAGTCCTCCATCGGTAAAAAAAATTTATTTGCAATTTAAAATAGTGAAAATTAAATAAAACTAAAATGGGTAGACTCGCCCCTGGATGGGTAGACTCGCCCCGCTTTACGGTAATACTTTAAAATGATTTTTTACATTGCAAATATTGGATACTTAAAATTTGCTTATTGATAATTTATATCTTCTTCCGTTACACTAATAACATTGAAGTTTATTATAAAGTGAATGGTTCTGTATCGTTATATGCTAGAAAACATGTAGTTATCAGTTATCATTTATAGTTATAGTTATCAATTAGTTATCGTACCATTGGCGTGGTTCAAGACGATGGCAATTTATCACTTGATACACCATTTGAACACATTCTTACTATGATCACGTGAGCACAGCATTCTTTTATTATGGTAACGAATTTACTCCGTGAGTGTGTGAACGTTTTTGTCCTGTTATCATTTCGCTAGCAGATTAAAAAAACATTCATATAAGACTCACATGAATTTTTTTTATTTTCATTTAAAATGAAACATTTTTATTCCTTAAATAAAACAAAAGTAAGCAAGAATAGTTCCGTCGGAAAAAAATCGTAAGCATTTTTATTCCTTAAATAAAACAAAAGTAAGCAAGAATAGTTCCGTCGGAAAAAAATCGTAAGTATAGCGTAAATCATTCTAAATTTTCGACTTTAAACATCAAAGACATTTCAGGAAATTTTTGCTATCTTACGATTTATTTCTTGAAAACATTTTTAGCGCCTCATTATAAAGGTTGTTACATGCTTAGATGACGCTAATACAAAGTTACCATGTTTCAAATTCTTTTTATTTCAAATTTATCATTACACTTGGAATATTCACACCATGTATTAAATGCGTTTATAAATACTTAAGTTAGAGCTAACATTAACTCAAACTAAATTTTAAAACTGACTAATTAAACAGGAAAATACAGAATTAGCACCCCAAAAAATTTGAATAATTTTATAATAGGAGAATATGAGTTTTATTGGACTCATTATTTATTATTATATACTATTATTATATATGACTTATTTATTATTATTAGTTTCATAGGACAATATTTAGGACTAATAAATAATTAATATACTTTATTAATTATATATTAAGGCGATTCTTAAATATAAACATTAAAACAGAGAAAAATTTCGTAAAATGGAAGGTTTCCATTTTTTTTTACCGAAAATTTCTGTTATTTAAAATCATACGCAATAAAATCATTTACTTCATAATTACATCTCAATTCGTCAAAAGAAGCGTTTTTTTTTCGGTAAACAGGCAAAACTTATAGCCATGGCACAGATTTCCTTTGATATGTATTGATTACTTTGGGAGAAAAGCTGTATATTGCATTTATACAAATACTAGATCATGCCTAATTTGGGTGTGGGCATTTCTAATCTGAAATTAGTTTTGTTCCTAAAGTGGAAGTTTTTCTTAAAAAGCATTTTTATTCCATTTTTTATCAAAATGCACAGTTTTAAAAACTTTATATAAAACAGAAGATCACGTAAAAGTTGCAACAGCCTTTTGGGAGTTATTTTATAACCGTTGTTGAACAGCGGATCCTCTTTTTTTGGGGGGGGGGGTGCGGGGTGAGTTTATGACTACTAACGTTCAACTCCGTAGCCTTGTAATTTTGAATCCAATCCAGAGGAACTCCTGGATCAAGTATTGGGAGAAATTTGCCTTCGTAGAGGACTTTTTGATGAAGCTCACCCACATTTGCATTACATGGAGAGGAGAACCACGAAAACCTCCCGCAGTCAGCCTGGCTGCAAGGAGACTCTAACCCATGATCCGTCTACCACTGAGGATATTTTTCGTCAGCACTGTGGTCAGTGCAAGTCCATACCTCCACAAATCGCTTTGACATTACGTATACAATATTTTAGATCACATTCAACCATTTGTATTCATTGTGTTAAGCCTGACATGAATAACAATAATATGTTGCGTGAATTCGATAAGTATTAGAAACATAGCGAGTGTTTTTAGAAATTCTAATTCGTTCGAAATTTATTGCAGTTGTAAGTGCTTTTCTGCATTTTTATTTTCTGTAAATCACAATTATTTAACCATTGATGTGAAAAACTTTTCCCTCTCTCTCCCTCTCTCTTTCTCGTGATCTTCATTATTTGAACTTGCACTTGACTCGGTGAAAAAATAAAAAATAAGAGAGTGAAAAATTCGATGTTGCCAAATTATAAATATATTTATTTAGAAATCTTTGAAAATACAAAAGCAGAACAAAAAAAAAACTGTTTCCGATGCGAATGTCTTATGTAAGATTATATTTCAGATCGTTAACAAACAAAATAACTTTTCATTTATTACTTCCTATTGTGTTGCTCATTTTGCATTCCTAAGTTTATTTTTCTCCCCAGTTCGGTTGATTATTTTTAAAATCCAGTATTCTTTTATTTTGTTACGTTAAGCACATTTATAAAATTTTACTGGCATCAAATTATAATAGCTATATTTCTTATGAATAAAATTGTCTTTTTTAATCATCTTTGAATGCCAAAAAACAATGATAAAAAAGAATCAACCACGAAGTTGGTGAACGGAGCAAAGAGGGGGCGAAGACTCTTAGTAATATTTAAAAAAAATTAAAAACATTGATTAATATCTGCCTTTATTTTAAATTTTATATCTGTAAATCAAATAGAAAAAAAAATTTGTATACGATTGTGTAGTTACATTGTATATTATATTAGTCAATATATTGTTTTATTTTATTTTATAACTGTCGTTGAACAGCCGACCCAATTTTATGGACTTACGACTACTGACGTTCAACTCCGTAGCCTTGTAATTTTGAACCTAGTCCAGAAGACAAGGGAACACCTGGATCGAATATTGGGAGAAATTGTGCCTTCGTGGAGAACTTTTTGATGCAGCTAACCCGCATTTGCTTTGCATGGAGAGGAAGACTACGAGAACCTCCCACGGTTAGCTTGAAGGCACGTGGACTCTAGCGCATGATCGGTCTACCACTGAGGATATTTCACGTCAGCACTGTGGTCGGCGCAAGCCGGATGTGGAATTTGTCTCGACTGGGATTCGAACCCGATTCGCCTCATTGGAAGGTGAACGCTGTATTGTTTTATTTTATTTTACTTTATGACCGCCGTTAAAGAGCTGACCTAATTTTTAGGTTTACGACAACTAGTGACAACTAGTGCGTAGCCTTGTAATTTTGAACTAATCCAGAAGACAAGGAAACTCCTGGATCAGTACCACCAGAGGTATTGATTTGTTATGGGATATATTGTTTTATTGCGATATCTAAGAACTAAAGTAAAAAAATGTATTTTTTAATATTTCGCATTTAAAAATGTTATATTTAATTATTTAATTTCTTTTACAAATACGCCTATTGTTTCTTCAAAAACTAATCTCACTTGATTAGTTGATTCATTTTTTTTTTTTTTTTGCAGATTGCTGTAAAAAATATAACGATGTTCAAAAAGTACTGATTAAGGTAAACGAGGCATACAAATAAGATCCCTAGAGATTAACTTAAATCTCTGAAAGATGTTGTTAATTACATAGCTGTATAAATTAAAAGCTACTGAACAGCACTTTGAAGCAAAGTCTATTCACGTAGCTAACAGATGATTGAAAATTGCCTTTGGCAAATAAAAAAATTTTGTATTCGTTTTATGTTAAATCCGATACAAAATATCCTTTTTTTTAAAAAATCAATAGTAAAATAGCTTGCATAGTTTCATTTTCATTGTTTCTTTCTTTCTATGCTGACGCTCTTTGGGGTTTTCAACTTTACGTTAAACTTTGTTTCATGATGCAAAAATCTATAATATTTGAAAACTTTATTAATATGGTGTACAAAAAACCATACAAAGAATAGAAAAATAGCTTTCAATAATTAGTTCGAAACAAGACTTGAAATTAAAAAAAAAAAATACACTTAAAACCACTTTGCAGATCTCAGAAATGTAGTTACTTGAAAAAACCATTTTAATTTTTAATTTATAAAAAAAAAACTTTTTTTCGAAATTTAAACTTTTTTGAGAGATATTTCTACATTGTGTCATTTTCTCGCAATTTTTTTCTCGCAAGAATCAATCAACTCCTATATGCTTCCTCCTTCAATAAAATGGCTTCGTTTTCAGTTCCGTTTTCCTCAGTAGTGATTCTTTATATAAGTTACTTACGAAGCTGCCCCCCCCCCTCTCAAGCTACGCCTATCAGTAGTTTTCTTATGTCATTTATAATACTGAATTCTGATTTAAAAAGTTAACTGACAAGAAAGTAAACAAGAAAGTGCCCATTTTAGTATAATTTTTCCCACTTTGTCAGCAAAAAAAATGCATCTCTCAGAAAAAAAAAAGATTTGCTATAGCGGAAAGCTAATAATTTTTAACTCGCTATAAACATTCTATTTCGTTAATATCAACAGTCGTGGCTGGGTGGCGTAGTTGGTTTGTCGTCGGCCTTCTGAGCCCAAGTCTGCGGGTTCGATCCCCTGCTCAGGCACCGGATTTTCGGGATGCAGAAAATCCTCAGCGGCCATGTCGTATGAATATGCGGCATGCAAAAGATCCCTGGAGTGCCTTAATGGCTCTTGGCATTTCCGGCAAAATTAAATTCCTAGTGCACTTTAGCATCCAAATAGAGTCTCGGTGCTGCCATCTAGTGTGACAGAAACTAGACGTCCAAATTACCATGACCAACGGTATCTCACCCATTGTGGTGGTCCTGAAAGAGTGGATACCACCTCTGGAGAACGCACTAGGTCTGCTCATCAGCAAGACCGGTTGTGCAGCTCATTGAAAATAAAATAAAAAATATCAACAGTCTGATGATGACTTGGAAATTTGTCTTACGAGCGAAATTCTCGCTTTATGTCGAAATTTTACTGTGATTTCTTTTGTGAATAACACGATCTAACAAATTCACACTAAGAAATTCCGTCACCCTCAAATCTTTTTAGGATAATATATAATAGCAATACAGACGAATCCAAAATGGAAAAATCAGAGAAGTACTTAAAAAGATTCCTCCCGATACCTGATTTGTAAATTTATCTGTCTTCTGAGTTGTATCTGATATTACAAGAACAAAGAGTCAGTCATTATTGTCTTATCAGCAGCAATAAAATAAAATGTAAAGAGGATAGACTATTTCTAAAGAAATTTCGGTTTCAATCAAAAGTAATCAAAAATATGTATCTTCAAAAAAAAAGTCTCATTGAGAACAAATATTAGTTATAGGAGTACATACTTAAAAAATATTATGTCCTAATGTGTTTATAGTAAAATAAATTAATAATTTTTTTGTTAAGAGCATTGATTAATTACTATGCCTGTCTTCATTTTTTATTTATTATCCATTTAACTATATTTCCAAGCATAGTCAATCTTACCTAATGGTGTATTATCGTTCTTAAAGTTAATTTTTTCTAACTCAGTTATTACTAATGAAGATTTGTTTGAAAAACTTTTTAACCGTTATCTTATTCTCATTAGGCTAGTAATTAATTTTCCACTATAATTGCAGTTGTTTTCTTTCTTTCGAGAATATCCCGACTAAAACTGATTTGTCATTGTGTAGGTAATGAATGAAAACTGTTATAGTTTGTATCGATTTCATTTAAGTTTTGAAAAAAACTAGAACAAAAATCGAATTTTTATTTTTGATCCTTTCTTTTCTATACGGATTAAGTTTTTGACTTTTCGTTCCTTAAAACTCCGTTGTTTTCTTCAATGAATTTTTGATATGGTTATAGAAAAATTTAAGCATATTCCTTTCAAAAATATTAGCATTAATTGATCTCTAAATTGGCTACTTCAAGAGAAGAGAGATTCTTTTATATTCAGAAATATTTTTATAGTGGATAAAGATCAAGATCATGTGCGAAACTGATGCCTGAAAATATACCATGCTTCATTTCAAGTGTACAAGAAAGAGTAAATTATTCATAATTGGTCACTTTCCCCGCTATTTATATTTTTGTTTCGCAAGACAAATTTACTTGAGTTACGATTCCTCTTGCAAAAGGTATGTTTGAAGAAACATATTTTAATAGAATCACTTCACAAAAAATCTGTAAAGGTACTCTTACAACTGTTAAATTATGGTTTCATGATATGGTCTCCACTAAACTCAGACAATGGGATATTTATTTGTAATAAAGCAGTCCAAAACGTTGGTTGAATCAAATTTATAGTATTTATTACATTTATTTTTATTCTAGTCATTTAATTTATTGCATTTATTTTTATTCTAATTAGAAATTGCGACGAAAGAGAAGTAAATCAATTTTATTTTACATAGAAAATCGCTTATACAAATAAGAAACAGAAGAACCAATTGAAATTTATTGTATTTTTAAGTGATAAAATCGTATAGTTCAATACAGTGGAGGCTGAATTTTTGGAGGTAATACCAATATTTTAGGTAAATCCTTCCCCCCTTAAATCCTCTATTTTCGTTCTCTTTTCCAGTTATAAATAATGAATATTCTTTCCTGTAAATATCTATACAATGCAAAGGAGCACTCTCACAGCACTTAACAAAATTGCGTATGGGATGCAGTTTCAAAACCAACCAATATACTTCTCCTACACCAGAAAACTATTTTTAGATTCCAACATATTGTTTGTTTGTTTGTTTAGAATTATTGGCGCAAAAGCCACTTTTGGCCATACCGCACCTACAACTTGTTTTAAAAGAAGCATTATTTTATAAGCTAAATTGATTTGTAAAAACCAATGTCCCTTGGATAGTTAAAAATATCATTGTGTGGTTTATCCCCAATTACGAAAGTCAATATTGGATTACAGCTACCAAAATGGCGTTGTCTCTGTGTTTTAAATTTGTTACACTTGATTAAAATATGTTTAATAGTGAGCGGTTCCCTACAATGAGAACATTCGGGTGCAGGTTCGTTTAATCAAAGATGTTTATGAGTTATTCGAGAGTGACCAATGCGCAAGCGATTTAATATTACTTCCTGCTTTCGACTTATGTTTAGACTTTTATAAGATTCTATAGAAGGTTTAATGTCGTGTAATCTATTACTTATTTCATTTTCCCAATCATTTTGCCAGTGTAAATACTGTTTATTGTCAATCGCATTTTTGATATCTGTGTAAGTAAGTGGGTTGTTTGTTATATTGTTAGTTGACTTAGCTACGTAATCTGCTGTTTCATTACCTGAAATGCCAGCATGGCCTGGTACCCAACAGAAGATTAATTCATATTCTTTTAGGAGTAAAGTGGTGTATAAGTTTAAAATATTATTTATAATGGAATGTGAATTTATTTCTTTATTTTGTAAGGCAACGAGGCAACTTTTTGAATCTGAGTATATTAACCATTTTTTAATACTTTGAGAGGAAATATATTAGAGAGCCAGATAAATTGCATGGCATTCAGATGTAAATACGGAGCATTGCGAATGTAATTTTTCAGATACTGTAGAGATAGGGGTAATAGCAGCGCTTGCAACATGGTCATGGCTTTTAGAGCCATCTGTAAAAATGGGATTAAAATCTCTATATTGTTCTCGGTGTGCATTAAAAATTTGTAGGTAAATGTTAACAGCAGTTTGTGCTTTTGTCATATTGTTAAAAATATCAATAGTTTGGAAGGAAATGGCTTCCCATGGTGGTCTTACTTTATATGCAGGTAAAATACTAAAATCCTCTAGGTTTAGGTCAGATAAAAGCTTTCTTACTCTCAAACCAAAAGTCGGTATTGCAGAGGGTCTGTTGCTAAACAATCTTTCATAAAATGGCGTTATAACATGAGAAAACATGGGATGTGTATGATGGCTTTTGATATGAAAATAGTATCTCAATGTTAACTTATTCCGTCGCTGATCAAGAGTTGGTTCATGATATAGAACGTTTAGACTTTTTATGGGTGATGTGCGAAATGCTCCTGTTGCTATGCGTATACCGGAATTATGGATAGTATCAAGATATTTAAGAACAGATTTTCTGGCTGATCCATAGACAACGCTACCATAGTCAAGTTTAGATCGAATGATACATTTGTAAATTTTGAACATAGCACCTGTATCTGCACCCCAAGAAGAGTTTGTCAGAACTTTAAGTAAATTTAATTTTAGTCCACAGGTTTTTCTTAGGTGTTTAATATTCCAACATATAGATTTTGTAATCTCTTATCAGCAAATCTTTCTCTTGTCCTAATGATCTAAAATAGTGCGAAAAAAACCTTAAGTCTCCTAGTGATTTCTGATTGTGTTTAAAATATTACGGAAGTCATTTAAAACAAACTAGTTTAACGACATTTGCATACAGTGGATAAATTTGTTACTTATAAAAGCATTGTGGTGTAACTGCCACTACAAATATTAAATATCAAGTCACTAGTATATGAGACATGTTAACTCGATTCTATCTTGAGGTACCTTTTGACAGATGAAGGTTGACATAGTCTAAGATTAAATTCCCCTCATTGGTGACCCGGACGTGATAAGAACTTGCCAATATTGATGGATGATCCACATTAACCAGTAGATTTACTTAAAAAATATACCGCTAAAAGAAGATCCGGTGAAGTAAATAAAGTCACCCGGTTAATAAACGATATTGAAGTAAAAGAAATGAGCGAAATGCTATGAACAAAAATTAGAAAAATAATGAGCAAAATGCTATAAAAAATGAAAAAAAAATATAATGAGTGAAAATGTTATAAATATATAAACAGCATGAATCAACTAGTGGTAATCGTTCATCAAATTCTATCACAGATAAATTTCTGGAAGGGGAGTAACGTGGTGTAACTACCACTACAAATATTAAATACCAAATCACTAGTATATAAGACATGTTAACTTGATTCTATCTTGAGGTACCTTTTGACAGATGAAGGTTGACATAGTCTAAGATTAAATTCCCCTCATTGGTGACCCGGACGTGATAAGAACTTGCCAATATTGATGGATGATCCTCATTAAACAGTTGAGTTGCTTAAAAAATATACCGCTAAAAAAAGATCCGGTGAAGTAAATAAAGTCTCCCGGGTAATAAAAAGAATGAAGGAAAAAAAGAAGAATTGAAGGAAAAGAAATTAGCGAAATGCTATAAACAAAAATGAAAAAAATAATGAGCGAAATGCTATAAAAAATGAAGAAAAAATATAATGAGCGAAAATGTTATAAATATATAAACAGGATGAATCAACTAGTGGTAATCGTACATCGAATTCTACCACAGATAAAATTCTGGAAGGGGAGTAATGTGGTGTAACTACCACTATAAATATTAAATACCAAATCACTAGTATATAATACATGTTAACTCGATTCTATCTTGAGGTACCTTTTGATAGATGAAGGATGACATAGTCTAGGATTGAATTCCGTTCAGCATCATGAATTTTAATTTAAAATAAGTTATACCCATATAGCCTCGGTTTTAGTTTTCAAAAGTAGAATTCTGATTTTAAAAAAAATGTAATAACTACGATAGCACAGACTGTTACAGTGAAGTCAAAATAAAATCAAAAAACAGTCCCGTGTGTGGCCGTTTTATCTTGTTCCAAAGATGAAAAATTGTGACATTGAGGTTACTTTATTTTTGGTGTCACATAAAAGCTTCAGTGAATATTTATTGTGACTTCTGACACTTGGTAGTCACAACTATACATTGCTACTGAGTCACTGAGAAACGTAGTTGCAACTTTGATCCCTTTAAAGTCACTTGGGAATCATATTACAACCTGTCTTTAAAAGGGTATTTTTTGTGATTTTGTTTCTTTGAAGTCACGTATATACTTCTTAGTGGCTTCTCACTGAAGTTACGATTCCATTTTATATAAACCAATCACTTGAAAATCTTGTAAGCAGCTTTTGTGCTACTAGGCAAAACCTTAATTATCATGGAATACTATACAACTTTATTGCTTTTACACGACTGAAGCCGGTGTTGCACTTGTTTACGTTCGTATATTAATTGGTTAACATTGTAATGCAGTACATTAAAAAAATACAAATGGAAAGTATATAAAATATCTCTTGAATAAAAACTCATTACATTTATGTTTAAACTAGCCGCTTAAGGCGGCCAGCTGTCCGCCACGCTAAAGGTTTTCACAAATAAAGTTTTTTAAAACATAGCAAGAAATCTGAAATTAGTGTTCCTGTCCTGCAATTTTGTCTTCATATCCAGTTCTGCTGCAGATGTGTTATAGCTCTTGAGGATGTTTGAAGATGTAACTTCGCTATGGTAATCTAAGACCTATGGTAACCTAACCTATAATATTACTATCAGGTGGAGACTTGTTTTTTTTTTAAAAAAAAAGGCCTCAGAAATTGTAAAAGCATACAAAAGTTGCTTTCGAAATCATCATTGGCCAATAGCTGAAAATTAAAACGCAGTTAATAACATATTTAAGAAACAGCAATAAAATAAAACTTGTGTCAGTCAGCATACAGATAGTATATAATTCTTCTTATTCTTGTAAAACTTCTTTGTAAACAATATTTTTAGTTTTTCCATTTGGTGCCAATAAATATAAGTTCTTTCCATCACCAACTCTTGAGCAGCCAACATAAAGCTGTCCATGTGAAAAGCAAGGCTTCTGCAAGTCAAGACCAACGACTTTTAAAGATTGTCCCTGAGATTTATTTATACTCATCGCAAAACTAAGTCGAACAGGAAACTGAAGTCGTTTAAACTGAAATGGATTGTCTGAAGATATGATGGGGATGCGAGGAATAAGCACACTATTTCCTGTTGACTGTCCTGTTATAATCATAGCTTCAATAACAATAGGCATCAATTTTTTCACAATCAATCTTGTTCCATTACACGATGCAGGTGGATCCATATTTCTTAAAAGCATAATTGGTGCTCCAATTTTCAATTCTAATTTATGTGCAGTAGGACTGGGCTATAAATCGATATATCGCGACATATCGATTTAACGCCTATATCGGCAAACCGATACAGCAACTTTCATTCCAAGCGATGCATCAGAAATCTGATTTAAGCGTCGAGTGAAGAAGACGATATAACGATATAGCGATATAGCGATACACGCAAGGACTTTCTCTTACGTTCCGATGCCAACTCGCGCTGTGGAAGACGATATTGTTTCGTTATGTTGAGACGGCCTTGACTGATGAGCGGTAGAATCAGAATCACTTTTGAGACCTTATATCGTTATATCACATGTTCGTTTTCGCACCTTCGCGATTTGAAATCGTTTCTGGTAGATTATTTTCAATGGGATTAACTTCGTGATCGCCGTCGTAACCTTGTTCTGAACGCAATCTATTATTGAAAAGAATTTATAAAGAAAAGTTTCTTCATTAATTAGGTAAGTTTTTTATTTATTTTCTGACAAAACTTTTTTTATATTTTTAAATGTGAAAATTATCGGAAATCTAATTTAAGGCATCCATAAGGAATTACAAAGTAAATAAATTTGTTAGGTTATTTTTTTACTTTCTTTTAATTTATTAAAAACCTTTTGGATAAAACTTCTAATAATTTAATGGGCTTCTATTACTGATTTTAAATTTATAAATCTTGAGTTGTTTTTATTTTTAGAAATAAAGTTAAAACAAAACTTATTTTTTGGACATAAGTCAATAAACTTTATTTGTTCAAAAGAATTTGAAAAGTTTGCTAATTTTATTCATTTCTTTTTTTTTTTTTATCAATTACTACTTCGTTTTATTAGAGAGTAAAATCATTATTTTTTTTTAATTTTCGTTTTATATTATTAGTTAATTAGCTAAATATATTACAGAATATCACAATTCTTTTGTTTTTATTTTTAAGAATTTAATTAAGAAACTTTGCCTTACTTTGTTTTTCGTTCATAATTCGGTCATTATTTAATTTAATTGAATTATTTATATGAAATAATAATAAAAATAGTGTTTAAGAAGCATTTTTTTTCTAAAATTTATTTAGCTCTTTGTTTTAAGCATACAAATAATTTTTTAACGAACTTATTTTTTAAATTTTGTTCCTATGCTGTTAGGTAAATATATTGATAAATTTCACTTTTATTTATTTTTTTATTTTTAAACTAAGAAATCTTTTGTTATTTGCGTGGTCATTTTTAGAAAATATAACAAAACTTGTGTTTACTTCTTCATTAAGAATTTGAACATTACGATCGAAATTAATAATTCTGTAATTATTTACGCATAATAGTACAAGCAAATATTGATTTGTTAAAAAAAGTTTCTTTTTTAAAAAAAAAAAATATATTTTTAACACTTTGTTTTAAGTGTATAATGAATTTCTTAACAAACTTTTTTTTTAATTTTTTAAATTTTCTTTCAATAATTTCAGCTAGATATCTTTATAAAATTCCCTTTTTATTTTTAAGCTGAGAAATCTTTCAGAGAACGAAAATTTTAAGAAATTATTACAAATCTTATGTTTACTTTTTAGTTTAAAATTCGAACATTTTTAATTTTAAACTTCGGCTTTTAGTCAATCTAACTTTTATTTTAATTAAAATATATTTTGAAATTTTAAAATCAGCTTTTGTTTAATAACAATATTTTTTTTCATTAAGGGTGTTTTAGGGGTTAACTTAAATTAAGACTGCTTATACCTTATAAACGATAAAGAAGTGCAAATATTTCATTCTGTATCTACACACATTTTTTCAATAAATATTTTAAGTAAGATTTGTACATCTTAGTCAATTTATTTAATATCTTTCTTAAGCAAAACATATATATTTTCAAATTTATAAATTGATTTAAATCAATATGCGTATGAAGTCTTGATAGAAATCTGACTTTCTGTGCTTTAAAGTAAATGAAATTCAAAAATACTATATCGCGATACATCGCTATATCGCGATGCAAAACTGACGATATATCACGATATATAATTTCTAATATCGCCCAGTCCTAATGTGCAGGCACTCCAGGTGGTTCCAATGAGTTCAAAAATTCTGTCGGATAGTTGACAACTTGATCTATTTCCATGACAGCGTCGATCGACTTGTAAATTTCCAGAGCACCAGGTAATTTTTTTAAAAGTTTGTTATTTATCACGTTAACAATATCATTTGTTGGAGAAAGGATAGCTCAGCTCTTTCACATAGCCATTGAGGGTTGCAGTAATTTTCATGAATATTAGGAAAAACCATTTCTTTGAGTTCGTCGGTTGTAGCAACACGATTTCCAATATTTTTCACATCTATAAGCCCTTCTTTATCGCCACTAATATCACCATTTCCAAGTCTTAGAAGATTGTTGGCAAATTCCTGAGCAAAGACTTCTCCTGTTAAATGAACTCGCATATTTGTTTTCAGCCGCAGTCTTTGAACATTTGTCCAAATGTAAGATGACTTTATGCATGCATGTATTTCATCTGCCTTTGTCCCACGTTGTATTACGGGAAGTGTTTGTCGAAAATCACCAGATGAAACTAAAGTTACACTCCCCATACACTTGTTGTTTTTTAAAAGGTCTTGCATAGTGATATCCAGGGCTTCTAAAGCAGCTTTATGTGACACAGTGCACTCATCCCAAACTATTAGTTTACATCTTCTAAGAACATCAGCTTTGTGTGAGCTTCTGGAAATATTGCAGGTAGGATGCTCGATGATTGATAAATTTAAAGGTAATTTAAACACTGAATGAGCTGTTCGTCCACCAAACAAAAGAGTTGCAGCAATACCAGAGGATGCAACAGCAAGTGCAATCTTATTTCTTTGTCTCACTTTGGTAAAATCAGATTTATGAGATAAGTTTTTCCTGTTCCACCAGGTGCATCCACAAAAAATATTCCACCAACGTCATTAAACACAGCAAATAAGATTTTCTCCAAAGCTTCCTTCTGGTCATGAACCAGATTTGGCTCATTCGAATCAATGTATGATGTTATTTCATCTGTATTGTAATTTGTTGCCCTCAAAATTTCTCTGTTTAAGTCAATGGTATCTGTTTGTTGTGGCAAAGGAAGTCCATAAGTTTTTAAACTAGAACCACCCAATTCTTTGACCTTGTTTTCAAGAAGAATTAATGCCTGATTGAAGATAGCATCATCATAATTTAAATCCATGTCAGTACTTCTAATCCTGGCCTAGTGCAAAACATCTTCAGCCATATTTTCTCTTTGTAAATTCCACAATTCCAGAGGGTTAGCAATAGAACATGTTTGCAACATAATTGCAAATAAATTACGCAGCATTTCAGGTGATCGAACAACAGCAGCTTCTTCTAACGTGCTTTTCCAGTGCGAGTCATCTTCAAGAAGTCCTCTTACCAGGCAAGCCTGCTTAAATGTTTCGCATTTTATTTCTCCAAAAGTCTTTAAGTCATTGAAAGATGTAGGTCCGTGCACCTCATGAAGCAGCAGTCGAAGATGAAAACATTCGGAATTGTTAGGATGAATAGTGTAGACGCGACCAAGTGCATCACTTGATTTAATTCCTTTGTTTTCAGATACTATCTGACCAGATTTCCGCCGAACCCACTTTTTGCTGCTTGCAGACCATGTATAGTACTTCGGCAATTGATTATACAACAAAGTGCGAGCAAAATCATCGTTTTGACATAAGCTAAAAAAGAAGTAAGTGTTGTGACTGGTGGAGCTTGAGCTCTTTCCCGTGCGTTTTCTGATGTGAAATAAACTTGCACGCCATTCTCTAAGTGTACACTTAAATGAACAACTGTTGGATGCCTTTCAAGTATAGGGAAACCCAAAATACGCCACACTGCCTCATTGCAATTGATGTATCGTCCTATTTCAAAATGCTGTACTTCATCATGCACACTTTCGTCGTTGGCAATGTTAAACACAGCCATATCAGATCCTTTGTTTACATATTTGCAAACATATTTTATAGATTTTATCGAATTACAAAATTCTACATTAATATGGGAGTTAAAAGTTTTTGACAACAATGGACAAAAAGGAACTACCCATCTATTATCAATAACAATATCAGAACTCCGTACTTTTTTAACTGTCGTATAACCACCATCCTCTGGACTCTGTCGACGATACAGGGGATATCCATCTTCTCCTGTGTGTGTTTCTTTCAAAAAATTTCGAGGGTACCTCTTTGTACATTTTCCATCTTTCATGCAAGGAGACTGTTGATTCAGGATCCCATAAGGGCCATGAATCATTTGTGTCTTAATAACATCATACAAAACTGGATCGATTTCTGGATCTGGTATTTCTGCACTTATTACATTATCTATGCTATGAACATGGATTTTTTCATTCAGCCAAATTAAGATATGAGCATGTGGGAGACCACGTTTTTGCCACTCTATTGCGTACATAAAACATTGATCAGAGCCAAATACTTTTCCTTTGTTGATGAGAATCATAAGAGTTTTTAGTTTAAGATGGAAAACTCTTGCTAGCAAATCATGTCGATCGTGACTTCTCTGCCTAGACATTAATTCATTGGTAACCTCCTGCCACTGTGGATTACATGTGAATGTAATAAACAAATCAGGCTTCCCGTAGTTTTTAACATATGTCATCGCATCTTGAGTTCGTTCATGCATGTAGCGTGGACCACCAGTAAATGTAGAAGGTAAAATTACCATTTTACCAACATCATGAACTCTCCCGTCTCTGTTTAAGGCATCCTTGAGATGAACATACTCTTCAACACGTAGTTTCTTCTGGTTCAAGCGTACAAACCTCAGTCGTTCAGATTCAATTTTTGCGAGCATGTCCACAATAAATTGATTAAAAAGTCCCTTGCATCTTAAAATAATATTGAAATTTGCTCCTCGAAACATAATTCGATTGGCATAAAAATCCATGGCTGAAATTTTCTTAGAAGTCGGGAAGCCTGTAGTTGGGTTTACTTGCCTTAGTTCAAAATGGTAGCCGTCTTCACCTTGCCAGAATATCAAAGGATACTACAATGCATCATATGCTCGGTGTGTTTCTGCAATTTGTTTTTAATTTCATTACTTTTTAATTCAAATACTATATCTCTGCTACTGTATACATCACCTGCAAGAATAACTGCCACCTCCGATGTATTTGGAGCATTAAATCGTCTTTCATGCTGACCGACAGGTGTTTTATCTGCCTGAATTATAACTTTTAATTCAGGAGTCATTTTCCCCATGGCCAACTTAAAACTTCTCACGTAATTATTGTGTTCATGCAACATTTTTTGCAAACTTGAAACTAATGCTTGTTTTACTTGAAAAACATTCCTGCAACGTTGTTCGGATTGCTTTTCCTGATCACCTACAAAGTATAATTGAAGAAATTTTGGCTTATCATTTATTTGTGGTTGTAGACTTCCTATTCTGTGGTACACTTGTCTCTGAACTTTAAAAGTAGGCATAAAGCCTTGTTCCCGAATTTCACTCCCAGATCCAAATGATGTCATCTGAAAGCATGAATTGTATCTTCTGATATTACTTTGAAAATGTACTGTTTCAATTGAAGAATCTGTTAACAATGCCAGTAGAGGTTCAGGAGGTGTTTGAAGTTCACAGAGCTTAATTTTTCCATTGCTACAGCACATACTTGGTGTTTCACCTTTCCATTTCAATGCCTGGCAAAAAATGCATTCTGTTGCCATTCTACCAATTTTTATCAATGGATCTGATGCATAACATAAAGATGGGTTGTACATAAATGCAGAGTTTTCCTTGTCTTGCCACAAATGCAATCGAGCTTGGGATGTTGAAGCACGATTTTCTTCTAGCCTCCTTCGACGTTCCTGGGATGTTTCTCGGGTCCTTGCATTTCTGGTTGAGACATGATCATTTTCTAATCTTCTTCCGTGTTCTTCAGATGTTTCTTGGGCCCTAGCACTGCTTGTCGAAATTCGGTCATTTTCCATCCTTCTTTGACGTTCCACAGACGTTTCTTCGGCCCTTCTTCTTCTTTGAGAATCTCTTAATATCTTTTTCTTTGACAAAATACAGAGTTTTTTGGAAGGCGGTTCTGCCATGTCAGTAATCGGGTTTTTAAGAAGTCAACGAATATTTTAGAACAACAATTACCATGAAAGCAAACTTCAATATTAAAATCTAAGTGCTTACCTGCAAACTGAAACTTTCTGAAAATAACTAATTATATTTAATAAAAACTGTTAAAATAAAGAATAGAAAAACCAAAGAAATCCAAGGTAAGTGTGATCGTTCCTTCAAAAACAATTAAATTCCTATTTTATATAGCTACAACGCTTAAGAAAAAAAAATGCTAAATACATGAGAAGAACACGAAAGCGAATGAATTTTTTATGGTATCAATTTCTATTACTATATCGCTACAAAAATTATCGTCTTCGCTTAAGAAAAAAAAAATAGAGCGTGGAAGGAAGAAGAAAAACTTATTATAACAAACATGAACAGCGACAAATATAAAGCGAAGCGTTCTATTTACGTATCGAATATGTTGCCACATTGTTAATACAAAAGTTAAACTTTTCTCCACTTTGATAAATGTAAACTAATGCGAACCTTACAATTTAATTATTAATTCCTTCGTATATTATTGGTTTAAGTTGTCGAAATATTTCAATTGTAAGGTTCACATTAGCATACATTTATGAGAGTGGAGAAAAGTATATGCATCTCTTAATAGTTTTTTGAATATGGCTCTTTGAAGATGAAAAAGCATAGATTTTTTTACAAAATGACTGATAACTAAAAAACTAATCCAAATTTTTGAAAAAGAAAAAAAATACTTCTTCATTATGTCAAAACACAATTATGTGCCGCGTTTCGTGCCTTGGCGAGGCTTCTGGGGGGATATATTGTAATTACAGACAGACACACAGCTGCGTTTATTATTATGTATATAGATATCAAAGCATTGCATATAAACTAGTGCAAAACATGTAATTATTAAAAAAAAAAACTCTAGAGTGTCTAATAATTTGATCGAATTATTATAATATCTATATATATATTTCTCTTACACGGCGATAAAAAAAAGCCTCATTACAACTCCCCGAATGGCAACGCTAGAAAATAGACCAATGATTACCGCTAAAAATGTCACATGCCAAATCTAGCTAAGATGGCTCAACATATAGCGCTTTTAAAAACGGAAACTGAAATAACCAGGGAGAGCATAAGCTAGGCAGAAGTCTTTGTCGATAGATCTCTATTTTGGTTTTTTGTCGAAAGCGTTTTTTTTTTCCACGAATTTATGTATTACGAATTTATTTGACAATTTTTGATTTATATCACGAATTTATTTATTTTACTAGAATTTATTTATTTATGCAGGTTTTTCTATTGCAATTCACTTATTTAAATTTTTAATAGACTTAATTATAGCCGAAATTTTAATCTTTTTAAAGAGATATCAGTTTTAGAAATTTTATCTTAAGATTTTATACTATAACACATTTCTAATAGATTTAACGAATTACATGTCATTTATTTGAATTCAAATTTATTTTAAGGACTCAGTACTTACTAAAAATATGTAATTTTTTTTAGAAAAAAAAGTTGTTATATGGATTTGAATGATTGTTTTGAATTCTTAGAATTTTGTGCATTTGCAATGTACCTAAGTTAGTAGCGAGCGAAGCGAGCTTGGTTTGCGGAGCAAACCATATAACATTGCGTAGCAAGTTTCGAGGGTTGGCGAGCGTTAGCGAGCAGGGGGCGCAGCCCACTAGTACTAATATAATACCTGATATAATAAATATTCTATATTTGTATAATATATCGTATAATTTATCCAATTACACTCTATAACAAAAAAAATCGACGCACCAAGAAGGAGTTGTCTGATTGAAACGAAAATCAGTGGATAAAAAGACAATGTACAGAATAGTAAATGATTAAAATTTCAAAACAATTGAATAATTTATTGCAGAGTTACAGCAACAAGTTCAATAAGGTGTTGACCCGCCTCTAGCCTGGATATAAGCTGCCACACGGCGTGGCATAGACCGATAAGGCTCCCGGATGGTCTCTTGCGGTATTTCCTGCCATATTCGATCCAATTGTCGAACGAGGTCATCAACATTCCGTGCCAGTGCAATCGCCTTCCTATCATATCCCAGACATGCTCGATGGGAAAGAGATCTGGTGATATGGCAGGCCAAGGAAGAGTTTGACAAGCCTGCATACAGTTCATAGCAACACGTACTGTATGTGGTCTGGCATTATCCTGCTGGAAAGTCAGCCCAGGGCGCTGGAAAAGGAACGGTAGCAAAACAGGTCTTAGGATGTCGTCGACTGGCCGCTGTGCAGTAAGTGTACCTCTAATGACGACCAAAGGGGTCCGGCTGTCAAAGGAAATGGCACCCCAGACCATAACGCTTTGTTGAGGGCCGGTGTGGCGTGCAATAGTGATGGCCCCCCCTCTGCCCTGTGCGTCTCCAAACACGTCTTCGATGATTGTCAGGACCAAGTTGGAAGCGGGATTCGTCGCTAAAGACCATACATCCCCAGTCGGCATCATTCCAGCCTGATCTGTTCAAAACATTCATGCATACGAAATTTCAAAGCAGATTTGCTTCTTGATGCGTCGATTTTTTTGTTATGGAGTGTATTATATATCGTCTAATTTAACCAATGAATATACACGAATGTAAACAAATTCAAATCAATTCCAGTCACGTAAAAACAATAAAACTATCACCTGATAATTAAGATTTGACATCGAATCTTATAGTGCGTCTAATAATTTTGCCAGGAACTGTACTTGCACTTTCTTTAAGATTTATGTTAAAAATTTCAAATTATACACAATTTTTATAGCCACAAACATTCTTGATAAAATTTCTTTTATTCAAAAATAGTATTGATAATTAATAAAAACGGTAATAATTAATGAACAATTCCAAAAAGTGAGCATTTTTGTAATCTTTTAATTTAGAATAAAATGCTTTACACTATTTGCATATATACTACCTTACAATAATGGAAGAGAACTTTGAGTTTTTGTCATGTTTTTAAATTTTTCAAGAAATATTCGGAGGATTATTTTATAATTTTAGATATATTTACTTCATGCGATTTTTCATACTTAGACTATATTATATGATGACTATATTAATGACTATATTATATAAAACGCTAATACGTACGTATGTATCAATAAAATCGATGATATTTCTATTCTCGCGTGGGCAACAGTTTTCATTTTTAATTGATAGGCTTCGGCGCGCAAGAGCACGAAATGAGCATCATATGGCTAATCTATATTATATAAAACGCTAATACGTTTCAATTGATAGGCTTCAGTGGGCAAGTAGCAAGAGCAAGTAGTGAGCATCATATGGCTAATCGGGTGAATTCTCATCGAATTATCAAAAAAATTCTCACAAAATTATCTTCATCGAAGTGCATGCTTTACATCCGGCGTTCAGTACTATTTCATATTGTTTTACAACACATTGTTTTAGTCCTCTAGTGGTAAAGACTTTAAAACAAAACTTACAACAGTTACTTTTCTCAACAACTGAAATTTAGAATAGTGTGATTAAGAAAAATATGTGAACTGTTTGCAATTTCAAATTAATATTGAAATGCACAGGTTAAGAATTTTCTACAGTAAAAAGTTTTCGGAATTTCAGTGTTCACAATAGTATACCAAAGCTAGACGTTAAGAACGAATCCAATGAGCGAGCAAAGCGAGCATCGAATTACGAAACAATCCAAAATGAACTGCCAAAGCAGTTCCGGGGGTTGGCGAGCACCAGCGAGCAGGGGTCGAAGCCTCCTAGTAAGATTTAAAGCTCTTAGGAGTTTGGTAGACTAACAATAAATTACGAAAGAAAACAAGTATTTTTGAGCACCCTATGCCGGAAAATCAAGCATTAAGCTTGTAACTTGCATCGCTTACTTCAGTTGTCAATTGAAATAACTTCATAAAATTTCGTAAACCTAGAGTAAATATTTATAGAAATATGAACAATTTTATAAAAAACTAATTTTTCGGCTACACGGTTTTATATAACTTTATAAATATTCAATGGAATCAAACAATATTTTTGAAGCAATTTTAAATTATACAAAATTATTTATTTGAATTTTTAAAAAAACTTCGCAAAATATAAGAATTTTAAGAAGTTCTAAGCTAAGTAGGAAAAAACGCATGTACAAAACGTAAAGTTATTAAATAATCCTTTAAGTATATCTTGAGAAATTTTAAAAAAAATCAAAAACTCAAAGTGTCTTTTGCATCATTGTAGGGTAGTATATTTTAAGTAATAATTTTACGCAGAAAAAATTTTTCTTCAGAAATAATTTTAAAAGGAAAATTTAAAAAATATTTCTTCAAAAAGAAATGTCCACTAAATTCAAATAGAATATGAAGCACTTTGTCTTGAAGCATAGATTGTGCTCAAGCACTTTTAGGTTTGTCAAATAATTTTTTGTTTGAAATGCGTATTATCATATTTGAAAACTTTTAAATTTAGTTTTACGGCCTACAAAAACATGATTGGAAAGATTATTAATACGATAAAAGGCAATTACTTAAAAAAAGAAATTCTAAGTGATTTTTCATAGCAAAAAACAAACAATTTCAAAATCCTGACAGCAGCCTCTCCTTTCTCAGCTAATTTTTTATTATTTTGGCAACAACTGACGTGTGCCTTAAAATTTTTGAACAGTTAATTTTAACCTCCTTGAATTAGTAATCGCCCGTAAAGGAAATAACACAAAATATATTTTTTAAACTTCAGTTAAAAATGTCTCTTCATCTCTCTACTTTCTATTCTAATCACCAAGACGTTGGAAAATTTTACTCCATAAAAAAATTGTACTAGAAATCTTTAGTCTTTCCCGCCTTATTTCATTTGTTGGTAAGAGAATTATTTCATGAAAGTCTCCATTATTAGTTGTAAATAGAATTAAATATTAGAATAATATGTAGTATGTAGAATTTCTATTAAGTAGAATTTTTTATTAATGTAAATTTTAATTTAAATAACATGAAGATACCTTTAAATGACTATAATTGATTATTAGTTATAATTTTTCGGTTTTCACTTACGAGAAATCAGTGCCGATAAAACGATAAAAAATGTCCCTTTAAGCAAAGTTTTTATCGGCAATAAAAATATTGCCGATAAAGAAAAAAATTTCTCCTACCCCAGCATAAAACTGCTTATAATGTTTTATTTATAAAAGCTAAAGTTATAAACTAGATTATATAAAATGTGATATCATGATCGCACAGGTGATTTCGTAGCCGTTTAATGTTTCCTTTTTAAAAAATAATTGTTACAATTCGATTCTAGAGTTTAAGAATAAAATATATTAATTGCAAGTATTAAAGTTGATCCGACTGGCCTGTGTAGGGTGCAGGGGACTGTCCTTGCATCGGAACGGTTCTGGGTTCGAATCCCGGGCAAGGCATGGATGTTCTTTCCTTCTCTGTACAACCTGTCCTCACTGGGAAAGCGCCGTTGTCCCCCCTAATATGGTGCCCCTGACAGAGAAGCCAACAAAGCCTGAAATGCCTGAATTGACGGATGTTAACACAGGTGGGCATTGGGAAAAGAAAGTATTAAGATTGATAAAACTAAATTTAAAATAACACTAATAATTATATTTATTTTCATGCAACAATAAATTACTTAATAAATGTGATCTACATTCTAAAGAATAAGTAAATTCAAAAATAAACAAATCTAAAGCAAACGAAATGCATCATTGTCTGGAAATACATTCATCAAATTAAAAAGAAACAAAGATTTTCATTCCTAACGGAAATAAATGCACATTTGAAAGTACTTTAGTCTTCACAATAAATGAAATGTATAAAAAATAAAAATTAATGCTTTCAACTGCAATTTGATGAGCAAGACAAAAAATTTAATACTTTACGATGTTACTAAGCTTATTTTTTGGCATCATTTTCTAATTAGCAATCTAATTAGCAAATTTTAATAACAAAAATTCTGCGTTTTTTTTTTCTTCTTTTTTATAAGAGCACCAAAAAGCTTTAAGAAGATTTTAAATCAGAACGATGAGTAGGTGGATGATCTTTAAATTTGAACTTGCGCATGTTTTCGATTTTAAGAATTATCACGGTTTATCATTTTTAAAATAAAATAAAAAGATGATATAAGCCTTCCGAATGCAATAATTAGGAATAAACTCTAAATTTAAAGACTTTTTTTTCGTTACTTATTGGAATAAAATAATAATCGTTGATTGAATGCAAATTTGAAGACGGAGTGCAATATGATTTCATTACAATTCGCTTTTTTAGATAATGAAAAATTTTTACAGATGAATATAAGAAGTTTTAGTAATTACTTCAAACAAATATAATTCACTATGTAATATTCACATTAAAGACAAAAAATCTCAATACGTTACGAGCTCAAAAAATCTTGTTCTTAGTCTTAATTCCTAGAAAAGTATGCAATGTTAGATAAAAATTATTCTCTTAGCATTCAAATAAGCAGAAATTTATTCTGTTATTGTTTGTGAATTAGATATGTTCTTTTCAAAAATGTTTTTTTTTTCAGTTTTCTTAAGTTACTATAAATTTTCACCCATTTAAACAAAATATGAGTTTTAATATTTCTGAAAATATTTAATGTAAATAAAACCAGCTTGTTGAAACTTTTGTGAATAAAATTAATATCTTGAATTTCTTTTAAAATGAATAAATTTAATGTACTAACTAAAGTATTTCTTAAAACATTTATGAGGCATTATTTCTTGCAATTTTCTTTTTCTTCATTAAAATAACTGGAATTATACTTTAAGTTTCTTTGAATTATTTCAATGGCCCAATTTGTCCCTTCAATGTAAATTAATATATCCTATGTTCCAGGTTTCCGAAAAGATAAAAGCATTTTACCTTCGTATCATATAATTTGTTATTGTTAATTTGTTAATTCTACCAATGTTGTTATTGGCTTTTAAAAAAGTATATTAGCTATTTAGATTGTACATGGTGAAAAAATCAAAACATTAGCTAAATAAGAAACATATTAGCAAAATAAATTATCAAATATTGCTTCACTAATATTCTGCATTTTAAAGCGTGAAAATTCAATGCATAAATAAACGCGAAATATAAAAAAATTCAATGCATTCAATACAAACACTTAAACGTGTTTTAGACGTTTAGGTAGCTCCCAGTAGAAAAATATCAATTCAACAGCGGCCTTTTAAAGCATTCTCACTTCAATTATTTAATTAATTCCTAATTGAGTTTAAATTCGCGATCGCAACGAACTATAGGGGGCGTTGTTGTATGAGACGCTTACCTGCGATTTCCATATGAACCGTCATTCAGTTACTCTGGAGACGTCGTTAATGTAGCGTGTAGCATTGCAACGTTCCTTCTTTAATGTGGCTTATTAAATTTAAAAAAGAAAAATGCTTGATCTTCTTTCCTGTACAACCGAAAACAAAATGGTGTCTCTTTTTATTAGAGAAGGAATATCCAAAACACATCGGAAAAATATTTGTACATTAACAGAAAAAAATATGTATATTCTTATAAGAGTTAAAACCTAATGCCCGAGAAATAGTATTACTAAATTTAATGATATAACATGAAAGGCCCATTTAAACTTTACATTCTATAGTTTTAAGAATCATATTAGTTCAAAAATTAAAATGAACAAAAAGTATACATAAGCCTCATAATTTTATGAAATTTAATTTTGTAAACAACGTTTTTTGACAACAATTTTTATCAAAAAATTTCAAGTTTCAATAAAAATCATTATTTAGAAACTAAGAAACGTAAAATAAAGAATGCTGACGAAACAAAAACGAAAAAAAAAAAAAAAATTCTTTTTTATCGCCATTTTTAGTGCTACGAATATTCGTCTTTGGGATTTGCCAAAAACAAAACAAGATGCAATTTTATTTTTTCAGGAGGGAAATATTTTACCGAAAAAACGAAACTGTACCAATTCCCACAACATAAAACTTTATCTTGGCAAACGTACGTTTTGGAAATGTTATTTCATTTGGAATCTTATTCATCAGAGTTCATATGGCGATATGATTGTTTTGAATCTATGCTAAACTCTATATCGGCTCATTTTCCACCGAAATCCAATTAACTATTTTGATTTTAAATAAAGTGTTTTATTTTATGAACTGTTGCAAAAATTTTAAGTGTAGATTGGCGGCACTTAAAAACCGCCAAATCTGTAGCGGCGGTGGCGTTAATACGTCGTAAGTACCGAATTTTTATTCCATACTTTTCTGAATCATATTATTTCAAACATTGGAATATACAAGAAGTATACATAAACACATAATGTTATACCATTTAATTTTTCAAAAGTATTTTGAGAACAATTTTTATCAAAAAATTATAAACTAAAAAACGAAAAATAAAGAATTCTTAGGATAAAAAAAACGATTTTAAGAATTATTAACATTGAAATAAAAACTTTCATATTGTTTCTTTTTTTATTATTTTTATAGTTCTTAATCAGACGTAAAAAACCATTCTGTAGAGAACCATCATCAAATGAAAAAAAAATATTTACAAGCAAATTTTTTATTGTAAAAATCATTGCACTTACCTGATTTATGATTCCCGGAGAATTCCAAAATGATAAGTTCCTTGTTTGAAAACTTTATTCTCAAATAATAGATACATAGTTTATACCTTCATTACTTTTAGATAACATACTACACAGCAAAATTTTATAATTGATATGAATTTGAATATGTAGCTAAAAACAGAATAGCTGAATTCTAGTTGAACTTATTCTTTTAAAATTAAAAAAAAACTTACCAAGAAAACGATTTAAATTAATTAAGAATCAGCACAAATGGCACTATTTCAAGTAACTTGGATAATTTTTTATTGTTGTTTTCCGAATTATATGGATACAGAAATATATACTATTCTATAACGAAGAAGAATATGCTATAACTATTGCAATTCTGTATGTTCTGAATTCATATTTATTCACTGGAATGACGAAAGCAATGTTGACTTCACTTTAATTCGTAATGAATTGAAGACAGAAGAAATGCATTTTACCTTAATACACACATCTGTAACAGTATCCGAAATCGGAAGTCATCAGTTGCAAGTTTGTTGATAATAGAAATTAAAAATTATTGAGGAATTTTTCTTCAAATGTTTGGCGTGTTCTGTTCCTGAAAGATTTACTAATATTCTGGAGATTTTTTTCAAGTTCTTCGGCCTTTTCCTTAGGGAGATTTTGTTTCTTATTTGCTGCTAAAAAATGGCGTCTGATTCAGTCAATGACTTTGATGGAACTAAATGAAAACGTGATAAATTAATGTCCGATATTTGCAGGCTCCCGCTAGACGGCGTACTCGAGCGTTGCGATCGCGAATTAAATATTGTCATGTTTTTAGTGCATGAATCTGAATTGAACAACCTGATAATGCTCACTCTGGTTATTGTTATCTGGTTGCTCACTACGTGCTCTTGCGCGCCGAATCCAATCAATTAAAAAGGAAAACTGTTACCAGCGCGAGAAAAGAAATATCATCGGTTTTATTGATACATACATACGGACGTATTAGCGTTTTATATAATATAGATACTAATGTCATTAGCAACAAAAAATAATAACCGTAAAACTGTTAATAAGATCAGACGCTGATTAAGAGAACTTTATCTTAAAATGTATATGTAGAATTACATTATTCTAATAAAAATAATTTTGAAAAAACAATTCTCCTAAAGTTTTATTTTAGAAACAAAACAAAATCAAACACGTAATAACAGTACAGGCAATTTTAACTCTTTAAATTAGGGAAATCAAAATATTGATAGGAAAGCAATAACTTCATGACTAATATCAATTCTATGCTGATGACAACCGAACCAATATGAAAATGAATGTGGGAAAACTGGATCCTACCACGTGATTTTCCAGCCAATAAAAATGTGAAAAACTGCGACACCATCATTGGATTTTTATATATAGTAAGAAATAACTGCAAATAATTATTCAGGTGTTAATTGCAGTATTCTCACTAAATGTTTTTAGAAGGGAAGCCCACTCTTCTTGTCTTTTACAAAAATAAATGCACCCTCCTTGCTTTTTTGTGAAAATGATGCCCCCCCTTTTTTTTAAAAAAATAAAGTGTTCTTATTATATTTTAAAAAGAGATTTCAGTAATAGAAACTTCCGAATACAATAACAAACAACAAATTATTTTTAGGATAGAAGTTATTATGTATAAAATATAATTTCTCATATTTATTTGAGAATTTTAAATTCCGTTTCGAAAAGCACTTATATCTAGCTAAATATAATGGATACGATAATTTGAAAGATTAATAGCCCTCAAATTTTAAGTCTCCCTTGTTTTAAAAAGGCCCCTTGCCCTTTCTTATTTTCAGGGAGATTTCTGCAGTTGCAATTAATGCCCTATTTTTACATTAATGCCCATTCTTACCCTATTCTTACATACAAATTTGAAAGTTGTTGTCATTGTTGTTTCTAATGCCACTTGTTACACTGCAGAGTGTGCAAATTTAAGGCAGAGTGTGCGTTTCTTGCTTTTCAGTGGCGCCATCTATGGCCAAGAATTCGACTTCTGCCTCCCCATATGTCGCACCCGTTTATAGGGCGAACCCATTCATACATCTATTCAGTCATCCACAGATCGTAGTTTTGACCTGAATCAGCGAACGATCGATCTCCAATCCAGTACCCCCAGAGGTATTGATTTGTTATGGGAAGTTGGAGGACTTTTGCGACTCGGCAGATTTAACGTGCATCAGTCACTTTACTACAAGGGGAGTCTTCGACCGGTGGGGTTCGAACCCACGAACTCTCGGACATGGACCCAGCCCCCTACCGACCAGGCTATCCCGGCCCAATTTGAAAGTTGAAGTAGTAGATTTTAAAAATCACTTACTAAAATACCGCTTAACAAAATAAAAATAGTAGACTTCAACTGTTCCGAGTGATTATTTCTTAAGATTTGTAGGTTTAGTAGTGCAATGTGTTAATAAGTGAAATAAACAAAAATACTTATTAATCTATACATAATAATAAATGCGGCTGTGTGTGTGTCTGTTTGTCTGTCTATAATCACAATATATCGCCCCAGAACCCTCACCCAGGCACGAAACTCGGCACATATTTGTGTTTTGACAAAATGAAGAAGTGTTTTTTTTCTTTTTCAAAAATTTGGATTAGTTTCTTAGTTTATCAGTCATTTTGTAAGAAAATCTATGCTTTTTCGTCTTCAAAGAGCCATATTCAAAAAACTATTAAAAAATGCATATACTTTTCTCCACTCTTATAAATGTATGCTGATGCGAACCTTACAATTGAAATATTAATTTTCGACAACTTAAACCAATAATATACGAAGGAATTAATAATTTAATTGTAAGGTTCGCATTAGTTTACATATATCAAAGTGGAGAAAAGTTTAATTTTTGCATTAAAAATGTGGCAACATATTCGATACGTAAATAGAACGCTTTGCTTTGATATATTTGTCGCTGCTCATAATTGTTATAATAAGTTTTAAGTTGTTAATTGTTATAATAAGTTATAAGTTTTTCTTAAGTCAAGACGATAATTTTTGTAGCGATATAGAAATAGAAATTGATACCATAAAAAATTATATAGAAATAAAAATTGATACCATAAAAAATTAATTCGTTTTCGTGTTCTCTTCATGTATTTAGCATTTTAGTTTTTTTTCTTAAGCGTTGTAGCTATATCTATATATATAAAAGAAAGTTGTGTTAGTTACTTCACTTATAACTCAAGAACGGCTGAACCGATTTAGCTGAAAATTGGCAGGGAGGTAGTTTAGAGCCAGGAGAAGGACATAGGATACTTTTTTATCCCGTGCGATAAACCGTTCCAGCGATATCAGTGAAAGTCGAAATGGAATTTTCTGATTGGTTAAAAGCTAGCCATTGTTTTAAATTTTGCTATAAACGATTCAATTTTCAAATATCTTGAAGATAACAACAGTGATATTTTCTATCTTATAACTCTATTCATTTAGAAAAGTAAATTAAAGTAAATTGCATATACTTTAATTTTTAATTCGCGCTTTTCTATATGTCAGGTGAGCACAAGCAAGTAAAATCAACGAGAATAGATTTCTTAATTGTTGGTCAGATCACGGATTCAGTACTGTGAAAACTGTTTAATAAATATAAAGACAAAAGCAAATTTCATTCAAATTGCACGTTTTCAGAAATATTTATATTTAGTACGTAATTTTAGGTTAGCAAAATTAAATATACTTTTCGAAGATTTCAGTGCTGTGACAGTTGTCATTTGAAAACTATTAGTTTGTTTGTTTATTTATGCAAAGTTTTCGAATTCATCCATTTTATTTCTTTCATTTATAAAATTGATTTTTGTTTTAAATCTTATAATTTTCATATTTCTTATTCATCTCATTTTTATTGCTCTTTTTATTATTTAAAATATGTATGTGATATTTCGATTTAGCAAATTTGCGACCACTGCCAACTTTTACATTTCTTTTTTGTTGTCAGAAAGAATATTTGCAAAAATATGCCGCCTAAGCAAATCGCTCTTAGTCGGTCGACATCTCAAGCGCGCAAAAAGAGAAATACCCGTGTTTCAGAAACATCGGAGCAACGGGAAAAAGACTTGAAACTAATCGAGAACAGAATGCTTTTGCCCGTTCCTTAGAAACGTCTGAGCAACAGGAAAGAAGACTGTCAACAAATCAACTACGAACTACACAAGCCAGTTCGTCGGAAACATCAGAGCAACGGGAAGCAAGAATGAAAACCGACCGAGAACGCATTTCGCTATTCAGACGCTGCCAATACTCTGATTTGAATTTCAGTGCATTTCACTATGATCCGACAACAAACTATAGTCTTCCCCCAAGTGTCATCATCGGAGAAATATATCAATTATGTATGTTTTGTAATGCTCTCAAATTTAAAAATGAAACAGCTGAAATTTGCTGTTCTAGAAGCATACAGAAACTACAAGATTTTACGTCGCCTGCCGAGACATTATCAACCTTCGTATCAGGTCAAACAAACCAATCGAAACAATTTTTGGCGCATATACGCCGGTACAATTCGTGTTTCTAAATGACTTTATTCGGTGCTACACGTATCCTGAACGAGAATTACATCCCAACATTCAAAGTGCAAGGCCAAATTTATCATCGTGCAAGGATCACTTCTTTCAATGCCTAACGCAGATCATAAATTTCTACAAATTTATTTCATGGATAACACAAATGATCAAGTCAATCAACGTTGTCAGGTAAACAATGGCACTAAACGAAAAATTGTTACCGTATTACAAAAATTTTTCGATCAACATAATCAGTTAATTAGGCTGTTCACAATTGCCCTAGACTAAATGTCATCCGATATTTACAAAGTTGCTATTAGAGCTGAAAAAACACCTGTAGGCCACCACAAAGAAAAATACAATGCGCCAACATTGGATGAAGTGGCTATTGTTATAGTTGGCGAAGAATTTACCTCCCGCGATACAGTTCTTCATCGCAGAAATCGTGACGTTCAAAGAGTTCTCAGAAACGTATCGATCATATGATGCATTGCAATATACTATTTTATTTTGGTGAGGAGAGGAGGGATATTATTTTAACATAAAATTAAGAAGTCCGCAAACAGGCGAGAAAACCAATAAGAAAGCAAGTGCAATAAGTTTTTATACATATAGATTAATGATTGCCAAAACGCTGATAATCATACTTTAAAATGTCGACAATTAGTTCATCAATACATTGTCGATATGTATGCGAAAATTGAAACTGAACGCCTACTGTATATTAAATTAAATCAAACCAAATTACGTTCAGAAGAATGCATTCATTTACGGGATGCAATAATTAATGATGGTAACGTTAATCCTAATGATGTGGGGAAAATGATTATATTGTCGACTACATTTGCAGGGAGAAAAACTTGGACTCCCTGCAAATGTAGTATTCATACATGTCTGAGTATTCATACATGTGCCTTGGACTCCAAGGCACATGTATGAATACTCACAGGATGCAATGACATATGTTCTCGCATATGGGCTCCTAGATTTATTTATTACATTTACGTGCAATTCTGCTTGGGTTGAAATTAGAGATATTTTGTTACCAGGACAATCATCATCGGATCGTCATGATATTACAGCACGTGTGTTCAAACAAAAATGATAATCTTTACTTGATTTCATTGTGAAGCGTCATGTTTTTAGAGAGACACGGTGTTGGGTGTACTCTATTGAATGGCAAAAACGAGGATTGCCTCAGGCACACATTCTAATTTGGCTTATTGAAAAAAAACCACCTTCTAAAACTGATCAGATATCAGCAGAAATTCTTGATGTCACCATAGATCCAGTCTTATTTCAGATCATTGTCCAAAATATGTTTCATGCTCCGTGTGCATCACCATACATGTCTGTTTGAAAATGCACTAATGATATCCTAGAGAATTAACTGCTTTTTTTCACCATTAAATAAAATTTGCATTTCAAATCATAATCGCAAATGTCATTTACACCCTTAAATACAAAATTCAAATTCAAATTGAAAGCGTTGCAACGCACGCAGGGTACAGCTAGTAATATATAAAATAGGAATTTAATTGTTGTTGAAGGAACGATCACACTTACCTTGAATCTCATTGGTTTTTCTATTCTCTATTTTAACAGTTTTTATTAAATGTAATTAGTTATTTTCAGAAAGTTTCAGTTTGCAGGTAAGCACTTAGATTTTAATATTGAAGTTTCATGATTTGCTTTCATAGTAATTGTTGTTCTAAAGTATTCATTGACTTCCGATTACTGACATGGCAGAACCATCCTTCAAGAAACTTTGTATTTTATCAAAGAAAAGATATTAAGAGATTCTCAAAGAAGAAGAAGGGCCCAAGAAACGTCTGTGGAACGTCAAAGAAGGATGGAACATGACTGAATTTCGACAAGCAATTCTAGAGCCCAAGAAGTATCAGAGAAACGTCAAAGAAGATTAGAAGAGTTTTACAAGAATAGGAAGAATTATATACTATCTGTATGCTGACTGACACAAGTTTTATTTTATTGCTGTTTCTTAAATATGTTATTAACTGCTTTTTAATTTTCAGCTATTGGCCAATGATGATTTCGAAAGCAACTTTTGTATGCTTTTACAATTTCTGAGGCCATTTAAAAAAAAAAAAACAAGTCTCCACGTGATAGTTATATTATAGGTTAGGTTACCATAGCAAAGTTACATCTTTAAACATCCTCAGGAGCTATAATACATCTGCTGCAGAACTGGATATGAAGACAAAATTGCAGGACAGGAACACTTAACAATATGGTATTAAACAATATGGTATTTTGCGCATCCTGTTTTTGACATATGCTGTTCCGGTTTCCTCTTTCCAATTCGCTATGTTTCTTAAGTATTTTATTCTCAACGCTTTGCCTGCATACTTAAAAAGATAGGTAGAAATGCAATTTACTTAAAAGTAGATAAGAAGCTTAATAACTGTTCCGTAAAAAAAAATTGTATTATATAAATAACTTAAAAATTATTAGGAATTGGGATGTATTTTTTGTTGTATAATATATAAGTTATTAATTTAACTTCAATATCTTTCACCATACTACATTCTACTAGAAAAAACAACGTTTTTATATTGGCTTCAAATAAAATTTCTAAGACTAACTTTTTGGAAAATTGCATGGGAGAAATTTTACTATTGTATTGCTTTGTTCGCGGATCAAAAGCGCTGTAGCTGTACTATAGTAATTTGTTCATAGTGGTTCAAACGGTCGCAAAGCACCGTAATAATGTTTCTATGAGCGGACATGTTTTCATGAAGTCATTAATAAATGCATCATTAAATGTATTTATTGAAATGTTTAATATAAGTAAAATTTTTAAATATTTAAAGGCTACCTTTGTCGGTAAACAGTAATTGTTTAAAATTTGAATCTTTTTACAAGCGACTCGTAGAAAATATAGTAGTATTTTTAAATACTAATTCCTAGTTAAAATTTATTAGCGTTCTTTTATTTCTATTCCGAATTATAATGTTTATTGGAGTTCTACTACGCTACTTTTGTCAGAAATAATTATGTGTAGCAACAATTAAAATAATTAAAAATAGAAAACTAAATTTTAGATTTTAAACTCCAATCATTTATACTTAAAATGCATTTTAGTTTTGCTCAAAATATTTTAAAGTATATAATTTAAAAACTAGTTAATAAAAAAATAAGAGTCTCCAATAATTAGAAATTTATTGCATTTCTTTTTTTTTTTAAATAAATATTTTTAAAGACGGGTTTACTTTTTCATCGGAAATAGTTCGCTTAAAATTGATTCACAATAGTAATATTTTTGTTAAATTTTAATTATCTTTTAATCTGAGATTTTTGGGTCGAATTATGTGTATTTAAGTTCATTTATATTTAATTAGTATTGTTTTATCACTTTTATTATTATTTAATTTATGGCAGTTTTTATCATTGAACTTTTTTTGTTGTTGTTGTGAAGTTCACTGGTGTTGGACTGCTGCTTGTGGGAGGAAAAAGGTCGGTTTAGGATTCATTCGCATTACTTACGCGAGGATAAAAGGTGGTAGGCCAGAGCAGTTGGTGGAAAAAATAGGCTACAGCCACTGGATGCTGAATTAGACTAGAGCTACTGGATGTTGGACTAGGCCGGAGCCGATAAGTGGAAGAACGGAGGCAAACTGCCTTACGAGAAGGAAGTCTGTAAAGAGGGTTAGAGTGCGGCCTGTCCGAAATTGGAATTTTGTCTTGCTCCATGAGATTTGGCTGCAGCAGAGGTGCAAGTCCAAGGAAGTTTGTCCGTAATTAACTTTGATTTTAGAAACTTTAAGTTTGATTTTAGAATGGTTTCAAACGAATAATTTACTTTTATTTCTATATTTTAGCAAGTTTTAAGGTAAATGTGCTTTTGATTTTTAATTGTTTTTACTGTAATTCGGAGAATGTTGTGCCTTTACATTTAATTGTAAATTTTAAGATAAATGTTTATTTTTTTAATAGTTTTTACGGGTTTTGCTGAATATTGAGTCTTGTATTTTTAATTGCTTTTTATTAAGAGTATAATTTCGTAGTTTTAAATGTTAAACCTAAAGTAACAATTTGTACATGACTGAAACATGTGTTTAGCATTTGGAAATGATTTGAGTTTGTTTTTGTTTGAAAAATTTTAGTTTTAATAAAATTGGTTATAAATGTTAAATATTTGAAGTAATTTCCTTCGTTGATTTTTTTTTTTTTTTTTTTTTTTTGAAGTTTACTTCCGCTTCGTTCGCTTCCTTTTTTTGAAGCAACTGTTACCAAAGTTAATATATTGATCACTGGATAGCGTAAAACCTAAATTTTAGAGGTAACAGTACAAGTCATTATTTGGCTCAAAAGCCTTATCTTTGGTTTGGTTTAGTAATAATGTGAGACCGAGTAATGCAGTTAAAGATTATTAACATTATTTATATTTATAATCATTTCAGTTGATATATTTTAAATTACTGAACTATTAAATTATGTGTGTCTATATTACACTGAAAATTTAGATAATTTTTAAATTTATAATAAAATTTCATTTTAAGTATTAAATTTAAGTTTAATTTAAGTTTTCATTTTAAGTAATAAATATATATATATATATATTGAACACATAATGATGATTAATATTAAATTTGAAATCGAAATTGTGCTCCTTATTATAAATTACGTACAAAATGTTTTAATTTTCAAATGAAATATAAAACTGCTTAAATTATAATTTCTAAATGTATTTTTAAAATTTAAAATTTATTATAATAAATAACAACTCACCAAATAAAATTAGTGAAGATGAGCTAAAAGAAATCATTCAAAGCTTTTTCTGATAAAATATTTTAGTATTTAAAGGCAGGATATATTCATTAAGTTTAAAAAAATAATAAAAGCTAATACAATTTGCTTGAATTATCTATTATTAGCTGAGTTTTTTAAACAAAATAAAAACTGTATGAATACATAAACTAAATCAAGTCTGAATTCTAATCACTATTGGGTAACTGAATATATTAGGTAATCTACCCTAGTAACAACGTTACTAGATTGCCACAAAATAGTGCCAGTCAAGGGTAATCAATTGTAATGTCACATGTGACTTTAACATCGATTTGTCTGAGAAGGTTACTATGTCCGCTTTTGGTACCATCATATTTTGACGTCACCCAGACATCAACACGAGACCACAATAGGACATTTATTTATTACTTGTGGCAGTGACGTTATACTGTGACAAATTGACAATTTAACAGGATCGCGGTGGGACGAAACTGTGACGTATTTACATCACAGTAAGTTAACCATGTGACGAAAGTGTGACATATATATGCCTCAACTAGGTCACCATGTGACGAAGATGTGACAGATTCAAGTCTCGAATGGGTCGCCATGTGAGGAAACAGAGACATATTTACGTCTCCATAGGTCCACCGTATGACGAAGATGGGACATAGTCACGTCTCAACTAGGTCGCCGCGTGACGAAGTTATGACATATTCACGTCTCAATAGAATCCCAATGCGACAAAATTGTGACATTTACATCTCAAAAAGGCTTCCGTGAGAAAAAGTTGCGACGTGAATATGTCGCGTTTTTGTCATATGGTGATGCATTTGCCTCATTGTGGTCTAATGACGTCTGAATGACGTCAAAATGCGACGTCTCCAAAGACGGACATAGAACCCTTCAAAACCCACTCATCGACGTCGCAGAGGTCACAAGTGACTTCTCAAATGACTCTCTGCGACTGTCGTATTTTTGTTGCAATCTTATAATAGAGCTATTTGGGAAGTAAATCTGACTAATTTAAAAAATGTCAACAATCTTTAAGCTTAAACAGAGAGTCAATATCTTATGTAATCAATCAATATACTATATATTAGTTTAATAGCCAATCCATAGGTAATTTGCAGCTATTTCTAAGTTCTATTCCATAGCCTTTAAATTTTGAATCTTAACTCGAATATACGGAAGCATATCTAGATCAAGCATTGAAACAAATTTGCCTTCGTAGAAAACTTTTTGAATAAAACTTATCGTCCCAACTCAACTGAAATAATGAGATACTTATTTACCATCGAACGGTCCAAAACATTAGATGAAGAGATTTTTTTTTTACTTTTCTTAAATTTTTTTATTGTAATTAAAATTCCAAGCAAAGAGAGTAAGGAAGTTCTTTAATTGATAAACAGAAATGTTCACATTTAGAGGAATTGATGAACTACAATTCTGATGGTCTGTTAAATTCTTTTCCGTTATCAGCAGTATTGAAATTTTCAAAAATCTGAAATGTATGCCTTAAACTCAGAAAAATAATGCGAAAAAAGTTCTCAAAATTAATTAGCTCAAATTAATTAGTTCAAATAATTACTTTGATTATTTTATAAGATTTTGATTTTAAAAAAATATATAAATTGTGCTCAACATTGCCCCCTACCCCGAATTGTTAAGAAGATAAATTGTCCCGTTATTAAAAATATGCTGTTGTTTTTTAAACAACTTTTACTACTGATAATAATTAAATAATTTTTATGGAATTTTTAAGGAAACTTTTGCATTAAAAACCCTTTTTTCGTTATTTTAATCGTTCAAAGTATAAATTCAGGATATTTTTTTTATTAGAATAAAAATTATCTTTGTTTATATAAATTATTGTTGGTGTATAAACAATATTTCATATGATTTATTTCAAATAAAAGAAAACAAATCTGTAACGGATTTGGTGTTTCAACTTTGATCTTAGAATAAAATTGTAAATTTAGAAGAAGATTCATTTTCCGTTTTAAAATGGCAATTTCGAATTAAAACCAGATATACAGAACAAGAGAATAAAGCATTTCACTTAAGACTGCTTTCACTTTACTTAGCTTTCCACTTTTTTCGGCTTCTTTTTTTCAGCTTTAAGATTTATATTTTTTTAATCGTGAAGATGATCTTTACTCTAACCAATGTTAAAGATATTCATTGAAATGTTTTGTTCAAAGTTATTGCTTTTTCAACTTAGAAATCCGAAGCAATTAAAATTCATTGTCATGACAAAACATTGAAAATAGTTTTTTTTTTTTAATCTTTGACTTTTCTTATTTTTCATTTTGGAAAATTAAGAAAAATATTACTCCTTTGTCATATTTTCGTCATACATGATTACGTGACATCATGAATACATGAATTTTTTTTAATTATTCTTTCGAATCAGAAGTTTCAATAGGCAAAATATTCAAGAATGAATTCTTTACAAAATATAGCTATATTTTTAAAGATATTGGAGTAAGGCAGCTTCATATTTTTAATCGATGTACCTAAAGAAACAAATGTCGGGTTGTTTTCTCAATATTGACTTTTTGAAATGTGGACATATATGTCTATAAAAAGGCCTATAATTTCCTTCAATTTCCATAATGCGAGTTGGAATTTTGAGATTTAAAACTAATAATTACTAAATAACTAAAAGTAATTTAAGACCTTCCTAACGATGCAGTAACTTGATTGAAGAGGTTTAGTAAAATTGGTATTTTAAGATTAGCATTATTTTTAGGAGAAAAGGGGTTACTGTGGACATGGGGTAGACAACATGAATAGCTTTTTCTTTCTTTTTTTTCCTAGTCAAATTTCCTCTGTGAAATGTCATAGATTAGTAGTATTAATGCACTATGCGCAGAAAAAGACCATCCAGAATAACTTTTGATTTAATGATCACGTCTTCACGTTCTAGGACTACTTCTTAATAGTTAGAGGGTGCGATCTCAAATATGCTAATTAATTGGTGCAGACAATATTTTAAGTTACGAAATCAGACACGAAAACGTATTTTCTATGAATAAACATAACTTTTTTCAACGAGCTCAATTTTCTAGCCCAGTAATATAGTCCTAATCTGGCAAATATAGTCCCAATAGTTTGGACAGGAGAGCGATCCAAAGTTTGGATCCCTAAATGTAAAATTTTATTTTTTTGCGTATTTCGCCATAGCTCGAGATCTTTTTAATAGAATTGAAACCTTTTTATGCACAATTATAAAATTTGTTTGTCCAAAGATAATTCCAAGCAAAAATAACTTTTTGTAAATATTTATTAACTTTTATTTAATAATAATAAAAAAAATGAATTGTAAGATTTATAGTTTCTTACATGATTTTAGAATATCTAATCCCACACGGAAAAAAAATTTGACTGAAATCAATTGAGTAGTTCCTGAGAAATTGAGTTTTAAATATACCACTTCTTTTTAAATTTGATTTCTCAGGATTAACCTATTTCTCTCAAGTTTTGTATTTTGGATGTGTAAAACTTACATTATACTGTAATCCTATTTATATGCGAACAAGTAACTTGTTTTCATGCATATATTCGTTAACATGATACATAGATATCTAAAATTACGGTTAGAGATGGAGTAGAGAAAGTTTTAGAAAAAATTTGCCCGATCAAAAATTTCTCCCCAGGATCCCGAGGGACGTAGTTACAGCACTCGTCATATGACTAATTAAAGGCCTGGTTTCTTAGGACAGGACGCCGTCAGCTGGAAATCAGCGCTAACCTCTGATTGGTCCATTTGTGAGTTTGATAGTATACGTCATCGAACGCTCATCTTGAACTACTATTGCCGTTCAACTCAACTGCAGTTGGATATTACAACGTGACGTTAACCACAGAAGCAATGGCGGACAACATCCAACAGCACATTGAAATCAGCCAAGATTTTGATTTTGACACTAAACATAGCTTCTTCATTAAACATAGCACTCTTCATTTAGCTCATCTATAATGTGTTTTTTGTTGGACAAAGTCATTATTTGTTCTCTAAAACACTGGTCGACAATAGCAAAATCAATAAAAATTCAAAATAAATATTTGTTTACGTTATTAACGCATGCGCAATGAGAGATAATGCCTGCGTTGGACAGACTGCTCACGCTTAACTAACAAAAAAGTATTTTTTTGGCGTCCGCTCTACGTCAACTTTCCGCTGACGCCCAGATAAGGCGCTAGTTCTAAGAAACCAGGCCTTGAGTTAAGAAACCAGTATTTTGTTGGCGTCAGCGGGACGTTGACGTCCCGCTGAACCAGCAGAAACCAGACCTTAACCAGTGCACAACAATTACATTAATGCTTGCTGTTGACACTGACTTTATCTACAATAAAATCTCATTGTATTTTCTTACGTACAGATAAGAAATAATTATTATCCTTCTCTTTCAAAGCTTTCTAGATATTTGCAAAACAATTTTAAATTATTTTCAGTTAAATTAAAATTAACAATAAATGTCAAGCTATTTTTATTTTCATTTCATGGAACTGTCATAAAAAAAGTGTGGTCCGCACTCTTCCTGTTAACTGTATGCAATTAAAATAAACAAAACAGGTCCAAAGAAGCTAAATAAAAATCATCAAAATAAAAATTATCTTTCATGCGATATCAAATATCATGCTATTGGTATAACAGTAGCGGCCGACACGCAATAGTCTAGATCAGGGACTGGCAAACTACGGCCCGAGGCCCAACTGTGGCCCGCCGGAAGATTTCATCCAGCCCGCCCATAGAATATTTATTTGTCGATCAGTGGCAAATATAAACAATGTACATCCATTTTCTTGTCGTCTAAGTTTAAAATTATTTCTGTTTTTCCTTTTCATACAAAGTACTGCTGACATTTTTACTTTTTCTATTTTTCTTCTACAAAACGTAAATTGATGGAAATAGTTCAACTAACGGTCTGGAGGAGCTGACTTATGGAATCTAACTATATGGAATCTAAATATAAATTGTACTTCACATTTTGCAGCCTGCGTATTTAACGCTCGCTCCAAAGAGCGGACAATCTAACAATCATCTGAAGCAGTTGATTCTAAATATGCCAAAGTTTTACAAATCATTTCCAAAAGCTAGTTTCCAAAATTTAATATTTCATGCCCAGAAAATCAGTGCTATGTTTGCTTAATCTTATGTATGTGAACAAGAGTTTTCAACTATAAACCTTATAAAGAACCATTTCAGAAGTAGACTAACAGAAAAGCATTTAGCCTTGTTCCTTAAAATAAGCACATTTCACTTCGAACCTTAATATAAGGAACTTTTAAAAATGAAATCGCAATTTCCTTCTTCTCACTAAATATTTAAATTAAAGCTTGTATATCGCTTTGTTATTTTTTTTAAATTTTGAAGTTTTAACTTGGCCCACCAAACATTTTTTTTCTTGATTTTTGGCCCTCGACCAAAAAAGTTTGCCCATCCCTGGTCTAGATCATATGATAGTTATCTCCCATTATAGTTATCACAATCAAACGATTTTCCAGATGAATTCAAAATTTAGTGAGTTACTTTTTTTTTTAAATTTCAATCGCTATTGATGCTTTTATTTTTTTGATGCAACCAACCTCATTAATTTTCTAGAAGAATACGAGGAAATCCTGAAATAATTTTCGGATTTCCTTTAAAGTAAAGCATGGCCCCTTTAAAGCATATCTAAAGCGATTCTGCCTGGCAACTGACAATACATGTGCCTGTGGAGGAGTGGGAACAGTGTTGCATTATGCAATAGAATGTCCGCTTACCACATCCTACCACTTTAAAAAACGGAAGCTAGAATTCCTCATAGCCTGGAAGAGATCCATCTGTAAGAATACAAAGTTGAAACAGAAGGCAACCAACCTCATTAATTTTTTAGAAGAATACGAGGAAATCCTGAAATAATTTTCATAAAAAAATAACAAAATTATGCAATATTGAGCAACAACCACAACTAAACTTGGCCAATCAGCTCTGGATACTTTTTAATCAAATGCCCTAACAAATAAAATAATCGCTTCTTTTTTTTCATATTTCTTTTTATTTTCTTCTCTTTTTTGTTTCTATTTGCTATTTTTTCCTCTCTTTTTTCTATCTGTCTCGTCTTTCAACCTTAACCATTAACCGATAAATGCCCTTTTAGGGGCATAGGCGCGGGGTTAAATGTTGGTGTGTGTGTGTGCTTTTATTTTTTGGAGTTTATAAAACAATTTTCAAAAGCGTAACTATAAAGAAAGCAATCACGTGGTTCCAGATAGTTTTGCAACAACTAATTTAATGACGTCCAACGAATATCAATTTGCTTGAGCTTACCTGAAAAATTAAATTAAAAGCAAATAGTTATTAAAATAAACGTGCAGGAAACTCCACTTTTGGTGAAACAGAGATGTAATCTATCAAACATCACTGATGTAATCTTTCAAATATTTTAAAAGGAAATGTGGCAGCAGTTTAATTTGTAACAATGCATGATGCCTAACCATTTCGAGAAATTAATTTGCGAAATTCCCTCTTAAACAAGATAATTGAAATTTCTGGGAGATTTTTAAGATTGTGGTACTAAAATTAACTTCTGCCTCCGCTGTAGTCTGATTTCAGGACGCTAACCCCAAACGTTCTGGACAAATTCTTCTTCTACTCATGAAAGATGTTCAACTATTTTTTGCCTAAAAAAATAAACAATTTAAAAACATAAATAACTTTTGTGTTAACAAACCAATAACCTGCAAAAAATTTAATTAAAATATCGAATATATTACCCTGGCAATATTTGCATCAACAAAATTAAAATAAAATTGATTATTGTCTGGGGAGTTATCTTTTAATTGAAAGTGTATTATATACGAGCGTATTTTGGTAATTTTGATAGCAACTGCTTCTGGCAAAATATATAATCTAAACATTTTGTAGTTGCTTCAGAGACGGATAAATTTAATTTGTGATCGCTCGCGAAAGGCATAATGGAAGTATTTATCATAATTATAAAACGAGCTAACTTGACAACAATATTTGAATAATCAATGAAAGGAACTTGAAAATAAAAGTTTGTAATGGCGATAATAATTTATTGCCCACTAAACACCGGTTTAAATTTATGAGCGTCAATTTAGGAGCGTAATTGCGTTAGAATGAAATCGAGAAGAAGAAAAGTTGAAAGATGTCCTTTAGTTCGATTTTTTTTTTTTTTTTTTTTTTTTGTTAAATGAATAATAAATAATGAGTTTTCATCCTTTTGCCAGTAACAAAATAATGTGTAGTGAGCAAAAAAAGAGAGAAAGATATATGTATGTATGTATATATATGTATATATATATATGTATATATGTATATATATATGTGTATATATGTGTATGTATATATATATATTATATTGTTTGTAAATCACCTTTGTTGCCACTTATTTCCAAAAAATAAATCTCCTGTTCTCCAAAACACGTGTTTTCAACTTGTAATACTAGTTCTTGATAAACCTGTAATCGATGCTCTTTTTTTTACACCGGATCAAATATTCAAAAGTACAGATTTTTTCTTCTAAAAAGTTTGATTCGAATTAAGGTTCATTTCACCTAGCTTTTTTCATTAAATTAAGTCAGATACTAATTAAAACACAAATGCATAATTTTTTTTTTCAGATTTATTTTGAAACGAATAAATTTTATTTCGCATTATTGAATCAACCATAAATCTTATATGTCAAAAAACGTTATATACAATGCTTAAATTGTACATAAACCTATTTGGAAAGGGCTGCCGTATTTTTCTTTATTTCCGAACCTTGTAGTATTTACCTTATCTATAGAAATGCTTAACATAAATAACGTTAATAGTTTTTTAGTTGTTTGTGTTGCGATCTCTCTCTTGAATGAAATAAAGATCATTAATAACTCCCTCATAGAAAACTTAAGCGTTTAAAAGTTCTTATGATATGTTTTGATAGTCTGAATGAAGACGCGTTTCGGAGCGTTGCTCCTTTTCTTTTCTTTTAGGAAATGATTCCCTTTCTCCCTGCTTATTTTTTGCTCGTAAACTTATTTTGGATTATTAAATAGGAAAGTTTTATTAAACTTCTTTTCATTTGGAGTCCAATTAATTATGATTAAAGCACTGTTACGCTATCTCTTTCATAACTACACATCATGTAATTTTCATGAACCCAGATGCGATGTCGGCGCAATAATTTAGTTAACTGAAATAAATGTTTTGAGTAAAGTTTTGGTAGTGCCGTTTTGCGAATTACTTTGGTGCATTATACTTATCGCTCTTTCCTTGAAACATATTAAGAGGAAAAAGTTAGATTTATTGAAGTAGTTCAATGGTTATTATTTGTTGAAAAACTTGAATGATGAGTTTTCGTTGGGGAAGTTGATGTATTAACTATTAGTTATAAAGGAATGTTAAAGATATTTATTTTTAATTATAAATACTTTATTCCAAAAATCCTATTTAGAAAAATAATAATAGTCGTTTATTTTTGTTTTCTATGGAGCTCCAAAATAAAGAGAATTCTTCATTTTTATGTACATATGATTTTTTTTAACACTCGTTTTTGGACTCGGAAAATGCTATAAGTGCTGCTCTTAAATGTTACCCGGTGTACACCAATGAACCGAAGTGACGGAAGCGAGCAGCATTACCCATGCCACACTGCCATACATACACGTACATAGGGAGAACCAAATATCCACATCACACAACAGAAAACAATATAGAGAAACATCCATATCTTGAGAAGTATTCGAACCCGAAACCATTGGTTTCGCAGTCATCCACGTCTTACCGACTTTACATTTAAAGGCAAAATATTTGAGCTATACAGATCTTTTAATTTCGTTAAAAAGCTGGTTTGGATCGAAAAAAAAATAGATTTAAAGTAATAGATCCCAGTATTACAGTGTATTGTGAGTTATTAAGTAATCAATTTACAAACAGAAACAAGGCATTATGTTTTATTATACTACTCAGAATAACTTTTTAATATTTATGTAAGGCTCACTTATATATTGCTCATGGGCTCATAACATGACATGACAAGACACGACATATAACACCACATAACATGACACATTACACAACACATAACATAACACAACACATAACATAACACATAACATAACACATAACATAACACATAACATAACACATAACATAGCACATAACATAGCACATAACATAACACATAACATAACACATAACATAACACATAACATAACACATAACATATCACATAACATATCACATAACATAGCACATAACACAACACATAACACAACACATAACATAAGATAACACATAACATAACACATAACATTACAAATAACATAACATTACACATAACATAACATAACACATAACATAACATAACACAACACTTAACATAAAACATAACATAACACATAACATAAAACATAACATAACACATAACATAACATAACACATAACATATTGTTGTTACATTTCACAAAACTGTGAATTAAATTATTAATAACGGATTATGTTTCAAACTATTACGAGCATAGAAAATTTTTAAGAACATCTAACGGATTATTAATAATGAAAATCTTTGTTTACATCGTGATAGTATTTGTGTAACTAGAATTTTTCATGAAACTGAAGCATTGTAAAATAAATTATATAACCAATTAGCTTCTCAAGTATTATGAAGTCAGTGCGAGAGCATGAGATCATTTCACTTTGTCGTCTGTTTTGAGATATTCTAACCGGAACAAATTAATCTGTTAAGATCCATTTGTAGTATTAGTATGATTTTATTTTGTAATTTTGCCCTTATGAAAGTAAGATTTTCATAATTTTGAATATGAACAATGCGTATGGGCAATATCATCCGTTTATCATCCGACCAATCAGTGACATTTAAGAACTAGAGTACTGTCCACGAAGCATCCCATTTCTTGGACAGAGAACTTCCTCCAAATCCTCGGATTCCAGAACTTGTTCCGTATAAACCGGGTTTCAGGAGACTTGCTATTGTTTTTATACAGTCAACCATCCATTGCAAATTGCTCAAAGTTCCAGAAGAAAGAAGAAATAATTCGCAATCTATTTGATTCCGCAAGTGAAAGATTTTTTATTTCGGAGACATTATTTGATTGATTTCCAGCCACCTGCCTAAAGGGGGGGGGGGAAAACTTCTATCATCGGTTTCTGAAGGTAAAGTTCTGGTCATCAATTTTATGATCTGATAGTTGGCTTCGATCCACGAAGTCTGTTTGATTCGAAGGTGGAGAAATTGATGGAAACAATCGTCGTAAAAAACATTAGTTCGAAACTTTAACCCATTCCATCGCACTTAGTAAAGAGTTTAGCAACTTGGTATTTACGAGCTGTGAGGAAGAAATTGGAATGTTGATAAGCAGTGATCATTCATATGAAATATTATGCGGCGAAAACTTCATTAAGTTTGCAAATAGAGTAACAGCTTCTGAAACTTTATTCGTATATGTTTATTCTGGATTTATGAAAAAATATAACAATTCCGCTTTTTGTAGTTATCGTGTAACTATTAAAGATGAGGAACTACAGGCTTTTAATCAGCCGAATTTACGGGATACGGAGCAAATTGCCATGAAAGATAGTCATACAAATTTTACTCAGTCAGATTTGAAATTAGCCAATCAGTTTGAACAGGATACTAACTGAATTAATGGGAGATATAAACTTATTATGGAAAACTAACTCTTCAAAAATAAATTATAATTTCGAATTCATAAATTGGATAGAAACTCTGTATTGTTCGATAATTACTCAAAAATAATTAATGATCATTTAAAAACTTTAACTATTGAAGGGGTACAATTAACTTAGTGTTATTATATGCCTCACGGAATAATTGCTGAAATAGAGAACGAAATATCGCATTGTTTTCGACGCTTCAGCTAAAAAGAAAAATGTGTTATCGTTAAATTAAAGTCTCGAAAGTGGTTCGAATTTAAACCCGGATGATTTAGAAACCTTTTAAATTTAAGACTGTTCAAATATGCTTTTAATTACACGAGAAGAGCCTTTCATAAAATAAGTGTCCCTAATGAATGCAGAGCTTTTTTTTTAAGGTGTCTACTTTTAAGAAACTTACGAATTCAAGGATGAAATTTCTAATGATAATTTGGAAGTTTTTAGAATGACACAAGTGACGTTTGGCGTTAACTGTAGTAAATGTTTGTTAGAAAACGTAATTAAGTTATTTTTGAAATTGGAGGAAAGAGAAAAACCGGGAAACTTGCATACGGATGATTTTAATTTGTGAGTAAGTTGTATACGGATGATTTTAATTTGTGGAAGCATTGATGAAGCGTTTATTTTTACGATTGAGGTGGATTGTGATTGATAATAGCAACAGCTAGCATGGAATTTAGGAAATGGAAACCTGATTCAAAAGATTTGAAAGAGCTTTGAATAGCGCTGAAAATGTCTACCAGGAACACTAATGACGCTGTAATTCTCACGTGAGATAATTAAAATGACACTTTAAATTTAGATTTAAATTCTTTGTTTATGAAATTATTTTTACGTTTGAACACTAAGAAATATTGTATTATATTTAAAAAATTTATAGCTGGAATTCATGATCCATTAGGATTCATATCCCCTAAAAATTAATAATATAAATAATCGCCTAATAATTTGCGGTAAAATTTAAATTACTGATTTACGGAAAATAAACGATTACCTAAATTACGGTAAATAAATAATTACCTCAGGAAATTTGGAAATTATGTAATTATTGGGATAAAAAAAGACTTCCTTCAGCCATTGATGATGAATTGAAATTTCTTTTTTAATTTGAGATGTTGGATACAATGTAATATCCAGATGTTTTTCCCTTTTTTAATTAACATGTTTGAAAGTATGCATATTTTGTGATGCAAAGCCTAAGAGCTTAAAGAGCGATCGCGTATTTACGAAGCGAAAATGTTGGGGTATCTTCTACCAATATTGTATTTAGTTAAGTTAGGTTTGCACCTTTGAAACATTAGTCTCTTCCTAGGATTAAATGAATGGGAACCTTAATAGGTGTAAGATTAGTTAAACATTTGGAAGAAATATTAATTCTTCGGGTATCTTTCTTTAAACTGATTCTGAAATAAGCTTATACAATGAAACCTGTCAAGATAACTACCCTTGTAAATTTTACACCTGTATAAGTTGACCTCAATTATCAAGAACGAAATTTTTCCTATATAATATAAAGAAGCAAAACCTTTGTAACTTGACCACCTGTCTATCTTGTATGTTGACCACTGAAATAAGTTCATTTTGTCTAGGAGTATTATGAAATTCTATCCTAAAACCCTCATAAGTTGACCAGAAAAAAAAAATTCAGAAAATTTTCTGTCATTTTGCATTGTAACTAAATATTTCACTTGTTTGGTGAAATAGTGTAAAAAGCTAATCTAAACCCTTTTGTGAGTTGACCATTTGGCGAAACTGTAGGGGATCAGCGTTTGACCATTTCTTTCATTCATTCATTGAAAACAAGTGTGTTAGTTGAAAAGTTGCTCTTCCAGTTGCAATAGTGAGCAAATAGGTTTGTAAGTGTAGTAAAAACAGAATAAATTTTAAAGTGCTCAAATAATTTTGTTTTGTTAAAGTTTTCAATGTTTTCGTGTTCTGATATTTTAAGAAATTATTTTTATTAAGCACTTCACATGCATAACTAACAAAATAATTTTTTTAAAAAAGTTAGTTAAATATTAGAATTATTTATATGTAACAAATTGAAGTTCGTTTAGGTTTAAACACATTTCTTAAGATATTTGTTGTTTGGTTGAATAACACAGAGGCTAATCAACACCTCCTAGAAGTAGAAAGGCCTCAGCACGGATCAATTTAGTAGTCCGATGTGACGAAGTTAACTGCGCAGTCGATGAAAAATAAGAAAGATGTCATTACGTTCGGGGTACTAAGCTGCGCAGTGGTTGAAAATACAAAATATGTCATTACGTTTGGACTACTAAAGGATATTTATGGTAACCCGTGCAGAGGCCTACTCTTTTCTAGGAGGTGTTGGGCTAATGCCGGCAAATAAAGTATTTATTAAAACATAATATGAGGAAACAATAGTTCACACACACAGTGCTACACATCTGAATCAACCAACAACTAGTCAGCTTCTACAACAAATATATATCTATTTCCCCTATCGGGAAGTCGTTGTATTACATCACGCAACTCGCGCAACTTATTTGAGAGGGAGAGGAAAAATGAGATTTTATTTGCATATTAACAACACTCCCCCTGCGAATAAATACACATTTTTCCGCAAAATATAAAACATAAATATACTAATTTCTCATACAACTTAAACTTATTAATAATAATTCAATTAAATTTATTTGTGACATAGTCCAAGTGAGCTTGTCAAAAGTTACAGCTTTAGTTAGGAAATCTGCGATCATTTCGTCCGTTTGCACATACTCTACTTTAATAATTTTGCCAATTATATCCTTTACGTAATGAAGTTTCAAATTTATATGTCTCGTTCTAGAAGATGATTTTGCACTATTCAACCAATCAATTGCAGATTGATTGTCAGACGAAATGGTCACAGGTTTCTTTACAAATATAGAACAATGCAATTCTTCCAATAAATTTAATATCCACATTAGTTCTCTACAGACACCACCTAAAGAAACAAGTTCCGTTTCACAAGTAGATAGAGCAACTGTTTTTTGTTTATTGCTCTTCCATAAAATTAAAGAATCACCTAACATTACAATTTCTCCTGAAAATGATTTCCCATTTTCAGCATTTCCCCAGCTTGCATCGGCATGAGCATTCAAAAGTCCTGATTTGTTACTAAAAAATAATTTTTTATCCTTTGTATCATTGAGATATTTTAACACTCTTTTGGCTAAATTAAAATGTCGTTTCTCAGGTTTATGATTAAATTGAGATAAGTAGCTCATGACAAATGCTAAGTCTGGTCGTGTTCTGTTCGAGAGATATAAAAGTTCCCCTATTAATTCTTGATATTGTGTTTGGTTAACCATTTCGTTTGAACAATTAAAACTCCTATCCTCACCTCTTACGATTGGTGTTTTTACACATTTGGAATCAAACATACCATGTTTCTGCAATAAATAGTTTATATATTCAGTTTGAGACAAAGTTACGCCCTTCTCACTTTTATTTATTTCTATACCTAGAAATTTATTCTCTTTACTTTCTTTCACTTCAAATATCCGAGATAATTTTCCCACTATATCATTATACATTTGTAGATCTGAATAAAGAACTATTAAGTCATCGACGTATATTCCAATATAAAAATACTTAGAATTCTCTATTCTAGTGAAAATACAATTATCCGAAGCTAGCTGTTTTAAACCAAGCTTTTCTAATTCCCGTTTAAGATGTAAATGCCAATTTCGTCCTGATTGGGGTAATCCGTAAAGACTGCGATTTAACTTGCATACTTTATTTTCACCATACACACGTTTAAAACCTGGGGGAATAGTCATATATACAGTTTCTTTTAAATTACTACAAAGATATGCAGTTTTAATATCTAAAAATTTTACTTCTAAATTTAATTTGGCAGATAATACTAACAACAAACGCAAAGATTCGGTACTTAACACGGGTGAATAAGACTTTAACCCTCCTGGCGGCGGACCCGTAATAACTCGGGAATCATTTCTACACGCAAAGCGGCAAGCCCGGAATAACTCGGGTTGCCTATCTGCCTCTCTAGCGGCGCGCCCGAGTTTTTCGCTGGTATTTTTTTTCCTTCCCCTACGACCGCCGACTGGGTACTAATTGAGAGGTGGGGATAGCTGTCATCATAAATCACCATAACAGAGAAGTTGTGAGTCTATTTTAGAGTTCATAGTACATTAGTAGTTAAAAGGTACTGATTAGAAAAGGTTTTGGTGAAGTGGAAAAATTAATTTAAAGTTTTATTTTATTTTATTTATTTATTTCAATTTTTTTTTCTTTTGCTAATACCAAATCAAACATTTCGTTGCTTTCATTGCTGTTTAATTTTTATTATTATTATTTTTTTTAAATTGAAGTTCTTCGTGGTAAAATTAGAAAAATGGGAGGGGGGAATATATTATCGCAAATTACTTTCAAATTTTTTAATATTTGTTTATTTTGAATAAATTTTTGAATATCTCTATTAATAATGTTCTGCAGTTTCGTTATAAGAAAGTACACCTTACTTATTTTTCAAGTTCACTAATTTTGAAATCTTAAAATTTTACTTTGCAAACATTATTTTAATCAGAGTCATTTTTTTTCTTTACATTATTTTAAAAATTTTCAAGCAAAGAAGGAAATGCAAAAAAAAAATAATAATAATAATAAATAAATAAATAAAGAGCGAATAAATAAAATTCGGTTGTTTTTTTTTATTCTTGATGTTTTAAGCATTTCCTTTGAATTATCGCGTCTGAAATTTATACAGAAATAAAATCTTGAAAAAACAGAATACGAAAGACAGTTATTGAATTTTTTTAAGAAATAACTTGCATATTCAAAACATTTTTTGCAAAATCAAAAATCTTATAACTACAAAGAAACTAACGAGATTAAATATCTTTTTAGGTTTAATTTTAATTAAAAGTTTTAAGTTTATATTAAAACCATATAATAATACTTTGAAGCAATTTTTCCCAGCTAAACTCTGATTACTTCCTGTGACAATTTTAATATCAAGTGATACTATCAAGTAATTTATTAATAATGAGAGTAAAATTCTTAAAACTAAATAAGATACTTGTTTTATTGCGTCATAATAAAGGAATTTAACGAATTGCAAATTAGCATGGACTTCGGATAGTTATTCGGATTCGGATTCTTATTATTTAACAAGAAATTGCTTAGTAGTTTTCTTCTTCCTCATAAAGTTATCTATTATTTAATTAACTAATATTGTTTAAAAATGTATCCAAAACTAACTTCATTTTACTACAAAAAACAAGACTAGGTAAAAGAAAGAGTATAAAATAATTTTTATTTTTTAAAAGTTTCTTTTTTCAATCAAAATTTTTTAATAATACTATTTTTATGTATTTGTTTCAAATCTCTGATTTAATTATAATCAATACATATTAAGGACAATAATCAAAGGAAAAGGCAACGCAAAGTTAAGTTTTTTGTATTACACAGTTCTTTACTTTTACGTGACCAAAAAAAAGGCCAAACAATCTAATATTTATTTAGTAAGGTGTAAAAATTTTTTTTCAAAAATTAATATTTGAGAAATTAAAGAAAATTATTTTTACTAGATAATTCAGCGAAATGAATATATGCTAAGATAACATTTCGAACGGTTCAAAAAATGTTTAATTTTTTTACTTATGAATTAACTGTCGTAGAAATTTAATAACAAAACATTTGTTTCAAAAATATCAAATATGATGGTTCTACAATCTTGGTAGTTATTAAAATTCTAGAAAACATCGTTGAAGATGTCACAATAAAATTATTTGCGAGATAAAGTAAGGATAACTTTTAAAATTACATATACACACACATATATATATATATATATATATATATATATATATATATATATATATATATATATATATATATATATATATATATATATATATATATATATATATATATATATATATATATATATATATATATATATATATTGCAACCATTCTGACAATGGTTGCAATTTTGAACACGAATTCTTCAAGATGAGCCTTGACAATAAATCTAAAAGTATATTATTCAAAAAGGTATATTAGCAGATTCAACTGATAAGATTTATTTCTTATTGCTTTTCTATTACATAGAAAGATGATCTTTAAAGGACATTTTATTTTCAAATTTTATTTTACTGTGAAGGTATTTTATTTTTATGCACTACTTTATAATTTTGGACAATAAATTAAATGTTTGGTTTTAATTTGTTTACTGTTAGTTAAGTTCTGTTCTATATCTCCTTTTTCAAATTACATATATAAATACGTTTCTCATTGCAAGCTATTATACAATAATTTTTCTCCAGAAATGTCTTCTTGTAAGAGGACCGGCAGAGAAGAGAGAAATTTAAAGACTAGGTTTAAAAACAGAGTGTCAAGGATTCAGTGAGTGATTTATCCTTTTTTCCAGAAATGTACAAAGCTTGGAATTCCACACAATTAGCAACTACTGGGGTGAGATACAGGAAATGACCCCTTGCAGAGAAGGAAATATCACTCTTTCAAAACGCCAATCCTCCATTTCCCCATGCATTGAATACACCTATTGTAATCTTAGAATTCTTCTTCGAGAAATTTCTTGCAACATTTGCTTTCATTCTTTGAAAACTAACACTTAGTACACAGTGTTGACCCCAGGATATCTTCAGTTTCCTTCAGTTCGAATGTATTATTGCTTCAAAAGAAAGCGCAAAATGAAATATGCCACCTCTTTTTTTTTTTTCTCTAATAAGTTTACTAATAAAATAACTAAAATGGTCATGTCATCTAGTAAAAGTAGATTTAATATAAAACTTTGAAGTAGTGTAAATAAAGCGAGTATATACTCTCTTTCAAGACTCCCAAAAGCTGAATATAGACCATTCTCAAAGTCTAAAATAGATTTTGTAACAATGAATTTTTTCACTCTATATTTAATTGGTAAAAAGATTGTCAACTGCAAATATTTTATGTTGCAAAAACTTTTAAATCAATTATCTCCTATTGGTGTTGGATTTTCATGAAGTCGTGATTTCTTAAATAATGTTTGTTTTTTCCTTCTTCTAGATCACTAATTCCTAACTAAATTCAATATAATTTGTCCACAGCTTCTCAATCTAAATTCTATTCTTATTTCAGAATAATTATTTTACTAACTTATAAACTTTAAATTTTAATAGGGGTATCAGAATCAATGCAGTTCGAGTATATTCGTGTTTACTGAGTATATAATTATATTGAACTAATCAGTCATCATAAAATTGTTCTATTTAATGAAAACATTTTTTGATTTTAGAATTGAAGGATTTTAAAGCTGTTTTTATAAAGCTCTTACCAGAAATTTATGAATAGTAGTTTGAACAAAAGATTTTCTTTAATGCGTAATTTTATATCAAATTAATTACCACTTTAAAATCATTTCTAGTTTTAAAAATTTCTCAAGAGCTAATAAGAAATTTTTTGGTAATCTTAACTTTAGACTTTTAATACTAATTTGGATTTCGTTATTGCTGAATATATTTCAATTTATCAGCTTTGAAAAATATTTTGTGAAAGAAAATTCGTGCAAGGAGTTAGAAGTAAGACTACGATCATGCTCTTACGCCAGTGAGCTTCCAAAAAATGTGAATATGCAAAAAAAGGAAATTGAAATTTTACACAAAAATATAGAGAATTTAAACATAAACATAGGAGTGCTCATTTAATTTTTTTTTAACATTATGCGTAGAAAATTGTTTTATTCTGAGAATACTTTCTTATTAAAAAGTGATTTTTTTAAAAACTAAAATATATGATTTTCAATAGAGAAACCAACATTTAAATTAAATCACAAAATATGAAGTTTGATTTAAATATTCAGTTTCCCTGATTGAAATTCTAAACCTGGTCATATTATTAGACTGAAAATTAGGTTAAAATTCTGTTCAGTAGGGTTACATATTTTTAAACTTGGTGTGTGCAAAGGATCTATGGCTATGCAAGAAATTGGAAAAAAATTTTTGACCGCAGTTTGGATCAATCTGTAATTTCTTTCTATGACGTTTGCTGATATGGATAGAGACTGGATATATAAATAATTATGAAGAAATCACAAATGGAATCATTTCAAGGGTATAAATTCATAAATGTAGACTATGATCTTTGTATATTTTTTTTAATTTACGTTTGTTTATTATAGGTCCGTTTTATTTATTACTAAAAAAAATTTTTTTTTTCTTCTTTCTTTGTTCAATTATTGATTCGTTATGAAATAAAAAAATTTATGCAATTCAAAATTCCAATAAACGTAATACTGAAAAAAAAATGTTGAAATCAATAGTAAATTTAAGTTATTCCTCCCTTATTCTTCTTTACACCAAAAAAGGTAGAGATTTTAAATAAAAACAACCACAAGAGGAAATTCTATAAAAATTTTGCAATTAACCACCTAAGTTTTTCATTTTAAACTTGCTTTAAGCTATTCTCTTAATCGTTATCTTATAGTTTATACCTAATGTCTATGGCATGCATAATGTGATGAATAATATTGAATATTCATAGATATCATAGACAAAAAAAGATTTTGCCAAAATGTTTCAAATACAATCTGTTTGAAACATTGAACTATTTAAAATCAAGCCTACTTTAAATATTAGTTGCTCTCGAGGTATCCACCTTCAAATCAATCTAAAAACTGAAGAAAAAATCGCAAAGAAACTGCAAAGAAATGTGAAAATGAATGCTCTTTGGATATCTTCTTATATTAAAGTTAAAAAATAAATTTTTTATTGAGTTATACAATGAATAATTTTTTAGAGTGATTAGGGGGTGTGCTCGTTTTTATTAACACCAACGTTTATTTGGGCCAGAATTCCCTCAAGTTAGAATTTTCACTTATATTTCCTGTACTTTACTTGTACATTTTTTAAAATTTATTTTTGAATGCCTGAAAATTCAAATAGAATTAAATCTGTTAAATTCTGAAAAATTCAGAAAAATAAAAAATTTTGATCAGAAACAAAATGAATAATAGCAAACCAAGCTAATAACCATGCAACACATAGTTTGCATCGATTAAAAAATATTACGGGCAATTTTTAAAATTTTCATACGTTAATAATAGCATTGAACCAAGAAATATAACGATTTAAAGGATACGCATTACTATTTTCAAACTAATTTAAATATTCCATCATGTTATTCAGAAATTTCTCTTTCCTTATTTCATTTTTCCTGAAATAAATTTCAATTTGAAATGTGATAAAGTTTAGCAAGGAAAATGTTTATATAACTTTATAAAATTCATCCAATTGGTCTCTAAACTTTCTAATTTATTCTTTACAAGAATTTGAAAGCTGGCTTCTCAAAAAAAATAAAATGTTATTTGAGAACTTACTAATTTGAAGACTGCCAAATAAGAAAATGTTCCAAAATGCCAAAGTTCTGATTTAAGTATCGAATAAGAAAACTATTTCCCTTTATTAGCAATAAACTATTACCAATTTACAAAACCATGAAAATTCTACGGAAATGAGATTAAAAAGAACACAATAAAGTTTGCATATTTTAATAAACCATTTATATTGCTTTCGAAATGAGATTACAAAAATAATTATTAAAAATTTAAAAACTTATATCAAAACTTTACCAACAATATTTATTTAAAACATATTATTTCATATATTCAAACATATCAGTTTATAAGCATCAGTTCAAAAATATCAGTTTAGTTAAAACAAGTTGATTTAAAACATATCATAACAGTTATTTTATGCTTTTTCCTCAGAAATAGCGAGAGAAAAGCAGCTTTTGCCATATAAGTGGAATATAATGGCATTTAATATATATATATATATATATGTATACACACTCCGAGCAGCGAAGAAATACTTTAAATGAGGAAATTTTTTTTCCTTTTAGGTAGGTTTCTATGCGATAATAAAAAATCTTAAATAGTTGCCCGGGGGAAATTTAAATATTTTTTCTGTACAATATATCTTGGTTCTCAAAATTTCTACTACTTTAAGCAAGCGGGTTATTCAAATATCAGTTTAAGTGGGGCAAGTGTATAAGGAAAATGTCAACTAAAATAAATAAAAATAAACAATTCTGTTTAATTGATTTCGTTATAAAACCAAAATTTTTGGAAAAATTATCGATAAAGATCAAGCAGCAGAGAAATAGGAAGAAAAAATTTAACTATATTTTCTCTCTAAGAAAAGCTACAAATGTGCTTCTTCAGTTGCTACTTCAAATACTACTTCAGTTTACTAATCCTTAATGGAAGAATTTTATAGGGCAAAAATTTACAAAGATTTATTCAGACTTCAATAGTTAAATATTTTATCAAAGGCTATCAAGCCATGTCATTTCTTTAAAAATAATGATAGTTGACTGGAACTTTTCAAAATGTAAAGAGGCAAATAGTAATGGTAATTACTCGGTTAGTGTAAAATTTCCAGTTTCTGCATGGAATTACTATTTATAAACTATAATGAAATTTATTTGATACATAAGGAGTTAAAAAGCATTAATTTTATAAAAATTAGAGAGCTAAACTGACACGAATCAAAATTACAAGTGACTACATTTTGAATATTGTTGTTAAAATTATATTTAAAATTATATACTTTCCAAATCAGAGAATATATAACTTAAAAAGAAGATAATGATCGTGGTTTAGATTAAATAAAAGAAAAAGATTGCCACTCTGCAAAATTAAATATTATAGAAAATTAAAGGATCTTAAAAGTAGTTATAAACGATATGCATAGTGATGATAAGCACTAAATCAATGTAAGTTTAATAATAAAAAAGAAAGAAACTTAAACTACAAATTATTTTCAACTTTATTTTTTTTTTATTTCAAAATTCATATTATAATTTTTCATTAATTAATTTTTTATTTTTATCTTAAACTGGAATAAAATTTGTCTAACAATCTTCATCAATGAGAAAGGCGAGGACCATACAGTCATGTCTTTTAAATATAAATTGTAAAAAGATTAAAACATTCTAAAAACAAACATTGAATTGTAGGAGGATTCAAAAAAGATAGTTGAAAAGTGAACTACAAAACGAAATTCATCCATCAACTGTCATTTCCTTGGCTGACCCTCCCATCCAAAAGCTGACCACATAGAGCGTAAATAATTCCCTTAACAGCAAGCGGAAGAATAGGGGGGAGGCATACCTTTTGTCTGACCCCTGCCCATTTCAGGGGGAACTCCTTTAAATATGTTTGCCCATTTAAGAGTAAAACTATTTCAAGTAAGCGCCACCAAGAGGGTTTAAGTAATCACGATCTTTTACTTGATTAAAACCTGCTGCTACTAACCTAGCTTTGTATTTATTTTCTTTCATAGTAAAAACCCATTTACTCTTGACAATTTTTACATTTTCAGGCTTATCTACTAGATCCCAAACATCGTGTTCGTGAATAGAATTTAATTCTTCATTCATTGCTTTTTCCCATTTTAACCAATTTTTATCACGTTTAGCTTTATCAAAATTACCTGGAATATTAGTTACTAAGTTTGAACTTTCTTTTTCCTTTATTCTATCTGATCGACATACACCTAGCTCTAGTAACCTGTTTTCGTCTTCAATTATTCGTTGTTCATTTAATTCCCTAATTTTTTCTTTAGTTGAACCTACTGGACGACCGCGAGTTTTAGTTTTTCACTTAGATCTCGGGTATCTTTCAAATCCAGTGGAAATTCAAAACCTGTATTTTGGTCTTCTGCATTAGTTTGGATATTAAAAAATTCATCGATGTCATTAAATTTATCCTCACTAAACAAATTACTACTACCTAATAATTTCTCATTAAATTTTACTGAACGCTCTTCGATTACTTTATTTCTTTCAGGGTCGTAAATACGATAAGCTCGTCTTTCATTCGAATATCCCAACATAATACCCTTTTTACCTGGAATAGAAAGTTTGTGTCTTAAAGCTTTAGGAACGTAATAGTATACTGTAGATCCAAAAACACGTAGATATTTATAGTTCTGCTTTTTATTAAAGAATAATTCTTTTGGAACTTCAGTTTTACCTTTTCGAGGAGTTAGGTTAGTAACATGCGTTGCATAGGCTATTGCTTCAGCCCAAAAATTCAAAGGAAGTTTACTATCATAGATTAATGTTCTAGCTCTATCTAACAAAACTCTATTAGCTCGTTCAGCTTTACCCAAACTTTCTGGGTTGTACGGCACAGATTTTTCATGTGTAACTCCGCATTCAGTGAAATAAAACTCAAGATCTTTGTTTACAAACTCAAGACCATTATCACTACGGAATTTCTTAATTTTCTTATTTATTAAGTTTTCAAATTTCAACTTAAAACTTACAATTTTATCAAATACTTCGGTTTTGTTCTTAAGAAAATAAGTAAAATACATGCCAGAAAAATCACCTACTAATATTAAAAAATATCTTGAATTACCTAAGGACTTAACTGGGAATGGCCCACACAAATCACCATGTATTAATTCTAAAGTTGTTGAACTTTGAGGAGTTAAAATACTAAAATGAGGTTTTCTGGTAATCTTAGAAATATCACATGATTCACAAGACAATTCCTTATCAATTTTTAAATTTAACATTTTACACATTTTACGCATATAATCAGTATTTAAATGACACAATCTTTTATGCCAAATTACATTCATTTCAGCGTTATTTTTAACTTTGTTACACCCAGAAAAACATACCTCGTTTTTAACATTAGGTTTTAGCTTAACTTCCAATTTTTTATTCACATTTAAAGCTTTCAAAACTACGTGTCCATTAGGAGCAATAATTAATACTGAGTTTGAATGTGATTTTACATTATACCCCTTATCCATTAAGCATGTAACTGACAGTAAATTATGACGTAATTCTGGTACATACAATACATTACTAATTAAAATTCTTGCTTTATTACTTAGTGAAATAGCTTTAACAGTTCCGGTTCCTTTAGTATCTAATGTAAAAGTCTTACCTGCCTGATATATTTTACTGTCGCAAGCCTCTATAGATTCGAACCAGCGTTCATCCTTGCACATATGAGACGTGGCTCCGCTATCCAGGATCCAACATTCGTTTCGTCCACTTGTCCTTTCTGTTCAGCTGAAACTAAGGCGTAATCATCTGAAGTAGCACTTTCGGATACCAATGTCTCTTGAAAATTTGGTTTTCGGCGACCTTTTGCTCTGCTGGTCGATGTTTTGTAGTCTCTATCTGTTCCCACTTCTTGATGTTTCGAATAACAATCCCTTGCTATATGTCCCGGTCGTCTACAGGAGTAGCAAATTTTTCTAGGTAAACTCTTCTTCTGAGTAACATATGCGTATTCCAAATTTCTATGTCCTCGGGATTTCTGTAGTAAATCTTTTTCTTCTTCCCTTAAGACTTCAAGTATTTCTTCTATCGACTTTTCTCATTGCGTTTTTAAAACTTGTTTTATGCGCTCATATTTTCCAGCTAGACCTCTGACCGTGTAGAACACTAATTCTCTGTCAGATATTTTCAGTCCCAAGGAAGCACACTTAGTCGATAATCCTTTAGCTCGAGCTATATAATCGTTTACGGCTTCTGAATCCAGCATTTCTAAGCTCTTAAGTTCGGCACCCGCATCAATCTTTCTATCTTCCTCAAGTCCAGTGTAGGTAGTTTTAATTCTTGTCCACAAAGCTTTTGCATTCTTTTCTTCTGCATATTGCAAAGCTTGTTCGTCTGATAGAGACAACTTCAAGTATGATACGGCATCTTGGTTTGTAGCTTCCCATACTTGCAATTTACCAGGGTCAGTTGGAGCTTCCTCTGTCACTGCCGACATTAGTTTCTTGAGGTTCAAAACTGCTTCCATTTTCATGGCCCAAAGATGATAATTAGTTCCCGGAATTCCAAAAACTAAGTCGTTCTCCATGATGATTGTAAACCACGCTCTGCTACCACTGTTGTTTGGTTGAATAACACAGAGGCTAATGCCGGCAAATAAAGTATTTATTAAAACATAATATGAGGAAACAGTAGTTCGCACACACAGTGTGCGAACTATTGTTTACGAAATACATCTGAATCAATTGTACATATTGTTTTACGAAATACATCTGAATCAACCAACAACTAGTCAGCTTCTACAACAAATATATATCTATTTCCCCTATCGGGAAGTCGTTGTATTACATCACGCAACTCGCGCAACTTATTTGAGAGGGAGAGGAAAAATGAGATTTTATTTGCATATTAACAACAATATTCATTTGGATATTTGCTAAATCAAATTTTTAAGTCAAGTAAAAAAAAATTTTATATATAGCAACATGTAGGAAGCAAAAAAGTAAACAATGACCCACCCCTTCTATAAGTTGATCACTTGTCTAAGTTGACCCCTAAAACAATGCACATCAAGTGATCAACTTACGCAAGTTTTACTGAATTAGGATATAAACTCTGCAATGGATCTGAAAGTCTTTATTGAAAATATTGAAGAGGAAATTCTGGAGATAACTGGTCCACAAAAATGCAAATAATATAAATGAAATGAAAACCCACCGGATAATCTGACTAAAGAATTAAAGCCCATTCCTTTATTTCAAATGATTTTTACAACAAGGGTCTCGAATGGCTAAAATGACCTATTTCTAATTGGGATAATTGTAAAATTTCAAGATTAAAATTCAATGAGAAGGATTTTGAACCGAAGGAAAGTATTTCTGTTAATCTTATTAAAAAAATAAGGAAGATATTTTCATTAGATATTAGTTTTGGAATAAATTACGAAGAATTGTATATCATTTTTCACGTTTTTTAAACAGCTAAGTTCAAAGTAAACTGATATCGCTAGAGGAAATAAATTAAGCTACTTTAGTAATTTCGAGAACGGTTCTGCTGAAGCATTTTGCTAATTAAATTAAACTATCAAAAGCATATCAACCAGATAATCTGATTGTAAACTTAAATTTTTTTTAATCCGTCTTATTGAAAGTAGCTGGCAGATTTAGAAATTCCAATCTTTCATAAAATGTAAAACATCTGAGCCATTTACCAAATATCATCTGGTTGCTAGTTTAATATTGAACTTTTGTTATGAAATTTATCTGCATGGCAGGTTACAATTACTACAATCTTCAATGAAGCAACCATAACAGATCATTTATGCAAAATATATTGTTAGAAGATGCTTATTGAAATACGCGAACAATGGGTGCATAAAGTCTTGCCAAAATAATTTTCAATTTTATTAATTTCTTAGATTTGTTAAAAGTAACTTCAATAAACTATATAAATTTCTATTAAATATTAGTTAGCACACAATTCCTCATTAGCACTTCAAAAATATTACTCGCATTTGTTAAACACATAGCTTTGATAGTTAGAAAATATATAATGCATAGATACACAAAAAATACAGATTTATTTTGTTAGAGTTTAACATTAAGAGAATTTCACATTTGTATAACTTACGTGAGTTACTTTTAAAGTGTCTTTATTCAAATAAAAAATTAGTCAACTTCATGAGGCTCTCTTTTTTTATTACTTGAGCACAATTATTTGCTCGTAGACTGGTTTCTTTGCTTATGAGATAATAAAATATGTAAAACAGAGTTGTTAAGGAAAATGATCTCATTTAATATTAAACATTTTACGAATCACATGAAATTAACTAAAAGCAAGTTTATATTAAGATTTTGTTCTCTTTAAATACTGGTATATGCAATTTAAATGTTTCCTTTGATTACTTAACTTTTCAGCTACGTCAAAACTTTTAAGAGCTATAAACATTTCCGACCTGACTTATTAAAGGACTATTCTTATATTCTCATTGCGTCTGTTTACAAACGAGTTCAACACTTGACTCGCATCACCAATCAGATTTAAAAGTTTACTTGGGCTTTCAAACATGATAAATACAATCGTCACGACATTTCTGTTAGAGTGCAAAAACTTTTTCCCTTAATCGTTCAGAAATTTTTGTTTCACTTCATAAATAATAATGAATAAATAAAGATAAGCGAATAAAAACGAAAAAAAATTGGTCAGAAATTTATTCAAACGTTTTAAATTTTTTTTACCATAGCAAACCAAGCAATTCGGGGAACGGCGTTCCCCTTTGTTCTCCCCTACCACCTACAGCACTGGGCCTTACCAAATACAATAATATTCCGAGATCATGTAAGTATTTCGGCATAATATTGCATATAGTATAAGTATAGTTTAATGCAACATATTGTATAATATTAAGCATTGTGTATTATTACATGTGTCTTACTCTACTTAACATTTTGTAATATTGTTTTTAGTATGGCATGCAGATTATGGAATAAACGATTATATTTGATAAAATGAGAGAAACTGTTAATGATTTAATATTATTCAGAAAAAATATTGACATAGTTGCACAGCTTAATCACAAAATAGTGTTAAAATTGCATTAAATCGATTTTAAATTGCGAACTTTCAGTTATTTTGGAATCAACTTACCTTTTATCAGCATTTAAAATTAGCAAAATGTTTACTTTATTGACGATGTTCACAATGTAAACTCTTCGTTTTTGTTTTTATTTCCTTAAAGTAAAGGGAGAAAAAAGAAAGATTACGTATAATACGTAGTATTTGAATTGCATTATATGAGGGGGAAACTTTTAAAGTTCTGTTGAAAGAAAAACATAATTTTGCCCGAAGTCGTCAAAACTGAGCAGTCAACCATTACATTTTTTTCACGTAAAAAGGGATTTCATACACCATTCGTAGTTTAATCTTTTTTTTCTTTCTTCTTTTCTACGTGACAACATTTATTTTGAAAAATTATTCTGAGCCAAGGAAGTTCATTTTCCAAACTGTCAGACACAGTTATAGTCATAAACTGAATAGATTTTTGTCTGAAACAAAATGTAAAATATATAGTTTTTTTTTCAGTCTACGTTTGTCTCAGTTACAGGAAATTTTATTTAACTCTTTATATGGATATTTTTCCTAGAAATAATTTGATAAAATGTTAAAATTGAGATCGATCTATAAAAACAAATTAGTTTACTTTTTTGTTGAAAATTAATTTGTTTTTTTAAGATCATTTCGTGGTAAGATGGGTGCGAATTTTGAAAGTTATTGTAAAGTTTTACTTCAAGGCTTATAAATAACAAAATTATAAACTTTGTGAGACTAACTACAAATAAATTTGATGAGAAATGATCAAACGAATGAACGAATTAAGTACAAAAATAAAATAGCTCCCCAGTGTTGGTCTCACTTCTAGACCACATGTGAACCTTTACTCTTGCACCTATGTAAACAATGCTCTTCATAGAAACTTTTTTTGTATTTTTTGAAGTTATTTACAGATGACATTACAAATTACAGATATGCAATTTACAGAAAAAGAAGTTTTCCATCGATATTTAAAAATTAATGAAGATGATGGGAAGTACACTTCCCATAGCCTTATAAAAGGTTAAGTCAACAAATTTGAAAACTTCTTTCAAAATTTATCATACCTAAATATTACGAAATCATCTAAATTATTGTAATATAAAGTAAATTTAAAATCGGACGAATAATCTCTTTGAAGTGAAGCTTTCAAAAATGAAGTTTTGAAGTTGATAAAACTACGAGTTGAGCATCATTTTGCTCCACTAAAAAAGCATATACTAATTCGTCCGGGAATTTGCCTGGATAATTATCCGGGATTGGGTAATCCCGGATATAATTAATTCGATATTATATATAGTCTTTAACTTTGTGATACAAGTTCATGTTATTGTAAATTTATCAATAAATTAATTATTTATTAAAAATTAATTATTTTAAATCTGTAAAACAGTACATTTTAATTCAGATTTTTATAACAAGGTTATGAAATTTAACACAACTTGTAGAAACCAATTAAATATTACAACTATTTTGTATCATTCATTTTTACATTTCTCTCGTTATTGGGGTAAATATTGCCGCTAACCAGATATTCTAACAATTAAATTAAATTCCTGCTAAATTGATTCATAAGCAACTAAATTTAGCTTTTTAGGAAGGAAAGGTTGTTTGAATTATTGCTTTTGAAAATCTTTGCTGGCGCTTTCTTAATTCTTATGACTTCATTTATGGTATGTTTTTGCTAATATTGCCAACATTAGATACGTATTTAAAATAACGAATGTTTTGTGAACAGTCTTTACTGGACTGCGTCAAAAGTTGCCTCATACTTCAATAACGCTTATTACGACTGATTATAATGATGTATTAATTTACACAATGATTGCGCCATCTATCGAATAATTATATCAACCTTTCGTTGATAAGTCTTGTTTATTAAATTATTTAAAGCGCTGTTTCACTAAAAACTTGCTCTCTATATACTAACTGCACTTTTGTCATTAAAAAAGTTGAATATCATGTACATGAATTATTGTATTTCCACGTCACATAAGTAAATATTGTTGCCTGGTGTCAAATAAATATATAATTAACTTCCTAACTAAATATTTTATGCAATCTTTTGCAAGCCGTTTTTATTGTTATTTACTAATCATTTATGTTATTAAATTCCTTGCAAAAATGATTGAATATGTGTCGCTAAAAGATTGGTTTGTTTGTAAATGGGTGCTTAGGCTAGACTAATTTACTGATAATTAGCATTTGCAATAAAACCTATCGAAATTGTTTGAAACTTATTTGTTTCTATAGAGCTACCAATCACACTTTTCCTGAAAATTTGATTTCCGCATCGTTTTGGTTATAGTGTTTTAATTTAAATCAAATTGCTAGATTACCATTTCAAAAAAAATTTTCAGTTAGGAAATTTTGGATGAACTCAATTAACGCTTAAAAATTTCATTCATAAATAAACTTAAAATAAGGAATGCTGTTAATGAACTAAATCCTGTTCAATATTTAGTTTTTAAATATTGCCACATAGTTTTGTTTTATTAATCTTTATTTATTAACTGTTAAGCTAATAAATAACGATGATTATATGTATGACTGTGGCAAACTCAGAGATGTGATTGGTGATATTAGTGTACGCCACTGGGAGGCCCGGTGAATTATGATTGTACAGTCATGGACGGAAGATGATTAAATAAATAATATTTAATAAATATACAACGAAATGCAAAGTTTTTATTAATTTATCAAACATTCCTTAATTATTTTTTGTTATTTCAAATGGCTGAGATTACATAAGACCACTACACCACAAAATAAAAAGACGAAAACACAACATTAAACAAGAGTGATGCTGACGGAAAAGTCCAGAATTGAAAAGTATTTTTGTTTTTATTACTTTGTTATTATTAGTTATTAGAAATACGATTAAATTGTAATAACAACAAGAATAAAATTTAATTACATGTACTGAAATATTTGAATATGGATTGAATGCAAGTGTTTATGAGTAGAATCTAACGTGATAAACTACACCAAATAGTTTTCATTTTGAAATCTTTAATCAAACAAACATCATAAGTAATACAAATATTGATTCAACTATAAATACCTAAAACCTGATATTAAACTGAATGACGCGCACTGGTGATCCCGTCCAAGCCAACTGTCTAAAGTCAACAAACTAATTGTCCGAGCGAGAATCTCAACACGCATGCTCAAATAATTACGCGCCGTAGTTTTCGTCGTCAAGGGATTGAACACGTTATTCTACTTAGAAAACAGAGCTTCAGCTTAAAATGTTAATTTTTTACTTGCCAAACAGCAAGCTAGTGAACCAATCAATACTAAATTTTAAAACCAAATTATTATTTTTCTTGATGATATCTTGATAGCTAACAAAAACATGAGTTAGTTTTAGTAGAAAATCAAAATATTTACCTCTCACATGTTTAACAATTGACATATCTTGCTTCAACCACGCTTCAAATATAACTTTAATATTTAGTTCATATAATTTTTTTTAGATTTAGTTGCAGAAAGCCTGAGAAATTTTCAAAATAACTTAGCTAATCACTTTATTTTTAAAATCTTAAATTTTTGTGTTTATTACATCTCGTGGACAGGAGAAATTCAAATACGAAGAAAAAACTAGCTTAACTGCATGGATGTAATGTTTAACTCTGTTAATATATATATATATATATATATATATATATATATATATATATATATATATATATATATATATATATATATATATATATACATTTTTTGTGTATGGAATATACAATATACATGGGAGTTTTGAAAACAGTGTCATTTTTCTATCTTTTCAAATTGTGGGACTGAAAATCAGTTGAAAGTATGGAAATTTCCCCATTATACATTATACTTTAAATTTAAACTAAAGTGCCAATGAATTTGAGATAGACTATGCAACGCAAATTGCGTAGATGAGCTTCACTTATATGCACACGTGGGACCAAGATAATTGAAAATTTAGCAATGCTGTAGTGGCTATTTTTCAATGGGTATTAATTTGGTTTAACGTTTAAGTTCGCTGGCAAGAAGCATTGAGCCTGAATCGAATCACATTAGGAGTCGTTTAGTTCTGATTACTTTCTGCCGTTTGCTCGATCAATATAGCTTTTTTCCCATCATGAGAATATTTTCGATATACTCTTGTAATTGTCGACCATCGAAATCATAGTTTCCTGAAACTTTTGGGATTTGAATTGACTCGAGCGCCTATACTAGTTCTGTTATATTGCGCGCTAGTTGGACATCGTAATCAGATATTTAACTCATATTGGCAGTTGATTATTTTTTTCAGAAGCTTGATTAATCAATTACGAAACAAATTTCTTTTTATAATAGCTTCATTTGAGCAATATGATAAATAAAAATAACTTAAATTAAGTTCTGACTCTTTCAAGGCGCTCTTGAACTAATGGGAATGGAACATACAGGACAATTTAGATTACTCATGTTTTCATACAAATGAAAAAAAAATCCATTTCATTTACAGAAATTCAAGCAAATTAATTAATTTTTCTAATATTCCTTATCATTCACCGATCCGAAGGACCAGCAACTAAATTCTAAATTTCTTAAGAGATCAAAATTTACATGTAAATAAGGTCATTGTATGCGTGTCATTTATTAAATTTATGGTGTTATTCCTGTATATTTTCCCTATGTTATAGGAAATCATAAGCTTTTCGAAAGAAACTTTTCATATGTTTGCCTATTATTATATATATAAAATGATAAGGTTTGGAATGTTTATATAAAATCCTTACATTAAAAAAAAACATTAGAAAAATCATCTACAACACATCATCTTATGTTTCTGACAAAACGCTGTAAGTCAAAAATACTTTAACAAATCGAAACTATCTTTAAAGTTTCATGAAATTAATGCCACACAATATTGGTAACATGAAATTTTATGCTACATATATATATTAGAGGCTTAAACGGCCATTCACCTTTGATTTAAGCAACGGATATAGTACATTTTAGACTTTTAATTTCATCATAGATACATCCAACAAAACATTTTATTTCTAAAGTTTTCAAAACCTTTGAACTGAGTGATGATAAGTGTACCAAGTATTTTCATGCATAGAACTTTAATCATCATTTCACACATATTACGAAATTACGTTTTGTTATCAACTCAAATGCTGTAAATATACAACAGTGTTCTTCTTCACAGTCCTTTAATTACATCCTGCTAATGAGTAAAACTGTTGAATAGTGTATGCCGTCAATCAAGTTTAATGACCTTCGATGGATCAAAGTTTTCTAGAGTCCATATTTGCCAAGCGCTTACGATGCATTTCTCAAGAGTCACTCCATCTTTGTCTTCGTTCATTTCCAAACATTTACCAGTTGCAGAGTGTAAAAGAACCCGTGACTGTTAGAAAAAATTCAAATAGTTTAAAACAACGTAATATGTTTACACAAAATAATATTGATTGATCTATTTTGAAAAACTTCCAAACAAAAAGGGAAAATCGTTTTTAAGAAACCCTTAAAAAAGATTTTTCTTTAGTATATTAACGTCGCATTAGCGGACTGTTAAGAGCTCCTTGGGATTCATCAGTAATTTCCGAAGACAATACTAGCGCATACATGCTTTTATACAATCAGAATTTATTTCGGGGAACTTTAATCACCAGGGGATTTCTCTAAACACTCCACAGCTGCCTAAACATGCATGAACTTTTCTGGTTTTGAAACAATTGGGGACAATAGTGAGTTTCGAGTCACTATCTTACCATCCCAGATAAAACAAATTGATCAGACAGTTAGAAACGAGATCCAGCTTAACCCTTATAGGGGAAGACAGACAACACATCACATAGCTTAGCCCCTCAAAAAAATTAAAAAATAAAAGGATAACATTTACACTTTTTAAATTTAGGGTTTCAATATTTCAATATATTCCTCAATGAATTCTTGTTAACGTTGCATACGTATTTTTAACACTAGAAAGACGGAAAATTCGTATATACCTATATTGCCTAAAAGCAGTCGAAATGACAGGATTGTGAATGCATAAATAAATTTGTTTAAAATTAATTTTTAACATTTTTCATATTATTTACAGTTATTTAACAAGTTATTAGTAAATATTAACAATGAAAAAAAATTATATGTTGCACAAAAAGTCATTATAGACATCATTGCTTTTCTAATTGAAATTAAAAGCAGTCAAAATGACTTCCTTAGGCAATCTAGTGTTAATTTAATCATACAATTCACATACCTTAGTACAAGAGCAATGTGAACAGAAAAAGGCAAGCTACTCTAAAATTCTGAAACCAATGATGAAAATGGTTGATAAAAACTCAACCATCAAGCTTGCTTGCGAGGAAAAATTGTAAAATGAGCTAGATATATGCTTTTTTGCAGGTTTTACTAACAGACGAGGAATAAATTTATGAGTGAGAACCAATACTACAATCACTATCTGCATAATAAACATTCTTTATAAAAAGAAAGAAAGTGTAGCACTATGATTAAGTATTTCTTTGCACTTAGAATGTAATACGACGGAAGCAGGCAAAGCTGTTTAAACCACAAATAAAGATTCAAACCGTAAGAATGAAAAATTTTAGACACGAACGTATTCTAATATGTGCTTAAAATTGTTCCGATCCATACAATGTATAAAACAATCTATTATATATAATTCTCTTACGTGGCTCCCAAATTTTGGCTGTATTTCTTTTCCGCCGGTGGCAACGTTTGCTTTGTTTTGCTTACGTTTTGAAAACACCAAATTATTCTGCCTTTTAATGATGTGTTTCTGATCTAATATATATAATTCTCTTACGTGACTCCCAAATTTTGTCTGAAGTACTTTGTACAACTAAATAAGATTCTTTTCACAACAGTTAAATATTTACTTTATTTTCATCATTCATAGAGAAAACAGTCGGCAAAGAATTCTGTTAGGTTAAAAAACATTACGCTAAAAAAATAACGAATTCTAAAAGAAATAAAAATAAACAACTTAAAAAATAAAAATGCTGTTGCCAGCCATAGAATTTTTTGAAAGCTAACTTAGCAACATAAATCAAAATGACATAGAAGCGCAACTAGATCAAAATTATGATACCTGAGCGCTTGACGTAACAAATCCTTCAATTCTAAAAGTGTTGTATCGCCAAATGCCCAAATTAACAATTGTGTTCTTAAAGAAATTCTATAAAAAGTTTTAAATAAACAACCTACTTCTACAACTGCTTCTTGAAGAACTTGGCTCATTGATTAAAAATATTGTTTTAATTTTATAGTACTAACTTTACTTCTACTTTCATTATTGCTATGGCCCTCTTTCATTACATTTTACAACTTCATGCTAAATTTGAGGACTTTAAGTTGCTTTGTGGTTGAATTCTGACATTTAGAAATGTGTACATAAAAAAAATAATATTAAGAGGTTAAGAGTTGCCTAAGAAAAATTTAAATTGTTGACATTAAACTTAACAATGGAAACAATCGCTTTTGTGAAAAATTGAATTGTATTGTTGACATCAAAACTAAAAATATTGTGTTTCAACTTAACAATACTACCTTAATTTACACTTTAGAATTGCCTCGGAGGAATTTGAATTGTTAGCAATGACTTAAACAAAAAGTTTTATTTTAACTGACAAATACTATATTATAATTTTAACTTTTTCTATGACTATACTCATTTTCTTACTCTTTTCTTTGTTTTTTATGCTTTTTATTTCTTTGTGATAAAATACAAAACTTATAGTTGTTCTGCTTCTGAACACTGATGAAAACACAAAATGATGGGCTTCATCAACAATCAAAAATATATACATTTATTTTACAAATTCCATATTATTAAGGTGGCGCCCTTCAGAGAATTAAAAATACAAGATTATCTTCATCGAAGCCGATGCTTTACATCTGGCGTTCAGTGGCAGACTACTATTTCATATTGTTTTACAACACATGGCTTTAGCCCTTTGGTGGGAAAGACTTAAAAACAAAACTTACAACAGTTACTTTTCTCAACAACTGAAATTTAGAATAGTGTGATTAAGAAAAATATGTGAACTGTTTGCAATTTCAAATTAATTTTGAAATGTACAGGTTTAGAATTTTCTACAGTGAAAAGTTTTCGGAACTTCAGTATTCAAAAAATGATACAAAAACTAGGCGTTAAGAACGTATCCAATGAGCGAGCAAAGCGAGCATTGGATTGCGAAGCAATCTTAAATGAACTGTGAAAGCAGTTCCGGGGGTTGGTGAGCGCCAGCGAGCAGGGGGCGAAGCCTCCTAGTAACAATGAAAATCATTATTCTTTATCATCTGCAATGATTGAGTCGATTGTAGAAGAAGAAAAATTTAAATTCGTAGAAATAATTATCGAATATTTATGCGTGAAATATCAAGCTGGAATGAAATTTTCTATGATTTTTTTTAAAAAAATTATTGAAGTTTTTACTGTATTTTTAGTGAATAAAAGGATAGAAATACGATTTGAGCTGATAAAAGAAAAAGAAATTGAGTACTTGAAATAAAACACGACCTAAGTACTATAAAAATTGGAAATGTTTTTGTTTTTCTCACGGAATTCTGTTCTAAAGAGCAAACACAAGGCAAAGTGGAGTACACCCAAAGTGTGAACTCCGGTAGTAATAGATCAAAAGTTTGTCGAAGGATCGCGCGGGTTGAATCAACACCTCCTAGAAAAGAGTAGGCCTCTGCACGGGTTACCATAAATATCCTTTAGTAGTTCAAACGTAATGACATATTTTGTATTTTCAACCACTGCGCAGCTTAGTACCCCGAACGTAATGACATCTTTCTTATTTTTCATCGACTGCGCAGTTAACTTCGTCACATCGGACTACTAAATTGATCCGTGCTGAGGCCTTCCTACTTCTAGGAGGTGTTGGTTGAATGTGCCATGCGCATTGAAGTAGAGAACGTCCGAAGTGCGATCAGTGTTCAGTCACGAAACTCCCCGCATTTTGTTCACGTGTTTCGTTACTTGATAGTGATTGCGCTTTTAGTGTTTAGTATGAAAGTTTCTAATGTTTTTTATTGCTATAATTGCAGTGAAAGTGACTAAGATAATGACGCTTCAAGAAAGAAAAAAACCTCGGTGAACTACACAGTCTCTTCACAGATAGCCCGCCTAAGAAAAAATAATCTCCGGCTGATATTACTTCAGAGTATAAGTATGCACGTAAAACACTGTCGAAGGAATATCGAAAAACTTTACTTCGTATCATACTTTTATTATAGATGCTACAGATCATACATTTTGGATAGATTGGAACGCTGGCCAGTACAACGAAGAAGAAGTGGGTCATTTGAAATACCAGAAAAGAGTATGACACCTTGCACTTTTTTCTTTATGATTTTGAATGAAAAAGGAGAACATATCAGCGTGTGTAGAAAAATGCTCAACAGTATTTTAGCTCAGACGTCTAGGGAGCCACGTACAGTTCAACAGAAAATTAAGGATAGTAATCTTATGTTTAAAGAGAAAAAGGGGTAGGCCATAGATAGTAAACGTTCACTAAACAAAGTTTTCAAAAAAATGACGGTGAGTTGATTTGCATCTCATATCAACTTCTTCCTCTAGAAAGTTAATCATTATTCAAGGAGAGAAAAAGAGTACCTAAGTCCTTTATTCACGAATATTCGATGCATTCAAGGAGGACGACAGATCGCATTCGTATATATATTTTTAAAGGGATTTCAGAAACTTAAATTTGCGTGCCCTCAATCCGATTCTAGCAATACTTGTGACAAGTTCGAGGCTAAAGATGCAGATACTATCAACCCTAGATATAATTAAGATGCAACCACTCCGCTAGGTTTGGAAAGCGAAAGCGGAAAGAAAAAGCGGAAGATGAGATATGAGAGACAATCAATTCACAGATGCCTGGAAGTGGTTTGACTGTATTTTGTATGGATATGCAACAGGTTTCTTTTTCTTTCGTTTCAACTTTACTCATTCAAGCATGATTAACAACCGCCAGCTGTCATGATACAATTTCTGATTACACAATTGACAATGGCAGCTAAATGAATATGTGGAATCAAAGCATTGAAAGACAAGGAGGAAATGAAATAACTTCATGCTTGTTTAAAGTACTTCACACCAAGACTTCAAGGTACACGATAGGTTGCGATTTGGGCAGACAACAGCGCCTACAAAACAAGAACAGAATGGTAATGCCCTTGTATTTATGGCTACAATTTTATGCCCTGTGGCCGTGATTTTGGTCTCATAATGATACGTAAGCGCAAGGTTATAAACAATATTAATCGGATCTATTCTATAGTGGTAAGGCATCACTCTGTAAAAAAAGAGTTTTCAAAATTAGGCAAAAATGTGCCAAATAGCTCCAAAACAAATATAGTCGAATAGGAAAACCTCATGTACCCATTATTGTATACACTCAAATCAGTATAATGGCTATATCACACGAGAGAAAATAAATATGTGCAACTGCAAGTGTAACTGCAAGTGTAAGTGCAACTGTAAGTGAAATTTCTCCAAAAATCGCTCGTGTGATATAGAAATTACGGTTGCACGAAATATCTGCAACCGTTCAGGCAATTTCTTTCATGAACCAATCAGATCGTTTGCTTTTTATGACGTTTCAATTTTATGTGATGACATATACAAATGTAAATAAAAATGGCGGCGACGTTAGGAAGAAGATGATCAGATGAAATTTTTTTATATATGAGACGGAACAAGTTTTTAGTTTAATAATAACATTTCCTTTAAAATGAAAGCATTAAAAATACTTTCGCACTATGAGGTGACCATCTCAATGCAGTTGATGTACTACCATAACAGGAACCTGCACACGATTTTAGTATCGGTAAGTATAGTACATTATTTTTGCGATAAATTTTCTTTTAAAATATTTATTTATTTTAAGCTAATAAAATTAAAACTTATTATAATTTGTTCCAATCAAAGTTTTAATTACTTTAAATAGAAATAATTTCTATTTTTATATATGTAAAGAATTATACTGGCGAAAAGCTTTACTTTGAAATATTCGCCAAGCAACTCGCCAAACTTTGTTTCAGTATTATAACATAAAATATAATAATGATTATATTTCTTTATTTTTAAATTTTAATCTTTGTTTCTGTTGATTGTAAAAGCATGTGTCCGATTATTTGAAAGTTTCATAATTATTAGTGAAATAATTATTTTATTCTTCCCTAAGAATTCTTTTAATTTTTGAAAATCTCATTTTAAAACAAGTTAGAAAATATGTGTGGTAAATATTTACCTTGTTTCTCACAAAGTTACCCCATTTTCCAGTAATTATTGAAAAGTATTACAAGAAAGGTAGTATATTATATATAAAAAGTAATTATTAAAAATGCAAATTCCCAATCTCCTTGTCTGTTTCTACATTCATCCCTTCTATTTTTTTTTTTTTTTTTTGTGTATGATGATTTGCATAATATTTTGTTTATAATTATTCAAAGTTAACTAATGATACTTTACTTTTTATTTATACTTCACATTTATCTCTTGATACTTAGCTTTTCTATAATGACAGTAAGTATGTAAGTGTACCTTACTAATTTTTCAATATACTTACATTTTTAAGAGTTTTCGTTTATAAATACAATTTATTTTTCTTGAAGCAAATTTCAATCCAAACATAAGAACTACAAAACTAAACACACCTGCCATCTTTCATTAGTGTATAGAATAATCTTAGAACTATAATCAAAATATCTGTCAAACTTAAAATAAGTTTAAAAGGGATACCTAAGGACTTAAATGATTTCAAATTAACGGCATTTAATCTTCCTTATTCTAATAATGTGTTGGTAAAATTTTATCATGAAAGTGATTTCTTTCTTTTATTTCAGATATTTTGTATAATCCTGTAAGGTTTATCTGGTAAAGAAGGAAAGAGATGTAATACTGTTTTTATGGAAGAAATTAAAAAATAAGAAATAAAAATGAATAATGTTCTAAATGTTTCACTTGACAATAAATGTTTTATTTTTTTAAATTGATTCTTGTATTATTTAAAATGCAAAACAAAACACGTAAAGGGCTATAGCAAAATAATATGTTACGTTAAAAGTATGTTCTTAATAAAATATTGTTTTTTTTTCATAGTTATAAATAAATTTTAATTTATGTACTGTATATTACAATAAATTTGTCCCAAAATAAATCCTATAATTTTTAATTAAATTATCTTATACCAATAATGAATGTTTTAAATTTTACAATAATAAAATGTAAGTATGACATTGAAAATCCTCTTATATTTAAAAAGCAATTTTACTAAGAAAGTGGAAAAAATAATTTTCATAAAAGTGATATTCCTGATATGCAATGTGTAAATGAATAAAATTGATGATCCCTTCATGTAATGTAAATTAATTTGATGAAAATAAAATTCTGAGACATTGTAGTATAGACAAGTCTGACATTATTTATTATGTATTTTTAGACTCAATTTAAAAAATAGAATTAATTTGATAGATCTAATAGTTTTGATGTTATAAATATTTTATGAGTGAAAGGTAATTCAAAAATTTATATTTCATACATTAAACCATCTTTTCTTCTACAGAATTATTTCAAAGGACTATGTTTTTGAATTAAGCTTAAGAAATAAATTTGAAGAAATGCCTTACTTGATTAGATAGCAATGTCAGTTGCATAAAGTGGTATAAGTCATAAAATTGTCCTTTCTACACATTAAACTTTTTATAAATTTTCGAATTGTTAAACTATTAAATCAGACAGCTTGTTTTTATTCTCATTTGATTTAGTGTTTACATAGATAATGATACCGCACTTGCCTAGCTAGCATGTTACATAGTAAATATATATAAATAAACTATGCTTTTACAGGGTGCGGAGCCAAATCTTTCAACAAAAAATAAGCAACTTTTAAGAACATTTTAGGCACTCAAAAAATATTTTAAAGCTCTAGGTAAATTGACAAAATGCAAAATAATTCTCAGACTTTACATGATCATGATAAAATAACTAGAATTTGTCAAAGAACTGTTTTCTTGATTATATTAGCCATTAAAAAAATGATCAAGAGATTTTTCGGTTCGATTTCAGAGGGTGGAAAATAAAGCCTGAAATTGAGAATATCTTGTAAAATACAGCATGATAGAGCAAGAATCTCACCGAACCCAGCTCACAAAGGCACATGCGGACTCGCAAGTATTTCACCAAACCTGTAAAATGATTGGCGTTTTCATACGCTATGGACTGACGGTACGCTGAAATTGATCATGGTTGAATGAATTCTGCTGTTGTTGTTAATTTACGTCGCACTAGAGCTGCACAATGGGCTATTGGCGACGGTCTGGGAAACATCCCGGAGGATGATCCGAAGACATGCCATCACAATTTTGATCCTCTGCGGAGGGGATGGCACCCCCGCCTCGGTAGCCCGACGATCTGCGAGCGAAGTTGAGCACTTTGCGGTAGCACAGTTTAACGAGGACCCATACCGCACACCCTCGGTCCCTACGCAGACTGATCCAAGTGGTCACCCACCCCCACACTGACCATAGCCAGTGATGCTTGACTTCGGTGATTTGCTGGGAACCGTGTCTTAACGATCAGTCCAGTGCGGGACGAATGAATTCTGAAAACGTGAAATAGAAAAATGTGAAAAGTACGTTTTTGCATAATATGTGGCGAAAATCGACATTCCTTTTCATAAATCTCTTTTTCGAAAAAGGAAAATAAGGCACTTTTTAAAAACACTTATTAAGAAAAGCACCCTTAAGGGCCTTTAAAAAATGAAAATCAAAAATAAGCACCTTTAAGCACTTTTTAAAAACGCTACGCACCTTGTTTTATACCTTAGTCACTCAAATCAAGATAAAAAAAATCGTCAAAATTCTAGATAGTATTTAAGTCCATCCCCCTTTCACCCCCTTATCCTTTTAGGGACACAACATGAAATTCATTGATATCTTAATATCATTTTATATTATGAGGTAGAAATCATAATCCTTTTTATACTATGCTACTTCACTTAAAAAGCACTTTTTAAAAATGCTACGCACCATGTTTTATACATTAGTCACTCAAATCAAAGTAAAAAAATCGTCAAAATTCTAGATAGTATTTAAGTTCATCCCCCTTTCACCTCCTTATCTTTTTAGGGACGCAGCATGAAATTCAATGATATCTTAATATTATCTCATATTATGAGGTAGAAATCATAATCCTTTTTATACTATGCTACTTCACTAATGGGGAAATAAAGTTTTCAGAATTTTAATTTCCTGCTGAAGAAAAGACTTAACACAAATACAAATGTAAAAAATTAAATCAAAATCAATCAATATTCTACAGCATCTTTACGAACATCGTTGAGAAACTATGATATAATAGAATCATATGATAAAATTAAATATGAGCCAAAAGTAAAGATAAATAACAAAATATGGTAACCCAATTTCATGCAATTAAGCAATTAAGGAATTTCACTTACAGAATTTCACTTACAGGTAACCCAATCAGGCAATTAAGCAACCCTTTCGGCAACTCCGAACGGAGGAATTTCACTTACAGTTGCACTTACACTTGCAGTTACACTTGCAGTTGCACATATTTTTCTCTCGTGTGATAGAGGCATAATATTTAAGCAAAATACATAGTCACAAAAATCACGCATCATGCATTCGTTTGAGTTATTTTGAGTCATTTGTTGTTGAATAAAACGGGTCATTGTCTCACAAATACTATTTTAAGCACCTTCCTTTACGCAATAAAGAGTATATGTGATTTTCAAACTCAGATTTGCTTTGGAACTATTTTGGCAATTTTTTATTCAATTTTGAGAAAACCCTATTTTACAGTGTACATATAAACAATGCTGAAAAGGTTAGGCTTGCCAGAGGAGTACATCTTAAAGAAAGCTCACAAATAAATATATTTAAAAACATTTATAAACTGTTATAATGTCATAATTAGAAACAAATCAAACTCAACCCCTTACTTCAATGTCGTAGGTCCACAGTTGAGTTTCAACACCGTAACAAAAGTAGAGAACGACTTCATCATTTACATAATCCAAACAGCCTTGATCTCGCCTGATTTCTCCATAGCTTGTCAGAATGAAGTACTGAATATAAATGAAGGTTAAATGAAGCCAGAATACAAGGAATAATAAAAACAACGTATGTTTGCATACTTTTCGAATAACGTTCGTTTTAAATATGTCAACATTCATGTTTGCGAGTCAAAAAATTCTTTTTGAAAACACCAAAGTACATGTGTTTATCTTATAAACTCCTTCTTCTAGATAATTGCAAATAAATTGATTTATGCTTTGAAGAAAGAGTATTTTTGAAAGTTTTTCGGATTTTATTTAAAATTTCGCGGAAAAACATTATTTATACAGCATTATATGCATTAAAAACATTTTTTTATGCATGATAATACAAATTAACAAACTCTTAGTAGTATCTTCAATTATAAAAATATTTAAGTCGGATAATAAATTCCCAATTAAATTTTGCGGTTTGGACATTAAAGGTCTCTTCGGCAAGTACAATGAAAAAAAATGGACTCCCTGAATAACTTTTGATCTAATGATCAGTTCTTCATGTTCTAAGACTCAATCTTAATGGCTCAAGGGAGTGACTAAAGATATACTAATTAGTGAACACAAACGATGTTTTAAATTGCGAAATCAGACGTACTTTCTCTGAATAAACATATCTTTTTTTCGATTTATTCGGATTTCTAATCCCCAAAATATTGAGGATAATAGTTTCCCTATAGTTTGGTTAGGAGAGCCATCCAAAATTTGAACGCTTATGTAAATTTTACTTTTTCCATATTTCGAGAATTTTTTAAGTGATTTGAAAAACTTTTGCATTCAATTTTAAAATTTGTTTATTCAAAGATAATTCCATGCAAAAATTAAATTTTAGTAAATATTTATTATTTTTTACTAAATTGTACATGGAAAATACGAAATTTGAGCAAAATAGGTGGAATTGCTTCAGAGAAATCATATCTTAAATACACGAACTTTTTAAAAAATTGATTTCTCAGAAAGTATTCGACCGATTTTGCTCAAATTTTGTATTTCATACCTTGCATTTCAAAGTTTTTTTCTCCAATTTTTTAATAAAATAACAAAAACTAATAAATATTTATTACAATTTATTTTTTGCATGGAATTATCTTTGACTAAAAATTTTTTTTAACTGTGTGCATTTAAGTTTAAATTTCTTAATTGTGTTCATGAGTTTAAGTATTGGTGAATCATTAAGAAATTGATAATTTTATTTACCAGTATGTCTCATTACCTGGTGATCGTTTTTTAGATTGCATTTGGACATCTTTACTGGTTGGTTTAGATCGTCTGCTTTAGCTGGTCCTTCTAAGCAATTGTTTCTATCACCCCCGAAATTTCTTATCTGCAAAAGATTTTAAAAATGTAAATTTCATTCCATTACTTGCTATGAGTACTGTGACTTATGCCAGACAAATACACACTATTGCAAAGCATTATGAGCAAACTTTCAGTTATTACATATTACTCACACAGTGTCCCCCTTTAAAGCTGCATTGATTTTATTCTGTAACTGCTCACAAAGAAAACTGATCAGAACCAAACATACAGGGTGTCTCAGTTAAGCGTTTCAGAACTTCTAAGAGGGGTAGCGGGCATCCTGACGACTCGAAATCATATAGCAATGTGGGGTCAGAAATGCTTTCCTGAAGCTGTGACGTACACAGAAGCACCATAAAGAAAAGAGACCATAAGTGAAAAATCGCTATAATAATGCATTGAAAAAATTATATGGTACATGGGCCAAAGTAAGTGTTCGAAGCTTCTGTCACCGGCTACAATGTACACTTCACATCTCCGGGGCATGGACATTCGAACATTCTGCAATACTCTAGGCATATCTCGCAGGCATTTACTGCGATTCTTGCAACCAGCATTATCAACAGGGGTTTCATAAACCAATGTTTTCATACGACTCCAGAAATCAAGACATGATAGGTCGGGTGACCGAGAAGGCCATATAATTTTTTCAATGTATTATTATAGCGATTTTTCACTTACGGTCTCTTTTCTTTATGGTGCTTCTGTGTACGTCACCGCTTCAGGAAAGCATTTCCGACCCCACATTGCTATATGATTTCGAGTCGTCAGGATGCCCCCTACCCCTGTTAGAAGTTCTGAAACGCTTAACTGAGACACCCTGTATATATTAAGAAAGTATATAGCTAAACGCATATTTACAAAGAGTAAAATACTTCCTGCTTCACCTGAACAGGAGAAAAAACATCGAACAATTTTTAAAAAATGTGCCATCGAAATAAAGCCACTTCCGATTACAACCAAAATAACCTTCATTTTTTTAATATGGCTTGAATGTATAATGGTTGCATAGGGTTCAGCTATCCCTGGGGGACAATAGCATCAATATTATGCCAAGTCTCAATGAGAATATGTTTAATTTCTGCTACAAATTGGAACTGCTTTTTATATATATATAAGAGGCGCATCCAGAAAGTAAGTTTCCCGATTTTTTTTTAAAAAAAAGAACTCCCACTTTCAGGAACATATTTATTGGCAACAAGTATAGCAATGTTTAGGCTATTTTTCAACGTAGCCACCAATAGAATTGAAACACTTGTCGTACTATGCACATTTTAATGGTGGAGTTTACAGCAATTTGTATCAAGAAAAACATTTTTTATTTCAAGTTGGAAATTTTATTGCTGATAGCGAATAATTTAAAATTATGAAAAATCATGCATTAATGCTTTTATTTAAAAATACGAAAAATAACTTAATCAAGGAATTATATTGCCATCTGTTATTATTATTTTTGTTATCATTATACTTTAACTTTATTTACTGAGAGGGGCAAATTGTTAACGTCATGACCGTCGGAATGAAGGTTCGTGTGCTCCCGTTGACACTACACTGTTTCCTCAATTCCCTTCAACACATGAAGAGTTTATGCATCATAAACCTGCTTAACGCAAAAATATCTAGCATCTTTCATGTTGTGTGAAATGACGAGATAAACTAATAAAACCAGATTCCATGGTGCGTTTCATGAAACACAACTCAACCAAAACCTAACTCCAATGCCCATTAACTAACTCCAAAGTCTAGTTATTTTTTTTAAGGTTTGGAAAACATGCTAGTTGTAAATGGTTAAAAATCAGCATAGTTTTGTCTTCATAGTTTTTAACCATACTAGTTGTAAAAGGTTCCAAAATCGCAAAGTTTAAAAATGTTCTTTACCATAAATTTCATGGTTATTTCGATGAAGAAACTATTACCATTTATTTCACTGTCATTTTAGAATTAAAATTCTAACACTGTATGTAAACCTTACTGTTGTGGTTTGCAGCAATTTTTACAACAAAAAACATTTTCATTTCAGATTTGAAAAAATTTTTCTGATAAAAATATGTCACTGATGCATCATGTTTTCTAAAAAAGTTTGAGTCCAATTAAAACTTATTAAATCTAAACTTTCATTATTTTGGGGTGACAGAAGTTTCAAAACAAAAATGTTAATTTTTAAAAAAAACACGAATAACAGAAATTTCTACTTCAGGTTCACAAACACAAATATTTGAATATAAAATAACGGTATAAGAAATCATCGAGGAAAAGTAACTTATATGTTACATTTTACAGAAATATGATCTCTTTTGTTACTTGGTATTTTCTTACTTTTTAATAACATGCTAAAGAAATGCAGTGTTAGAATTTCCATTCGAAAATAAGGCAAAATAACTGGTATCAATCTGGTCATGCAATTAACAGTAAAATTTACGATAAAGAACATTTTTTACCATTACTGCCTTGAAGCCATTTACAACTAGCATGGTTAGAAGACCGTAAAACAACTAGCATGGTTTCAAAACCGTAAAAATTAATTTTAACTGGATGTTGGAACTATGCCAATTTCATTTGGTAGTTGGCATTGGAATTAGGTTGTGGCTGACTTTTTTCTGAAGCAGCTTTATGATGCTGCCATCTATACACGAATAGGCGCATTGAAATCAAACAGTCCAGGGTCACGAAAATGGGGAATACAGGACAGTGGAAACTTTTCATGTCTGTTTGGCAAAATTACTTTCAAGTGAATTGAAGAAATATTGTAGTGTCAATGCTGGGTTTCGAACTTCTGTCCCGGTAGTCATGAGATAGGCCGATTATCCCTCACAGCTATAATAATATGTACCCAGCTGCAAGGAACTTAAAAGGCTTCATTAGATGGGCATAGTTGGAGTAATAAAATTCTAGTTGTTTAACCGTATTAGGTGAAAGCAGTTACTAAACAATTTTTCTTATAGTTAACAGTTTGAATACCATCTTATATACGATTATTTGACTGTTTTGTTTGAATATAGTAAAATAACAATTACATGATATTTAACCATTTTTCCAGAGAAAATTCTAACAGTAATTACCGTTTGTATTAAGAATGTGATCACCGATACTTAATAAGTTAAAGCTGTTTCAAATTAGATAATAGTTTTAATTAAAGGAAATGCTTTTTTTAATAAAAATGTTTAGTAGTAGTATATTATTTTTATTAATTAATTCAGTTTCAAATCAAATAATAATTTTTGTCAATAGAAATGTCTTCTTTTACAATTACTTAAGGATAGGTTTAATTGCTTAATGCAATTTTAAATCAGATAGTAATTTTCATTTAAAGAAATATTTTGTACAGTAAAAAGATGTCATTTTAAACAATTTAAAATAATTATACTTGGCCTTCAGCAGCTGCATCATCAGGAATGTACTGCTCTGGTAAAACATTCTCCAAATACCACTCAAATGATTTACAATTCAGGTTTTTTCTCATCTCTATTCTATGAGAAATGTCTCCAAAATCCTATAAAATTATATAATACCGAAAGAAATTAGAAGGAAACAACCACTCATTTAACATATAAAATAAAAAATTACTTTTAGTTAACTTAATTACTTAAACTAGTTTTAATTATTATTTGAAGTTCACAAAAGTTGCCTAATCCGTGATGCCTCATAAAATTAATTTTCAAAAATAGTTTCATAACAAATAATTTCAAATGACAAAATAATTCCACAAATATTTCCTTTGTTTGGTGGTTTCAATGCCTCCTAAGATACCCAAAGTAAAGTTTCTTTTTTATTCAACCAAACTACTGATTTGAAATTTTTAATAACTTTATTACAGAATTTAACTGATCGGAAAATTATCAATACAATTTCAATATATTTAAATTTCAATGTGAAGTAAAAAAAAATAAATAAGAGATATCACGCTAAATAACCTCTGTCCTAGTAATCAACGTCTTAATTTTCAAAGTTAATGATTTAATGAATTTACCTTATATATACCTTACCTTAACAATAGTTACCTTAAACAATTAGTTTTAACTATTAATTAAGTTCAAAATCTAACTTAAATCTCTAAATAAACAAGCCTTTTCTTTTTTCGATCGATAAGAAACAAAATATGAAGAGTAGCCGAAATATGGTTTTCTCAGTAGAGCTCTTTGAGTCTTTTTGAGTATTTCGCAATATCTATACTGAGATAAAAGCATTGTCAAAACTACCAGAATTTAGCATGTTTCTGGATCTATAGAATTCCAAAAAGCACGATAATTTTTACTGAAGTGCTGTAATAATGATTTTCGCAAAATTAACAATAAAATATGGTTTTATAATATAGGTGATAAACTTTGGTAAATGTGGTAAAAGTTGATTAAATCATGATATCTTAGAACATTCCTCAAACTACCATTTATTTGGTTAAATTTACTTTTCATTTCTGCATTATTTTCAAAATATGTGGTAATAAAAACTATTTGGAAAATTTGAATTTTGATAAACCGTACCATTTGAACCGAAAAAATAGCAATGAACCATATATTTCGGCTTCAGTAACCAAAATTGAGTCCTTTTTTGGGCAGAAATGTCATTCCTATACGGTACTGTAGTCTTATGAAAAAATCTCTGTGTAGGGAACTTTTTCAGCGAATCAAAAACATTTTTATACAATAATCTAAACATAATTTTAAGCAAAAAAGTGAAATAATTGCCAATTTCTTATACTTTTCAATAATAAAATAATATTTATTTATAACTTTATTTAATAATTATCGAAGAAAAATATGAGTTGTAAGATTTGCATATTTCTATATTATTTTAAACAAGGCAATTTAAAATGACAAAAAAAAAATTTGCTCGGCAGCGGACGAATAGACGTTGAGTTAAAAAAGTCGTTAAGGCCTGGTTTCTTAGGACAACACGCCGTCAGCTGGAAATCAGCGCTAACCTTTGATTGGTCCATTTGTGAGCTTGATAGTATACGTCATCGAACGCTCATCTTGAACTACAATTGCCGTCCAACTCAACTGCAGTTGGATTACAACGTTACGTTAACCACAGAAGCAATGGCGGACAACATCCAACAGCACATTGAAATCAGCCAAGATTTTGATTTTGATATTAAACATAGCTTCTTCATTAAGCATAGCACTCTTCATTTAGCTCAGCTATAATGTATTTCTTCTTGGACAAAGTCATTATTTGCTCTCTAAAACACTGGTCGACAATAACAAAATCAATATAAATTCAAAATAAATATTTGTTTACGTTATCAACGCATGCGCAATGAGAGATAATGTCTGCGTTGGACGAACTGCTCACGCTGAGCTAACAAAAAAAAATTTTTTTGGCGTTAGCTCTACGTCAACTTTCCGCTGACGCCCATATAAGGCGCTAGTTCTAAAGGCTTGGTTTCTTAGGACAGGACGCCGTCAGCTGGAAATCAGCGTTAACCTCTGATTGGTCCATTTGTGAGTTTGATAGTATACGTCATCGAACGCTCATCTTGAACTACAATTGCCGTCCAACTCAACTGCAGTTGGATTACAACGTGACGTTAACCACAGAAGCAATGGCGGACAACATCCAACAGCGCATTGAAATCAGCCAAGATTTTGATTTTGACATTAAACATAGCTTCTTCATTAAACATAGCACTCTTCATTTAGCTCAGCTATAATGTGTTTTTTCTTGGACAAAGTCATTATTTGCTCTCTAAAACACTGGTCGACAATAACAAAATCAATGCAAATTCAAAATAAATATCTGTTTACGTTATTAACGCATGCGCAATGAGAGATAATGTCTGCGTTAGACCGACTGCTCACGCTGAGCTAACAAAAAAGTATTTTTTTGGCGTCAGATCTACGTCAACTTTCCGCTGACGCCCAGATAAGGCGCTAGTTCTAAGAAACCAGGCCTTGAGCTAACAAACCAGTATTTTGTTGGCGTCAGCGTGACGTTGGCGTCGCGCCGACGCCCAGATAAGGCGCTTGTCCTAAGAAACCAGACCTTTTAATTTAATTTTTCATTTCTCAAGTACTTCTATACCGATTAGTTTCAAATTTCCTATTTTGTCTCTAAAAATTATTCAAATTATTCAAATAATTTTCAATATACAATTGAATAATTATTCAAAATTATTCAAATAATTTTCAGCGATCATTAAAAAAATATTAATAATAAATTATAATTAAAAATTATTTTCATTCGAAATTGTCTTTGGATAATTAAATGTAAAAGGTTCCCAGTTTACCTAAAAAAATGTTGGAAAAAGGCGAAACACTCTAAAAGAGAAATTAGTATTTAGGTGCTTAAATTTTTACCCCCTTTTCTGAGTAAACTGATACGGTAAGAAAAAAATATATTCAAAACTACCAGAATAAGATAAAATTTGAGGTTCTATGGAAACGCCGAAAAAAGCTGGGTAATTTCTATCAATGCGCTTTGGTTCGAATTTAAAATTAATAAGAAAATATAGTTTTACAATATGTGCTATAAAATTTGGGAATTTTTTCATGGTGCATTAGAGCGTGGCATTGAAACCATTTAATCTCTTAAATTTACTTTTTAGTTTTATATTTTTTACTAAGTGTGTGGTAATAAGAATTATAATTTTTAAATCCAGAATTTCTGATAAACCATTGACTATATGAACTGTGAAATTTACTAAATAATTGGTTAAATCCGGCGTATATCATTTTTTTTTCCTTAGTTACCAGTTCTTCCTCTCTCATATCTTCCAAATTGAGCTTACTACCCATACTTTGATAATATAGATTGTGAAATTTAAAAACAGTATATTTTTTTCTGAGAAAAGTATGTTTTTAATTTCAGTTTCATAAATACCTAGTAAGCATTTCCGAAAAATGGAGTGTGTGTTTTGAGGTTACTTTGGGACACATAATTTGTCATCTTGACATTGACTGATACATCTTTCTAACTCATAGAAAGCCTTCTTGTCGTTAAATATAAGAACAAAAAATTTTAAATATCCTTCTAAAAGATAGACATAATTTTTTTTAAATTTTTTGGAAAAATTAAAATAAAAATAAAAATAATCGAAATAAATGTACTGCAGTTATAATTCAATAATTTTTACTAATTGCGCTATGGTATTATTATTTCTACTCAAAACTAAACTTAATCATCATCGAAAAGTTATGAGAGATTTTTTTTAGACAATCGATGTTAAAAGAGAAGTGTTAAGGCATTAGTAAAATTGTTTGTGATTGGTACAAGATGTCATTAATTGAAAATTCATATTCAAAAAACATTATGAAATAAAATGAAAATACTTACAGATTTCGCAACAGTTACCTGTAAATAAAAAAGAACGAAGTATTATAAGCAAAAATTAGTAAGTATTAAATATTATACATTTTTATTTAGATATTTATTTATGTATTTTTTGCAAGAGTAACTCTTTTTAATATTAGACAAAACTTTTATACGTCTATTAGAAGTTGAAAGAAAGAAAGAAAGAAAAAAGATAATTAAATACACTTTAAGAGTCAGCCCTTGAACTCTATTGCAAAAAAAGCGAAAAGTGTTTTACAGATAAAACCTTAGAGTAACGTGTAAATTTCTTGAATAAATCCCATATTCTCAAAAACACCAATTTATTTTTAATACTTTGTACTCCTTCTAGTTCTTTTTATGACATGGCTCTTATAAAATTTTATACTTTTAATTCTTTTTATACCTTAATATTATACTTTTCATAAGGCGTATAAAATTTATTTTCACTTGCTCGGGTACTAGTTTTTCTAGACCTTTGCATTTTCTAGAATAATTTTATTCCTATACCGTACTTGAGTCAATAAACTTAATTTCTTCTCACTCGGTAATTTTAACGAGTTCTTGCTTTCAGATTATGGAACTCAAGACCAGTCCTATGAATCTCATATTCTCTTTAAAACAAACACTATGTGTTTGGAAAAATATTCTTGCATTAGTCTAGAACTATAGCAAGGGATTTTGTATTGGAATAGAAATCAATTATTTAACTTCGGCCTAATTTTACCTGTCATTATTTCCTTGCACTTCTCACTCCACATTATTTCATCCACATCATCAAATTATTCATTTGTCACGAAACAAATAAAATGTTTTTGAATTTTTTATATCTGCATACTTTAGTCACAGTTAATTATAGCTTAAGCAATTGTAGTGCGCAGAAATGAAAACGCATCACCCTAACTTTTGATCCAATGATTTTTCACATACAAGGACTCAAACTTAATGGTTCACGGAGGTGACCTCGAATATGCTAACTAGTTAGTGCAGACAATATTTATAATTACGGAATCAGATACAAAAATGTACTTTCTCTGATTAAACAGACTTTGTTTTTTTCGACGAATTCAGATTTCTGACCCCCGAAATATAGAGGGTAGTCGCAATTTGAGTAAAACTATCTGGAAACAATTTGGGAAATAAACATGCCTTCTTCAGGACGGATTTAAATTTTTTCACCCTCAAAATATGGGTAATATCCGCCATCTGGAAAATATTCTTCCAATAGAATGGTCACGAGAGCTTTTAAAAGTTTGAATCTCTTAATGTTAGTTTTACTTAAGGCTCCTATACTATCAGAGCTGACCTATCAAGCAATATTGGAGCAAACAAGTTCGCAAGTTAACGTTATGTTAGTATTGTGCTTATGTTAGCTCTTTGCTCCAAAAATAGATGATAAGTCAGCCTGTCTAATTCAAAGGCTCTAGTTTTACTGTTTGCGTATGTCTCGAGAAAAGTTTTAGCGAATTGAAAATATTTTGCACATAATTATTCGTTTATTCAAAGTTAATTCCATGCAAAAAAAAATTATTTTTAATAGTTAATTACTTTTTTATTACTTTTTTTTATAATAGTCGAAAAATTTTTGAATTGAAAGGTATACAGGTCTTACGAAGTAACATAGAATTTGAGTTTGAGTTTCGAACGAAAACTCCTGGATTTCTCCTTCCCCGTCAAAATCGCAGAAAAGCTGAAACTATTGTGTTACAGAATAATAACATTGGTACACTAAAATGTGTAAAGCACACTCTTGGTATTTTACTACGCTAGGAATTGTCTTTGGTTCTACATCATTTTGAAGTCAAGTCTAAAGTGGTGTAAAACAAACGCTAATTCTTGGTATTAAGATTCACAAAAATTCTTCACAGTGAACTAACATAAAAATACGTTCGACAAAATCAAGGAGTTTCACTATTTATAAACTTGTATCTCAAATGTAAAATGGTTTAAGCACATATCATAAATAAGGATTAAACCGCAATATGTACCTTAAACTTTCTTGCAAAAGTAACAGAAACTGTGGTAAAAACACACTCCAGGGAATTATTTCATTACTATTAGTACTGTAAATGTGGAGGAATTTTGTACTTGAGAAGTTCCCTCGTAAATTTCGTTTAAGTTGCCTCAGTTATTTGAAACTTTAAGTAGAGAAAAACAGGGAGTTCAGGAAAACCAAAAGTACAATATAAATTTTAAAATACTGAATTTTTTTTCCAAACTATCAAAAGGAAAACAATTTTTTTTCAAAATTACTTACCTTTTAGATAATCCTGTTTTTTAATAACATCTAACAATTGTACCATCTTTTCATTCTGATCATGAAAGGTAATTTTGGAGAGATTGTTAATTATTTTATTTTTCGGAACTATTAAGAAAATAATCCTTTAAAAACGATTTTGCCTAAACCTTCTTCTTTTTAGGCATCTTAACAAGCATGCAAGGTTAAAGAGAAAGAAAAGAAAAGCATAACATAGAAGCTACCCTCAAAAAATAATGCAGCTACGCGATGTAAAAACTTACTAAGTTAATCCTTAATCTTCGATAGAAAAATTGCTTGTACTCATCCATCCAAACTTCAGCCAATCGGAGACAATTTTGGCGAAATGCTTTTTCCCCATTAACCATAGAATAAGGCATTCTTGTTCGAAACACATGACCAACATGAGAGCAAGGGATTATTTCTATCGATCCTCCACACATCCAAGCCTACAATTTAAATAATATCCGGTTGTGTTGAATAATGCTGGGATTTTAATATCGCATTACATCGTAAGGAAACATAATTTAATTGAGATATTTTTTTATAAAAACTCATTAACATTTTAAGAGTTAGATAATATCATATTTAATAATTATCGTTTCAGATATTATACGCCATATTAGCACATTTATTGTTGTCGCTAATGATCGCAATTGCAACGTTTTATGAATTTATCATGCATTCGATACGTATATAAATACATAATGGTTAGAGTATCTTACATTTGATATAGATTGCTTTACAAAATTGTTAAACTATGATACATTTGAAACATGTTGCTTTGCAAAACGGTTAAACTATCAGACATTCGATACATATTGTAATACAGATTTATTACTAGAAGTTATTACATTTCTGCCAATATAGAAGTTATTCTATTTTGACCTACAAATTTCATTGACGGAGGTCAGTGAAATTTGGATATGACTTGAATGGCACATTTGGAGAGGAAATCAGTGATATGTAGGGGAGAAGGGGGCACATGTGAACAAATTTTTTTATTTCTTTATTTTTCAAAAAATGTCATAAATTTCTCCCAGTAAAGAAGTCCATGTGTTTGAATAGTCTTTTCCTTCTCTAATAGAATTTTTGAGATTTTTTAATAAAATATTTCTTCACTTTATGATATTTTTTAAAAAAATATCATAAAGTGAAGAAATATTTTATTAAGTTCATATAATGGTCTGCAATTAGTTAATTTATACTATGTTGATTTATACTATGTTGATTTATACTATGTTAGTTGATTTATACTGCTTATTAGTTGATTTATACTATGTTTTCACTTGAAGAAGCCAGTGATAAAAGTATATACAACACCTGCTGATTCAAAGAAATTGCCAGAATAGAGCAACAAAATGACTCATTGTTCTGAAAGTTTGGCAGAGAGGTAGGACTGGAACTGCCATCCATTGACAATTTTTCAAGATTTTTTATTTAAAATCATATTGGTAAAACATACCATACCATGTTCATATATATATATATATATATATATATATATATATATATATATATATATATATATATATATATATATATATATATATATATATATATATATATATATATATATATATATATATATATATATATATATATATATATATATATATATATATATATATATATATATATATATATATATATATATATGTATAGTGTAACTTTAAAACTGTTAATTTATCAACTTGAATATAACTAAGGCTTAAGTCTTTGTGAGAAACAGAAACGAAAAAGTATTATTTACTTTGAAGGAAAGCTCTAAATTTTCTGCTCCATAAATATCAAATCCATCATCATACATTCCAAGTAATTCAAAAAACTCTTTATTGATAGAGAAAAGTCCTCCAGCCATGGTGGCTGACCTATAAATGATAAACAAAACTGACTTTAAAGCATCATTTTTCTTTTAGAGCTACCCAACAATTTATTAAATGGTAAAAATGACTTTGAATTTCTCCTTTGAAGTTCAATAATTGTAAATTTTCATTTTTTCTTTTATGTTTATTCAGTATTTTGTCTGGCTTGTCTCGGAGCGCTATTTTGAATATCTTATGAATCCAGAACCGTTGAGGAACAGGTTCTGGAATTAGGAGATTGACTACGAGGAGCAATTTTAGTCATCGAGTCAAAAATTTTTTTTAAAAACTTAAACAATTCCGTTTGGGAGAAATGTTTGAAAAATACTTTTTTTTGCTGTAGTTTAATATTAGCTATTGTTATAAATGAAATTGTTAACGATTATGGTTATAGTTTTATCACATGTGCTTTGATGCTCATTTATTTTTAACAAGTTCAGACACCAATTGTATGCTGATCAATGTAATCATATGTTGATCTGTGCTACTTCACTGAATTAGCATTTATAAAGTTATTTGAAACCATGTGTTATTTATAACCACGAGTAGTGTTTTTAATACGTATTTCTGAAGAAAATATCAGACCCAAATACTTAATTAATCCTACGAAGAAAAAGTGTAAAATAAAATAATTTTAAGAAACAACAATTTTGTCATGGGTCTACATGAAAAAATAATAAATAAAATATTGCGTGTCACTTTTAAGAATCGTGTTTATATCGTATCGTCCAATTTTAATTTTACAGTACAGGTTAGTCCAATTTTAATGGTACAGGTTGATGCGTAGAAAAAATAAAATTTTATTTTTTTAGTTGAGTTAATGATTTAGTAATTCTGATAATTTTTCTAAATTGATGCCAAGTTGGTGTTGGAACACTTTGCCCTCTAATTGTTGCCATGCAACATTAGATTAGTGTGATGTGCTTTCATTATAATGTGTGGCAATCATATTATCAATCAAACGGTGTGACAATGTGATTGCTGCACGAGTAGAATTTTTCAGCGTTGGCAGTTACGACATCATGGATATGTTCCAGCAACATGCGAATACAATGATGCACTATTATCCTTCATTGCAAACACGGAGAAAATATTTGCGTGCGTGTGTGTGTGTGTGCGTGCGTGCGTGTGCGTGCGTGCGTGCGTGTGCGTGTGCGTGTGCGTGTGCGTGTGTGTGTGTGTGTGTGCGTGTGCGTGTGCGTGTGCGTGTGTGTGTGTGTGTGTGTGTGTGTGTGTGTGTGTGTGTGTGTGTGTGTGTGTGTGTGTGTGTGTGTGTGTGTGTGTGTGTGTGTGTGTGTGTGTGTGTGTGTGTGTGTGTGTGTGTGTGTGTGTGTGTGTGTGTGTGTGTGACTGTTATTTTCAAATTTTATTGAATTCGTCATTCCCTCACTGTATAAAGTGAGGGAATGACACTGAAGTGAGGGAATGATTCAAGATGAGTATATTATTAAATTTTTTTTTTGTTCAATCGTGCCAGCCAATTTTATTTCCCAAACCTGTAAAAACTATTAAATATATAAGACTAAATTATAATAAATATTAGATATACTTAGTATGTTATCATTTTCAAACTTCAGGTAGATGTAACTTAGATAAAAACATGTATTAAAATAAAATATCATTCCCTCACTATTAGTATCAGTCCCTCCCTTTTTAAATAGTAAAATTAATTTGAAAAATAAATTGAAAAATTAATAAATTAATTTATTAAATTAATTAATTAATTATTAATTATTATAATTTAATTAATTAATTATTAATTATTATAAATTAATTAATTAATTATTAATTATTATAAATTAATTAATTATATAAAAAATTATTAATTTAAATATTAAGTATAAGTTATAGGATATATACTTTCTTTATAATGCCATTACATATTTCTATTAATATAAAGAGTTTCAAAGCTTCTTATTCACTTTACTTTTTCGGGATTTTATGAACTGAAAAATGACAGTTTTCGTGAGAATGACCCATATATATATATATATATATATATATATATATATATATATATATCTCGCAATCAAGTTTGATGTCTTGCATATAAAAATAAACACATTTATTGTAAACTGAAAAAATTTTAAGTGATAATTAACAGAAATGTTTCAGAATTTCAGATTTCATGCCCTGAATAGCCTTTTCTATTTCGTCAGCGTGGGTCTTAAACCTTAATCCTACTTATAATCTTAGATACAACCTTTTTATTATAACCTTTTAATGCAATATTTTTATTTAGCATTTCTTTACCGTAGTCAAATTTGTGACTATCAAAATGTAGATTCTTCCTTCACATAAACACTGATTAGAAATTACGATTTCACCACCTCTTGTAAGCCACTACACAATTAAAATTGTATTCAAATGAAAGCATATATATATATATTTTAATTTCCAGTTTTAATTTTCCCATATATTTGAAAATATCAATTTCTTTGCATTTTATAGAAACTGCAATTTGGCAACGGCAATTATATTCTTAATAGCAAATATTTAGCATTCAATCCACATTTCATTCAAATCTAAAGAATATTTAAATAAGTAGTAAATCCAGACACATATTGACTTTATTTTTAGTCATACAGACCACAATGAGAAAAGATAAAAGCGAAAAGTTGAAAAATTAAATTAAAAATGGGGGGGGGGAATAGTAAGAAATGCGTGAAAGAAAAAGAAAAAAGCAGGAAATTAATGCGAAACGGGTATTACATTAATGGAAAACGTCCGAGTATATAAAAAAAGTTATAAAACAAACGAATCTAGATAAATCTAATAATGAAATAAAATTGATAAGGATGAAAAAAGGATTTAGATAAATGAAAAACATTGTAAATTAAAAAATGAATGATTAATTTATTGAGAGAAATAAAATTGGAATAAAAGGTTAGAAGAACAAAATAAATGAGGAAAGATTTGAATGGGTATTATGAACGTCGAGATTTTCTTTTAATTTATTTTAAATATATCCTTCTAAAAAATTAAACAGTTTGTATCTGAGGAGCAAAATACTTAAATTCAGCTCAGCAGTTTAGTCTCTTAAATGTCACCTAAAACGATTTCTTTTTTCTTTATTTCTATTTTTTTTAAAGTTTTAGTTCTATAAATTAAAAGTTTAAGTTTAAAGTTCAATTTACGTCTTCACGGCTTGACAAATGTCAAGGCATGACCGATGCTTGAAGTATTTTTTTTTTTTTTTTGTCTTTATCTCAAAATGATGTTTCGTAGTTGCGGTACAAGTTATATAAATTAGAAACGTTAGAAAGAAGTGGGAAATTGTCTATCAAATTTTTGATGAAAAACAATGCGCTTTCCTTGAAAATAATATTTATGTGTATTGTTTATTTATTTAGTGAAGATTTAAAAACTTGTAAAATATTATCTGGAAATATACTATGAAACAAATTGATATAAAAATGACAATTTTGGAAAACAATTTGGATTATCACTATATTTCCCCAAGTCCCTCGATTTAAGGATTGGATACGACCTATACTTCGGTTTCCTTATTTCTACAGTTTGTATTTATTATACGCAAAGATATTGTTTAAAAACCGTTTAGTTCAATAATTACTTTAGCTGTACTTCTAAATTTTATCAAATTGTTTATGTCATTATATGCAGGGTAAATTGCTAGTTTTTCTTATAAGAAGTGAGATTTCTTGATAAAACATTATTTCTATTAGAAAATTTTGAAAACAATCTGAAAAATAATGTTATATTTTTAGATTTAAAGAGCTTAATCTGTCTATCAGCAATTCACCGTACTTTTGTGTCTCTTGTCTGGGAAAAAAAAGCGAAACGTGACGTAAAAAAATATTGGTACTGTAGCAACAAAGAATTCGTTGTATTCCAGCATTCAAAACTTAAAAAGGTACAGTTTATTCGCTAATTCATGCTCACTTCTCATCGTTTTGATTGGTGCATCAAATGATTGTTGCTTTGGGCTCTTTCTTGTCTGCACACAATTCGAGAATACTCGCGGCGAAGCTTAACTCAAAGCACTACTATGGTTGCTACAGCCAGTTTATATCATTTTCCAGTGATTTTGAAAATTAAGCTTCTTATCACTAAATTCGGCTAATTTTAGGAGTGAAAGCTGAGAACCAAACGCATCTGGTGAAATATGACGAAATATGTGAAGCTTTTCCTTATTCCAGAAAAGAGTTTAAGGTAACCCTCTTTTTCCTCTTTTGATTACTTTTTTGAAACACTTTGTTCTTCTTCTATTGAATTAAAACATTGAACCTATTTCTGTGTTGATCAGTAATGAGATAAAATCTTAACTGCATTTTAAAACAGATTATATCGTTATAAGTTACTTATATTGAAAAGTTAAGAACACGCTGGTGAACTAGATAAATTGGTGTTATTCTAGATTTTTCATCTCCGCGCGCTCTTTTATTAGATTAATTTCACCACCATAATCACTAAGATAAATCAAAGGAATAAGGAGTCGTAAGAATCATATAGAATCATGCTAAGATTCATTAATAAAAAAACAGATCAACAAGATCAATTTTAAATAGGCAGACGATAATTTTGGAACTTCTTGAAATCGATTGCTTTCCACAGTGAGTTTTTTTTTCTTTTTAATTTTCCAAAACGTGCATTTTTAGTGTTTTTACATAATATTAATTTGAAATATTTTGTGGGATTCTTTTTGTGAGCGAAACTAAAACAAACGGTGAAGTTCAATATTAAACTTTCTGTAATAGTAGAATAGCTAAGTTTCCGGCATCAAACATTGATATCGATCTAGTAAGGAATGATCCAGAAATCAAATTTCCTTCTAAAATTCAAGTGTTGAGCAAATTTATCACTATTCAAGAAATATTTAGTAATTAAATAGGGTTAAATATATGGTGTTATTTGTTCATTGCGCATTTCATTCAGTAACATTCTTTTAAGTATCTTAAATTTAAGTATCAAAGCTCTTGGTTTAGCTACATCTTTTTTAATTATGGTAAATAACTCAAATAATAAACATTAAAATCTCAAAATGACAAGCAAAAAATTATTTTAAGTATTAAGTGATAATTTTTTCCATAAAGAAAGTTTTAAAAAATAAAGCGATGAAAGAACGTATACTGTTTCATGGGATTTTTCACTTTTTGATTAATAAAATAAATCAATTTGTGCAGAAACAGTTTATATATCTGTTTCCACATTCTTTGAAATGTAAATATATTTAGATCGGTCTTAAAAGACCTTTACAATTTACAAGATCGAAATGTTTCGAAGAGTTCTCTTTGGGTATTGCGTCTTCAATTTATACTTCAAAGCTTAAAGATTAATTTTACCCTTTGTAGAATTATAAATAACTGAATTTTTTAATTTAATTTTTTTTTCATATGACTATTTAGGCAGAGGGGGTACTTTTTCTTGTTTTTCAGTGGCGCCATCTATGGCCTAGAATTCGACTTTTGCCTTACATTCACGCAACCACAATCCCGTTTATAGGGCGAGTCACATTCACACACACAAAGGAGAACGGACGTAGAACGCACATAGAGAGAGAAAGAAACATCCATGCCTTGCCCGGGATTCGAACACAGGACCTTTCTGATGCAAAGACAGCTCCCTGCCTCCTACACAGGCCGATCGGTTTTCCATTTAATGATTGTAACTAAAAGTAAACTCGATGAGAAATGTGCAATTAAATGAATACCTAACGCATAAGAGAAAATAGCTCCCCGGTATTTGCCCTTCTTTATGAACGCATGTTAACCTTTTCTATTATGCATATTTATGTAAACAAAGCTCTTCAATTAATTTTTTTTTTCGTATTTTCTAAAGTTATAAGCAGACGGTTGCCCAAATCATAGATGGGAAAATGACCTCCCGTCGTCATTTAAAAATTAATGAAGTCGATAGGAAGTATACTTTCTACAACCGTATAAAATGTTATAGGATACTTAATAATTAACGTACCTCACTGGATTCCAATGATGCTTCCTACGCTCCAATTCTCTGCGTGGAATGAGACGCCAATCAAATTGTAAGTCCCAAGTGAAACCACCAATTGCAAATTCTGTTGATTCTCGGAACATGTACTGAAATGTATCATCTTTAATCACATCGATTACTGGGCAGGCTATTGTAGTCCAATTGTCATATACTTGCTGCAAAAGTGGCTCCAACCAGCCTACCGATACAACATAATTTTATATATCAAAAATAGTCAAAATCAAATCAAGAGGGAAAATGCAAGGGATAAGCCCCGCTAGCTTTGGTCAGAAGAAATCAGGTTGACAAAAGCAGTAATAAAAATCAGTACAACGAGATAGATTAAAATCAGGTGACATTTTCAGTACTGATTTGGAGTGAACTGATTCAAGCCGAGTCAGTGTGAAGAAACGTAGTGAGTCCTTTACAGGGAAATATAAAACGTGGTTTTGGTTTTTAAAAAAATTTAAACTCTCCGTTGTTGTTGTTGTCGTTGTTGCTAATTCCCATCTGGTCTGACGGGGTCAGAGCAGATCAATGAATCCGTTGATATTCAGAAAATCCGAAACCAGAATGGGAGAGGAATGAATGTCATTCCAGTCCAGCCCTAAACAGAACTCTCTCTAAACAGTACAAACTCTCCGTTGTAGAATTAATAACTGAACAAGTTTAAATTGTATCATAACCTAAGGAATTTCTTGCTGTTTATTTAGTTCTGGTGACATCATATGAAAAATCATCTAAAGTGGTAGAATTGTTAGATTCAATATGTTTAGTGATAAAATGTGCTCTGTTATTTATAAAAATCTCACTTGTTATACATATTAACTGTATCCTTAACTTAGCATTTGGTACAGCATCAACAAGACAATTTTGGGAATATTTTTTGCAAGATAATTTAATTCTGAAAAAGTTATTTAAATTGAGCAATTAAGAAGGGCAAGAATATTTATTTTTCAGAGCGATGCAAAGAAGGTGTACAAATGAATCAACAACACGCATGATTTAGTGAAGTATTTCAAAATTACTATTATTTAATATTATTCATAATGTACTACTTCTTAACTGAATTTATTGAACTTCTTTTTTAAATTTCAATTACCATAAAATTTGTTATAAAATAATGCAACATAAATAAAAAATAATGCAACATAATGAAATATTCCTGTAAAGCAAAAAACGCTATAAGTATACGAGGTACAGTTTCATTAAAGGGCCGTAAAAAATATCCAAATCGCAGCGAGCGAGTTCGGGATTATAAAGGCAACTCATAGCCTCAACTAGACGCAATGACACTTAACCTTAAAGAAAAAATCAGATTTGGGTATACCGGAGAAATGTGCACCGGGCACACTTAGCTTTAAAATAACCTTTGTGTAGAGTATAGTGGACAAATGTATACCGGGCAGTGGCACTTAACCTTTAAAAAAAATAAGTTTATGATGTACTGATTAGTGGAACTGAACTTTTAGCTAAATGCAGAATATACCGAGCAATGGCAATTAGACTGTATTAGGGCAGGATAAACCAGGAGCTAAGGCTCTTCCATAGTGGAAGACGGATCAGTGGTAGACGCATCTTGGAGTATCCTCAGTGGTAGACTGATAATGGGTTAGAGTCCCCTTGCCGTCATGCTAACCGTGGAAAGCTTTCGGGGTTTTTCTCTCCATGTAACGCAAAACGGGAAAGTTCCATAAAAAAAGTCCTCCACGAAGGCAAATTTCACCCAATACTTGTACCATGAGTCCCCTTGCCTTCTGGATTGAGTTCAAAATTAAAAGGCTACGGAGTTAAACATTAATAGTCGCAGACTCAAAATTTGAGTCGGCTGTTCAAAACAACGGTTATAAAACGGTATCAGTTCTACAAATAAACGCCAGTTAGGCGGCAAAAAAATAATAAAAAATTTTTTGGGAGGCACGCTATTTCTACATGAATTTTCTTCTTCCTTACACCCTAAAAAGGTGAGAAAAATTCGTGAACATGAAATTTTTTCTTTGTGACATACTTTAAATGTGACATACTCTTTCTGACATACTCAGATAAATCTGAGCCGTTTATTCAGATAAAACGATTTTTACATAAATATAATATTATTATAATGTCTCTCTAATATGTATTTATAGAGATTTCATACTATAAGATTATATTTTAGTATAAAAAACAAAACTAAAAAATTTTAATCAAAGTTCGTAAATTGAAAAAATCGGGAAAAATTCAAAATTGGTATTTTGTCATTTAAAGTATGTCACAAAGAAAAAATTTCATGTTTAATATTTTTTCTTGCTTTTTCAGGGAGTAAAAAAGAAGAAAATTCATGTAGAAATAGCGTAGTAAATAATACTTACATGCTGGAAATATTAATTATTTCAATTGTAAATTAAATTAAAAATTCATGATAAATACATTTATTCTGATTATTATTAAAAATATTTACTTTGTTAGGATTATTCTCTTATTCTATTTGCATTTTTTTTGAACGGGGGGGGGGGAGCGTACATTTATGAATTTTTTTAGTGATTTAAAATTTTTCCATTATTTTTTAAAAATACATTTTATTTTAAAATGAACTATTAAAAATTTATTTACTCATATTTTTAAGTTTAAAATTAAAAAAAAGCTTTCAAGTTGTTTATCAATGAATCTGTTTTTTTATACTTAACTTTCTATGAAGAAAATTTATACGAAAAGAATCTTTTAGCTTGCCTTAATAATCTTTCAAATTTTCTGTTATTTTGATAATTTATGAGAATTACTTATATATTTATTATTTATGAGAATATATATATATATATATATATATATATATATATATATATATATATATATATATATATATATATATATATATATATATATATATATATATATATATATATATATATATATATATATATATATATATATATATATATATATATATATATATATATACAGACTTCTGGAGGATTTAGGACACATCATCGTGATTAAGAATTGCATAATTACCAATGTCCGGAAACGTCATCGTACTCTGCCAAGTGGTGCTGTACTGTCTAGTGCTGAAAAGGAAAGTGAAGATTGGCTCTTTTGAACGTTAAGCAGTATGCGAAGAGCATATATGAACGGAGTGGTTGTAGATATGGAATAGCTGAGTATAATGGTCGAGCTACTGCACGCATATATTGAGAACGCGTTCGAGACAGCAACCACGCTACAGTTTGCTTATACGTCCGCATCAAAATTTGTGAAAGTTCTGGCCATTAAAAAGTGGCCTGGACAAGTAAGGGCAGGCCACGATCGACTGTGTTATTGTGTCTCAGTTACGAATTCCTCGTACTAGTGTCGAGCGTGCTTCGAACATCGAGTACTTCTACGTCTTTCGTCTCCAAAAGGTTCAGTTGCTGCTCCCCAGTGACCACCCTGAATGCGTACTTTTCGCATAATGGTTTTTGCAAGAAAGTGCATGTGAATTTCTCAGCTTATGTGTTGCTCATTGAAGAGGCTACATTCAGAAGTGCAATCATATTCCACCACAATCAGCATATGTGAGCTCAACAAAACCCCTGCGTTTAGTGGAATCAGTTGGCACAACAACGCTTTAAAATGAGGTGGATTTGATCGGTGACTGCTTAATCGGACCATGCCTTTTACCACCCAGGTTGAATGCCGCGAATTATCTGATCTTTCTGGAGCAGGCTCTTCCTCGGTTGTTTGACGATGTACCACAAAATGTGTGGTGCAACATGCAGTTCCAATATGATGGGGCACCTACTCATTTTGGATTGGATATTCGTAGCAATTTAAATTGATCATTCCTGCGTCGATGCATTGGGCGTGGTGGACTAATTCCCTAGCTCCCAAGCTCAACGGATTTATAAAGCCTTGATATCGCTCCGTCAGAAGCCATCAAAAGTGTCATGTACCGCTATCCTACTGTGTCTGAAATGGGCATCGTGGCAAGACTGACCTTCGTAGCTGCTGCAATAGAAGAAACTCCCGGTGTGCTAAAACTTGTTTTCCAATCAATGCTCCGTCATGTTTGGATTCTGACGGTGTGGACTTCAAACATATTTCATAACATTCAAGTTGTCGTGCACCATTTGTATTCAGTATGTCCAATAATTGTTTCAAATTAAACAATCTCTTGTTTTCTTTCCCTTCGTCAGCCTCTGTTACCACTTACTCCTGGCATTTCCAACCATGGTTCCTATGCAATTCTTAATCCCAATGATATGCCCTCCCTCCCGTGGAAGTTTGTCGCAACATTTACTGATATATATATATATATATATATATATATATATATATATATATATATATATATATATATATATATATATATATATATATATATATATATATATATATATATATATATATGTATAAGAGGGAAGATGTATGTACATATGATAGTATAAAGTAAAATGGCAATATTACCAGGAGTACACTCGCAGTGAGAGTCCAAAAATGTGAGAATCGGGCCCTTGGCTGCAGTAGCACCTATCATACGAGCACGAATGAGTCCTTCTCTTTTTTTGGCCCTAATAAGTTTCACCTTGTTCAAAGATTCAATATACTTTTCTAATTTCAATCCTAAGTGAGCTGCAAATTAAAATTAAATAAACGTAAGTCTTAAATTGCTTTGTATTTATTTCAGAGAAGTCTGAGTATAACTTCTGAATGGAATAGCATTTTTTAGGATAGGATTGAATGTAGGCTTAACAAATCGATTTCAAACAATTTATTGATAGAAGTATATAATCGTAATATCAAGATAAATCGCTATATTTTCTGCAGAGTCTAAATCGAGTGTAGAGTTTAATGGCTTCAATTCTGTATTAGACTCTATGCAATATGCTCCCAAAAAAAGCGACAAAAAATTAAAAAGTGCTGTGAATAGCTGAGTCAGCTTAGACGTCCAAGAATTTTGAACATAAATAGAATCCGAGTGTTTGCACTAGATATTATTAAATCAGAGTGTTTTTATCTAAGTGCCCTGTTACAATGCCTTGTTTGAAACCACGCTGGCTCAGGTGACAGAATACTCATCTCCCACTGAACCAGGTTTGAGTGCCAGAAATGGCTGGTCGATAACAACTCTGCTCCTCGCTCTCACGGATCACAGTGCTATCTCAAAATATGGCTTAGAGTCCCCTTTCCGTCAAGCTTTATATGGGAAATTTTCATCGTTTTCTTCAAAATTTAAATCAAATGGGAGTAAGTTTCATCAGAAAGTCCAACACGGAGTCTAGTTTTCCCCTAAGCTAGTTCTCTTATCTTCTGTATGATGTTTAAAACTACAAAAATTTTCCAAATTCTGCTTCACCTAAAAGTGGGTCAGCTGTTTAACGCTAGTTTATAAAACAGAATTAAATACATTTGTCTTATTTCTGGCATCCTTTTTTTATTGTTCTTAAATTCAAACTTTCCCAAGTCTTATAAATTAGTTTACTGATTAGTTATGAAAAAACATAAATTACTGTATACTTTTGCATTATAAAATAAAATAATGTCTTTTACTGGATCTGCATAAAAAGCTTTGAGTATCGGCTTGCAATTTAAAGTTGCTTACAAATTCTTTATACATATTATGAAGGAATATTAAAAATGACTGCGGAGTCTCAGGAAATCAGCTAAAATCAATTCTTATACTTTTAGTTATTTTCAACATAGTTCAACAAATCGTAAATAACATTTCTAACCATATTTACCATATACTATAACTGAAATACTGTTTTCAGACGGTAATCTATGACTAATGGACTAATGCACTGTTTTTATGATTGTCTATGCAATCTTGTGTACGTCATTTTTTTTAAATACCTGAAGCAGAGCCTACTGTTTGCTCTCATACTTCCATGATTGTTTCGCAATAATTTTTTTTTTTTTTACACGAAACTAATTTTTTTTTCTATATATTATTAAAAACTTTTCTAGTTGCTCACGCTCATTACTCCTGTGTCCAAACATTTATTTTAAGATTTCTGAAGATCACTTCGTAGGCATAAATCATTTTTTATAATTACTCAATTTATTAAAATATTTAAAATGGAACTTTATTGTCTTACTTTACTAACTTTATCGTCGGTTACCTTTGCAACGTTATTTAAAATTTTAAATTTCTACTTAATTTTTGGTTACAATAAAAAAAATTCTAAGAAGAAGCTGTTTAATGATAATTTGTAAAGTTGTTTGAGAATAAAGTATTCCGATTTATTATTCATTTTTAAGTACATATTTTGACGGAACAATTTCACAGAAAGCTTATTATAAAAATTAATATATTTTATTGTTTAATAAATGTAAAACGGTAAATGAATTTAATCTTAAGCTTTAAGTCCTAAATTTTTAATAACAATAGAAATCAAAATTAATTTAAAAAATACCTTTAAACTAAGGGCCCAACCCCTGCTCGACGTTCTCACCAACCTCTGAAACTGCTTTCGCAGTTACTTTCGGATTACTTCGCATATCTCCCTAATTGTATACTTCTGAATTTAAGTCTATCTTTTCATGCATGCCGTAACTCGTTTTGATATAACGCTCTAAAAATATGAAAATTTATTTTCATTTATATACAATAAGATCTTGGGTTTACAATATTATGTATTTTAGTGCTTGGAGATAATACATATTCATTATCATTGCATATACTCACAAAATTTTTATTCTAACTTAAAATTCAATATGAAGAAAATAACTTATATGAAGAAAGTTTTTTATAACTTTTCGTTGTCCCAGAGAAAATATAATTATCCATTCAAAAAATGTTTAACTTGTACGTTTAAGGATTCATGCTTCTCTCTGCTCAATTCCCTGATATTCCTGCTCTTTATTTACAATATGAAAAAATAAAAGTTTTTCTGTTGCCGTAGAAGAGAAATGTTATATAGATATGGGACAAAAATAATATTTTACATGGAAACTATACTTTCATAACTTTTAATAGTTTCATGTTGATTTTTCAAATGTTTCATTCTGTTGCTCAGTTTCATGCCACTAAAGAAACTGATTCTTAAAGTGAAAAAATCTCGATCATCGTTATATTCTTACTAATAGTAAATCAGGTGATGTTTTTCATTAACTACGTGTGACGATAGCATTAGATTTTTGCCGTATAAGATATGATGCGATAAAAACAGTTAATATAATAGAAAAAACATAAAAGTGAATATTAGCGATGTTTTGGTCTTTCCGGTAGAAATTCACTCGATGCTTAAAGATTTCTAACTCACAAGTAGAGAAATTGCACGCAAATAATAACTGTTACTGGAAAAATGACAGTCGCACCATGCAGCAGAACACTAGAAACGCAAACCAAATCACTAATGCAACTTTTGTTTTGGGAAGTTTTTTCAATAATTGCCGTCAAACTACTTTCTCTGGAATAGTAATTTACTTACCCAATTCAGAGAAATCATCGATGAGTATTATCTCCTCTATAAGATTTGCCGGAGATCTATTCAGAACACTGTGAACCGTTCTCAAAAGAGTGCTCCAAGCTTCATTGTGAAAGCAAATGATGATGCTAGTCTTAGGTAGATTCTGACTGTAGGTTTCATTTTTGCATCTGTAATATACAACGATGCTAAGCATAATACGTCGAGTAAAGCATATTCATGGAACAGTTTTATCAACTACATAGTTTTACATTTACACCAAAGTATATCATAGTTTTAATTTTTTACTCAATTAGAGAATCAAAACTCCTGTTTTTATGACATAACTAAAGCATTAATTTTCTTTTTAATACTTTTCTTATAACTAAAACTTATGATACATTACATATCTCATAACCAACTTGAAAACCGTTGGAAGCTATTGGTCAGTGAAATTTCAAACCATCTGCTACAAAGCACAAAGCTAATTTTATTTCTGTATTGCCACGGATTGGCCCTATTTGATTTACACACGGCATCACATACGGGATAGTTATAATTAAAATTCGCACTTTAAGTGGTCATAAAAGGAAAACTACTATACAAAATGTTATCGAACTTGGTAATAGTTTAAAGGAAGTAATTTGAATTTAATTTCCGACAAAAACAGATCAATATGTCACCACCAGAAGAGAAATGCCGCTGTATGCAATATTGTCGAAAGAAACAAGGGTCGGAATCCAGCTTACTTTATTGTTGCACTTGGGGGAACGAAACCTGCTTCTGTGGAAACAGAGGAGGTTGTTGCATTAGTAGTGGAGGAAGCAACAATGGAGAACAAGAACCAGCATCTGTATTTAAGCCGCTTTCATTTGATCCGTACTCGAACTCACTCTCTTATGATCACTACTTCCGACAATCTGTGCTATATATTGTTAAGAAATAAAATTTCTTTACATTTATTACTGCTTATTGTGTCGTATACTCTGCATTTTTAATGAGAAGCAAGCCACGAGGGTCAGGTTGCGAATCGAACAAGGGGCAGAACCTCCTTGTATTTTAACAAAAATGAAAGGCAATGTGTTTCTTCTTAATTTTTTTTAATAAACTTTATAGGAAGTAAGATTTTTAAGGGTCCCCGAGTGATTATGCGTAAAAACAAAATTGCAAATGACTTTTAAGTAACTTAAGATTTTATATTTAATTTTTGCAGTCATCTTAGGGTTTCAGTCAGTTCAGTCTTTTTCTTCGCCTTTTGTTTTATAGATTAGTGATAAAATTATGTACTTTTGAACTTATCACGCCTACTAAAAATATTGCAAAACTTACTAAAAATACTTTAAAAAGCTGTTATCTCCCTATAACAAAATTAGCACTAAGGTGAATTTTTTTAACTGGAACAAATTAATTTCGCTGTAAAGGGAATTCACTGTAGTAGTGAAGAAAGAAGATTTAATTACCAATAAATCCATATATCTTCTTTTACAAGATTTTTTGGTCGATATCGAACATCTTTGGTTAGTATAAAGCCAAAATAAATCTATTTGGAGTAGAATGCCGTTAAATTTTAAAACAGCAATTTTGCTTGTTAAAAGCTTCATTTTTTGAAATATTTCAGCTTTGAAACATCTTGAACTTTTGCTTTCCCACCTACTTTTTCTTTCTTTCATGTCGCACAAGAGGCAACATCATTATCCGGTCGGATGTATCATTAAAAAAATTGAATCTTGCTCTCCACTGAAAACATTGCAGTTATAAGGTTAATTTATTTTGATTATGTATAAAGTAAATAACAATAAATGAAATAATTCTTATTACGCGAGGAAATATATTTTCTAAGCAAAGATTAGCATATTATGCGGAAGTAAACTTAAGCTTGCGTTCATCAAAACAATAATAATTTAAGAAAAAGAGCAGTTCAAATTTATGCAGTTCACGTTTGTTGGATTTAAGTTTATTTTCTGGTTGTTTCAATTATTAAGGTTATTTTAAAAGGTTTACGGTTATTTTCAAAACAGTCAAAGAATGCAATTTTATTAAAAAGAATTGAAATAATTATTAATTTTGTCAGAATCTTTATTTAAGGTTATATATACTCTTAGGTTTTGTGTTTTTAGTAACGTATATATGTTTCTAGTAAACACAATTATGTGTACTAACGTGATTTTTAAAACTGCACTCTTTTTGTACCTTCGGATATCTACTATTATCTAATACCATTTAGTGATATTAAAATAATGACAAAAGAACTATTGAACGTTTCTAATATCTACCCAGATAACACAGATTGTCATAGTGACGTCATAAAATGTCAAAAACAGTCACAGGTATGACCATTTTAAATTGTCCTGAAGAGTTCTTAATGTGACTTTGATGTTATTTTATCTTGGGATCTTATATGAAAGTTTCGGTAACTATTTATTGTGATTTTCGTCAGTTGATAGTCACAACTATGCTTTTCTGGGATAAAAGTCACAAGAGAATCATTGCACGACTTGTCCTTTTAAAGTCACTGGGATGTTTTTTGCGTCTTTTCTAACTCTATTCTTTCATTTGCTTTCTGGCAAGTTTACTTCATTGAAGTCACGTGTATGGTTTTATGTGACTTGTCTGACTGAAAGTATTCCAGTCACTTGAAAGTCTTGTAAGCAGTGTTTTGTGTCTAATCTCTTAAAATCAACTATGTGTAACACAACAGAGTAAAAAATGGGCACAACAATTAAATTCATATATGTCATCGATTTAAATGATTCCCAAGCCTCTCAATGTGATTTTGGAAAGAAAAAAAAATTTCCGTAAAAATGATCAATGAAAAATAATTGCTTCAACCTCTAGCTCTCAGAGTGTCAAAAAAGGAAATTTTAAATGTTAATATATTGTTTGAACTACCGAACAATCCTTAAGTAAATCTGTTTTAATATCTGAATAAGTCGGTTTTAATATCTGAAAAAAGAATTTGGAAGTATTTTCCGTTTGTTTTTTTAATGCATTACATTTAATAATAAGTAATAGACAATAAGTAACAATACAATTTATTTAAAATTCATGTTAAAAATTTCAAATTTTATACAACTTTTATAGTTACAAACAGTCTTGATAGCAGTCATTTTACTTAAAAATATTAAATAATTCATAAGGCAGAAAAATAATTCAATTTTTGTGTGTGCAATTTCATTTTCGTAAATATTTTGCAAGCTTTTTATTTTTTATAAAATGCTTTATTCTGTTTAAATTAAAATTTCCCGAAAACTAATTACGTTGGCGCGAAAAACATTTTTTAGGAAGAAATGTCAACAACTTTTCAATAAAACATAAAGCATTTTGCATTGAAGTATAAATTTGATTTGATTTTATAAATGATACGTTGTTTATAATACGTATAATAATTTGTATAAAATGAAAACAACTTATAAAAATGTAAAGAAAAAGATTGTTAATATGATAAAAGAAAATGATTAATGAAGAAACATCAAATGGTTATTTTCATAGCAAAAAGCGATCGATTTTTTTAAAAAAAAACTCTAGCTACCACCATTATTATGACGCTTATCATTCTAATTTTGTACTAGCATTGCTATTTCTTAAGTATGTATTAATTAATAATGCGTTAAGTCAATAAATCCTCTAATATTATTATTATTGATATCAATCAATTTTCTTTTTATTTAAGATGATTTAATTAATTATTAATTATCAATTTTAAATTAATATGATTAATATTGATATTAATATGATTAATATCAATAGATTTTCTTTTAATTTAATTTAAGAATTTAAGATGGCGCAACATTATTACAATCGTCAGTTCTTATTTATTTCTTTTATTTGGCGACGAGTAAAGGAGTGGCTCCAGTTTAGAACAACTGATGCTATCACTTAATATTGAACCTATAATTTTTCGTAAAAGATATGTTACTCAATTAAAATTCCTTGCTTTGTGTTGAATGTGATTAAAATGATGTTACACGATTTTTTTTATAAAAGCTTTGTTCCAGCATTCTAGAATTATTAAATGTTACTAGTTTGTTGTTTGTTTTGGATGATGTTTAATTATTGAGTTATTTTACATTATTTGGAGAAAAAGGGCAAAACCCCGTTGTTTATGCTATGCCACAGCTTTAAAATTAGTGGCAACCTTTGAGATTATTCATTTGAATAAATAAGAAAAAAATCTTCAGGTTATTGTAATAAAGATGATGTCACCAAAAATTTTAATATTTTAAAAAAGTGATCCTTTTCGACGAATATTATGTTTGAATTCGTAGAAGAGAAGTTTTGATCTTTAAGCGATTTTTTTGACCACCTCTGCGTTTTTGTTTCTATCGAAACGCGTTGTGTATTCTAAACCTTCAATTTTAAGATGTGTTGTGCTTTAGTGGCAGTTAATTCGAAACCTGAAAGTAATAACTCAACTTCGCAAGTTCCGTTCCGTTCTGTGAGAAAAATTAGTGTTTGATGACGCAGGAAATAAATAGAAAAGCACATAAAAATGTATTCATTTTTGATTGCTAAGTCAATGTTATTTTATTTTATCTCCTAAATTAACAGCCTTGCAATCGTTATTATTTCATGGTTTTTATTTTCCGATTTTTATTAATTGATTTTGTTAAGTAATTAGTTTATTCACGCAGTTTTTTTAATACAAAAGTTTAAGCTTCTGTTCTTTATCTAAATTAATAAATTTTTGAATAGTTAGGAAATTAAAATATTTTAACTTTTATTATAATTCGAAATCTTAATTTTTTTTTCAATAGCTGTTCTAAATTGTGTTCTTCCACAATTAGTTTAATGGTAGATTTACAATATCAATGCAGAAACTCTTAATGCATAATGGTATCAATATTAATATTAAAAAAAAAATTTATTATAAATATTTGGTGGCAGAAACTCTTGCTTTCTCTGAGAATAATCCATTCGATAAAACTTACCATTATATCACACAGGTGATTCAATAAGTCATACTATTGATTTTATGAAAGTTCATGACAAAACTAAAAACATCAATGACGTTTTTATCAGCGTTCTTTGAAAAAGGGTTAAAGGGTTTATTAAGGGGTTTTAGTTACCCTAACAGCCTAAAAGTAACCCTGGATAACAAATCATTTTAGTTGAAAATGAAATTTAAATTATACTGAATTAGCTAGCTTAATTAAACTGAAGTAAGTTGGTCCACTTTAGAAATATTATCAACGTTTGATTTCTTTTACAATGCAAATTACATGCTTCTAAGCAATCATGATTTATTTTAAAAATGTTCCAATCATAAATTTCTTTAATATTAAGATATTAAAACTAAAACTATGGCAAGGTTCAAATGATATTTCTTTCTCTGCATATATATATACACACACACAAATAATATATATATATATATATATATATATATATATATATATATATATATATATATATATATATATATATATATATATATATATATATATATATATATATATATATATATATATATATATATATATACATATATATATATATATATATGTATATATATATATAAGAAGAGAGTCGAATGATAACGCATAACCAATCACAGAAGACTTCTGGTTAATAACGCGCAAAACAGCCAATCAAAATTGAGAAGTGTGTGAAGAGATAATAATTTTTATTAATTCTATCTGCAGAAATGTTACAACTAAACTTACCAACTAAATCTTGTTGCGATTTTTATTTTGTATTGTGTGAAATATTTTGAGCAGAGTTTACTTTAAAATACTTAAATCTTTAATTAAAAAAGGATCGCCGTGAATATTTTAGGCGATAACAACAGCGACATAGGGCTGAACATAATTCAGCAGCACAAAATTACCGGGAAAATAATCGTAGTGCTATCAATACGCGACAGCGGAATGCGTGGCGAAGAAACGTTGAAGAGTCAAGACGTTAAAATGAAAACGAATATTATGGAAAAGAAATTGATAAAAAATGTATTTATGGAGGTTTTAATTTTATCATTGTTTTTCTTACTTTTAATTTTCTTTTACTTACTTCCAAAAAATCGTTCAGCCAATTAACAGCATTCTTAATGCATATAAGTGGAAATCATTGGTACACAAAATGATGTGAAAAGAAAAGTCAATGAAAAATGTACATAGCTATGTTTTGTCTCATATATATGTATTTATATATATATATATATATATATATATATATATATATATATATATATATATATATATATATATATATATATATATGTGTATATATATATATATACATATATATGTAATAACAGGGCTCCAACCCTGTTATCAGTGTTGTATTTAGCTTGAAATAATTGCAGTCATAAGCCATCAGACGTTCTAAACAGATTTATTTAAATATAGGCTGGTATTGCTAACAGTTTACGTCCACACTCCCTATGGGAGGGGAATGGACAAGACTTCTGACAATTCCTGAACAGCTTATCAGGATCAAATCATGATGAAAAGGACACGCAAAACTATGCGTTCTTACGTTTTATACCAACATAGATTTGAAGTAAAAAGGCACCTTCGTACATTCCTTGTATCCTTACGCATTAAGGAAAATCATTTCTGCTTCCTTATATGGAATTGAAAAGGGAACGATTCTAAAAATAACTCTTCCTTTGAAATATAAATCTATTTATATTTCAATGGTATGTTTTCAGCCTTGAATTCCCAAAATAGAATCTCTCTACGCTAATTCTTTAACAAAGACATTTTATGAAAACGAAGGAGATTTAATTCTTTTATTAATACAAAAGTATTTACTTTTTTTATTACATCCCCCCCCCAAAAAAAAATTTTTGGTGAGCCAAAATAAAAAAAATTAGAATACTATAAATTTAAAATTTTTAGGTTGGTACGACTGTTCCTTTTTCCTTACTACAAACAACATCTTTTCAATTATGAGAAGAAAAAATATTATTTACAATGACAAAAATATGAAAAACATGATTATGCAATTTATCTATTTAGTAACAAAACAGAAAGAAAAATGAAACATGTTTATAAACTATTCTACTAAAATTTTCAAAAAAAATTTTTTCACACAAAAACATACAAAATATTTATGCAAAACGAACTGGACAACAATTGTCATTTATTCAGAATTTAAGATTCTGTGTGGTTAATAGGGGTTATTTACTTTATGAAAATCTGTATTCCCCGTTAAAATGGAGGAAAACAGAATTTCATGAAGCACAGGGAAAAATGAGAGATCCAGATTGGACAATATAAAAATGGTTTATAAAAATTTTTCTCACCTTATTCAGAAAAAAATGGTTCAACTTACTATCGCCCTCACATCAAAATGATGTAGAGGTAAACATCTCCACACGTGATTCGGATCTCTCAAAAATATAGGGTTTGCTTCTTCCTTTGAAGAAAGTAAATAAAATTTCTTTTCCTTTGGACTCTATTCATGATTTAATTTCAACATTTGTGGGTTGTGATATTTCCTAAGCTTTGAAATATGTACTATTTCAAAATTTTGTTTACTCAACATATTCTTTTTATTTATTTTGTAATTAGTTTCTGAAATTTTTTGAAGAATTTTACACGGTCCACTAAAAGGAGGTGACAACTTCCTCGTATTAGGATAAGTAAATTCTTCAAACATAACTAATTCATCAGTTTTAAAATCTATATCTAAAAATCTAGGATCATAATAGATTTTATTTCTTTCATGATATTCTTTAGTTCTTCGAATTGCTATTTTTTTAGCTTCCTCAACAGGTGGATAGATTTCTTCCTTTAAGGGATTTTCATAGGGGAGTCTACCATGCATGAAATATGCAGGTGGAAATTTTGTAACAGAATGTGGAGTTAAGTTATAAGTATTAACTATATCTTTTAACAAAGTAGGCCAGGGAGTTTTAGTAGGTTTTTCATTGATTTTACATTTTAAACTCGTAATTATTGTTTGACCAAGGCGTTCTACCTTGCCATTAGACTGCGGATGATGTGCAGTTGTCAATAATTGTTGAATTTTATTATGCTTCAAAAATTTTTTAAAATGAGAAGAAGTAAAGGCAGCGTTTCTATCACTCAACAAGGATTTAGGAATTTGATTTTGAAAAATTTGATGTAAAAAATTTGCATAGGTTTCTGAGCTAATGGATTTTGATGCAAAAGCCCAAATGTATCTTGTGAGGTGGTCAATAATTAAAGTTAAATATTTTTTTGTTGAATTATAGTAATTCAATCCACCAACACTATCTATTGCTAGCAAGTCAAATGACTGATTAACAGGGGGTAAGGATTGTAATAATCCAAATCTTTTTTGTCGCCGTTTTTTATTTAATTGGCACGTATGACAATGTTTACAAAATTTTGTTATATCTGAAGTTATGTTATTCCAATAATAAACAGGGGTTATTAAGTTAATCATTTTCTGAACTCCTGGATGATTAAATTTATCATGAGCACTTTGCAGAAGTTTTAATCTTAACGAAAATGGAACAACTATTTTAGTAAAATTTTTCTTACGTACACACAATACATTATTGATATCAACAAATTTACCTTGTAAGTTATCTTTCCTTTGAGCTTCAACAATTTCATCCAATTTTAACAAATGTGAAACATGATTATTATTGTTACAATAAATTTTGACAAGTGAATGCGTTGCATCTCTCGAAAGCCAATCTGCTTCAAAATTAGTAGAACCTTTTGTGTATTTAATATCATATTCATACATTCTTAACAATAATGACCATCTAAATAATCTACCTTTTAAATTTTTAACAGTTTTTAGCCAAACTAAAGCAGCATGGTCAGTATGTATGGTGAATTTTCGGCCAAAAAGATAATGATGGAATTTATTTAAAGAATCTACAATAGCAAGACATTTAAGTTCTGTAATTGCATAGTTTTTTTCATAGTCCCTTAAGGAACGAGAATGAAAAGCGCTACAGGATGCAATACACCACATTCATCTGTCTGTTTTAACACAGCACCAATTGCAACTAACGATGCATCAACAAAAAGATGACATTCATGATTAGGATTAAAAATTTTCAAAATTGGTTTACAAATAATATCATTTTTTAAAAGTTCAAAAGATTGTTGACATTTTTCTGACCACACCCATTTTACATCTTTCTTTAACAAGTTATTCAAAGGATGTCGAATACTTGCATAACTATCAATAAATTTATTGTAAACATTTATTGATCCGAGAAATCTTTGCAATGATTTTACATTTTTAAGGGGCAATAATTTTTTAATAACCTCAATATTATGGTTATCGGGTGACACAATTCCATTGCTTATTTCATATCCTAAAAATTCTATTTTTTTTTTTCAAAAATGAACATTTTGAAAGTTTTAATTTTAAGTTTTCTTGTTTACAAATATCAAAAATCTTTTTAAGATGGGTTTAATGTTCATCATAAGAATTAGAAAATATAATGATATCATCAAAGTAGTTTGTAGCAAATTTAATTTTATGTTTATTTAAAATTCAACGAATTGTACGTTGAAAGATGCTTGGCGCATTCTTCCAGCCAAAAGGTAATCTTAATTATTCAAATAGACCATTGTGAGTAGCGGATGCTAATTTCTCAGTGTCATCAGGATGAATACGAACATGATGATATCCCTGTGATAAATCTATTTTAGAATAATAACAACTATTAGATAATTTTTCAATTAAAGACTGTATTAAAGGTTGAGGTTCAGAATCTGTTTTTGTAATTTGATTTAATTTTCTAAAGTCAACACATAAACGACTCTTTTTATTTTCATCTTTTTTAAAGACTAAAGTTACAGGAGCAGCATAAGGGGATGAACTTTCTTTTATAATGTTATTTTTTAACAATTCTTCTGTTTGTAAATCAATTTCCTGTTGTTGTTTTGGGGATGTTTTGTAAGGCCTTAGAGATATAGGTAAATCTGATGTTAACCTGACTCTCTGCGGTTCGATTCTGATTTCTCCCACATCGTGTTTATATTTTGCAAAAATATCATCATAACCTTTTAAAATTTCTTTTAAGTCCACATTTTCTATTTTGTTTTCATTTTTTATTTTTTCGTCGATATTGACCTGATAATGTGCGCACTCATTACCTAGTTCTATCTTCGAATGATTTGAAATTTTTGGACATTTCTTCTTTTTCCTATTTTTCCTTTTCTTTTTATTTTTGTTACCCTTTACATTATTTTTTTCGATGTTTACTTTTACTGAAACATCATTAACTTTTATTTTTTCATCATTTTTAACCTTAACATTTTGTGAATTTTGCTGTCTAATGTGCAAAGATAAGTTGTCATTGTTAGAATTAGCAGAGGTGATCAATCTCTTACCAAATTGAGTAACAACTGGCCCGACACAGTCAATAGACAAACAAAAATCATTGCAAGTCTGCAACCCTAATAAAGCATATGGTAAATCAGTATCAATTATAAAAAACTTAGCTCAGTTAACAATTTCGCCTATCTTAAGGGGAAACTCACAAATTTCGTTAAGTGTTAATTGTCCTTTCGTTTGAGTAACATTTAATTTTTCACATTTTTTAATAGGAATATTTAATTTTAACACCAAATCCTTTGGTATTATATTCAATGTTGACCCGGTATTAACATTCAATAAAATCTCTTTGTTTATATTTTTATTTTGTTTCGGACGTCCCTTTAGGTATTTATTTTCCACTTGATATCCAGTTTCAACTTTATATCCATTTTCAACTTTATATCCGGATATTATTAATTGCTATTGATTATTTGTCATATTTTGAACGTTCATTTCAACAACATTGCTAGGGTTGTTTACACACGAGGAGCCCATGTGAAATTGATTCAAAAGTCCTTTCTTCGAACAGTATTTACACTGATTTATTGGGATCTCCTGTGTTGTATGATGTATTTTGGGTTTTGTCACATTCGGGGTTACACTTTTGTTTTTAGGACAATCCGGGGCTTTATGTCCTGGTGCATTACATTTATAGCACTTCATGACATATTTTGGGTTTTCCATTTTATTCATAAATGGTCCCTTATTGTTTTGAAATTTGAATATATATATATATATATATATATATATATATATATATATATATATATATATATATATATATATATATATATATATATATATATATATATATATATATATATATATATATATATATATATATATATATATATATGTAATAACAGGGCTCCAACCCTGTTATCAGTGTTGTATTTAGCTGGAAATAATTGCAGTCATAAGCCATCCGACGTTCTAGACAGATTTATTTAAATATAGGCTGGTATTGCTAACAGTTTACGTCCACACTCCCTATGGGAGGGGAATGGACAAGACTTCTGACAATTCCTGAACAGCTTATCTGGATCAAATCATGATGAAAAGGACACGCAAAACTATGCGTTCTTACGTTTTATACGAACATAGATTTGAAGTAAAAAGGCACCTTCGTACATTCCTTGTATCCTTACGCATTAAGGAAAATCATTTCTGCTTCCTTATATGGAATTGAAAAAGGGAACGATTCTAAAAATAACTCTTCCTTTGAAATATAAATCTATTTATATTTCAATGGTATGTTTTCAGCCTTGAATTCCCAAAATAGAATCTCTCTACGCTTATTCTTTAACAAAGACATTTTATGAAAACGAAAGAGATTTAATTCTTTTATTAATACAAAAGTATTTACTTTTTGTATTACACACACACACATATATATATATATATATATATATATATATATATATATATATATATATATATATATATATATATATATATATATATATATATATATATATATATATATATATATATATATATATATATATATAAAGTAAAAAAATTAGAAATATAAATTCAAGAAAAATAAAAAATAAAGCACAAAATGTTACATATAAAGAGAGTAGCGAACTCAAATGTCTTTCCAGTAGTCGGCGTCTTGTAAAATTAACTTAAAATATTATCGTAACATATTTTCCAAATAATAAAATATGAAATAAAAGCATAGATAGAGGATAGTAGTAGATATGTATTTTATGGCGCTTTCTTACTGTATTACAAAACCGTATTTGATTTGTCAATTACCTTGCATTATACCGAAACTGGATGTGCGCAAGGTATCAGATTATACTTGATAATTCAAAGTATATAATTAATAAAAGGTGGAATTTTAATCATAAGACTTCAAATGTGATGAATTTTAGATAAATTATTAATATGTACAGAAAAAGATTTTTATGGAAAATAATTCTTTATTTAATGCTAGAAGATTTTTAGTCATGGTTTTTCCCGAATTGCGCATTCTAAAAATATAAATTTAGTTAACAAAGAGATTATAGATCAATTAATTAATAATTAGAACATACACTTAACTCAAGGATTTAATATAAAATTTGATTACACTAGTTTGATATCCATCGCTTTTCATAAAATTTTGGAGGAGATTGTCTATTTATTATTTGGATAAATAAACATTACTATAAATTCTTTAAATTCCATTTATTCATTTGATGAAAATTAAAATTTCATTAAATTTTTTTAGGAGCATTAGAATTCCATGTAATTTGTTAATTTATATAAAAATTTAAAATCCTTTTATCTTATATCGCAAACGTCAACAATGCAGATATTTTCTTCTTTTATAATACTTAAATCGATAAAATTATTATTATCATCCTGATTACGAAGCAAGATTAATTTCTTAAAGTATATATTATTTAACAAAATCGAGCAATTTTTAAAAATAACGATAATTAAATCCTTAATTAAACTGAAAACAAATTGTTCCATAATATAATGTGAAAATATGTAAGCTAAAAGTAACGATAAATTTGATACTTGTGGTATTCCATCTATTTCAGGAAAAATATGTGTGACATTAGGTCACAGCCTAATTTTCTAAATATCCTGTTCTTTTTAATCAATAATACTAATTCTTTTGACTTAATTTATAATTTTGTAATACATTTTTTTATTTCATCATCTTTCTTTAGCCCCTTAAGCGGTAGCGCAATTTGGACATTCTCCCCCTAAAATTCCCCACCAGCTCCTTGTAGAGCCCCTTTCTTTCTAGAACATTCCACCCTTTTTTGTTTCTGAGAATTCGCACTGGTTGTCGGCATCTTTCATCTCCGCGTGTATGTTGTGTTTCTCAACCGTAACTTTTAACGTATAATCAATTTTTCGTCTCAACTCGTGATTTTTAGATAATTTAACTTTAACTTGCACAACATGTACTACAACTTCAACTTTTAAATTTTGGTCTCTTATAAAAAGAGCGCGCGAAAAATGAGCATCGCATTCGAAATTCTTCATCTCCCCAACGTCACGCTGCGCCCTGGCAGTACGTTTTTCCCCCTTCCTCCTTTTTTGAGGAAGAGAACATTTTTTTAGGATGGCGTCACGTCTACCGCCATGTTGGTTTTTCCTGCTGTGCTTTTTCATTTTCTCGGATTAATGTCTACTAAGTAATGTCTACGAAGTAATTCTGATGGTGAAAGCTCCTGCTTTTATTATGATATTGATGGGACGCCTTAGCTATCCAAAACACCACCATGGATGGACTTCTTCACCGTCATTTCTAGCTTTATGCTCGGGATATCTCCTGCTTTTTTAACCAAAGAATCCGAAATTCTGGGAAATGCTCCAACCGATTTGTTTGTGCGGAAAGACCGGTGTTTCCAGTAAACTACGAAAATGATCCATCACCAACCAACAGTCGTCTAAATCTCATCTAAAAATTTGCTGTGCACTGAATCTCCTGACCTTCACCCACTACTCCACCATTGGACACTATTTTTACTGTCTCTCAACATGGCTCCACCTAATAAAAAGAACTATTGGATTTTTATAAAGTGACTATCTTTCTTTGAGTGATTTATTCATATAGATTTTCTAGAAGATAACTCAAGGTAAATACTTGTTTTTTTTCCTGTTTCTCTTTTAGATATGGGTTATTCGGACACTATGCGTAATTGTATTAATTGTCTTTTTATGATTCGGCCATATTTCTTCCAAGTTCAGTTGTTTTTTTATAGGCTACTTTTTCATTTTTTATACCCAACCGTAACAGGGCAATATGTTTTCCATTGAAAAGATAATTACATAAAAAAAGCAAATATTAATTAGAATTTCCCAATTATCACAATTAAGTATATTTTTAGAATCATAGTAATGAGTTAAAAGAACATCTTTTAGTTTGGAGCATCTTTTAGTTGTTGAAGTGATCTTAAAAATCGAAAGTCGCAACAGAATTAATTTTACTTTATTCAATATATTCTAAAAATAGGTTCATTATTAGTGAAAATCCTAGAAAAAACGGTTATTGTTATTGTAATTATATTGTTAACAATTTTGTTTAAGTAGAGTAAATAGGGCTTTTTCTAGTTAGGGAAGTAGTAGATTCACTAATCATTGTTCTAAATTTAATCGGAATTTTGTGAAATTTTAAACTGATGCTTAAGTATTGAAATTTCATATCATTAATTTTAATTTTTAACCTTCTTATAGAGAGCTAAAAATTTTTAAATAATAATATTATTATTTAAATTACCAAACTTAAAATTTGTACTATTTTTAACTCCTTATTCAAAAGTTCAAAAAAAAATTCTGAAGACTGCTTAGTTATTGTTAGCTTTGTCTATGGGGTAATTACAAAATTCCTTTAAAGTTACTTAATTTTTCGATCAAATTTAGAAAAAAAATTGAATTGTTACTGCTATTTAATTTTTCTACATTATTAAAAATTAAGCTTTCAATATAAAAATAAAACGCCTATTTAAATTATGTTAATATACCTAAAGGTAAAGAGAATCTATTTGATATCTTTAAACAAAAATTATTGAGATCATTAAGAAAGTATTTTCGAAATTTAATAATTGATTTATGGAAAATGGATCCAAATTTTGTACCTTTTATCATTAAGTGTCTTAGTTCTAAGTTTTCTATTACATTTAAATTACCAGTATTATTAATATGTTTATCAAGAAGTTCAAAATGTTTCTCTTCTTCACAATGACATTCATAATTGTATATACTAAATTTCCCTAAATTTTTGTTAATATTTATCAAATTAAAAATAGTTCTATCAAGAGTTTCATTATATTTGTAGTTTTTAATAAAGCTAAAATCTTAATGGAAACAAATTCTTAAAATTCTATCAAGAGTTTAATTATATTTGTAGTTTTTAATTATGTTAAAATCTTAATGGAAACAAATTCTTAAAATTGTATCAAATATAATCAAATATATTATGAAATATAGCTTTATTTCGATAAGGTTACATTTCATACCATATTTGATTATATTTGATACAATTTAAAGATTTTGTTTCCATTCCAAAAGCAGGGTTGTGAAATCTAATAACAAAATATTAATAGCGTAAATTTTTCTTTCTAATTGTTGAAATTTTATTCATTATGGCTTTCACAAGATCGAAACAAAGAATTTTGTAAATTAGAAAAAGAAAAGTTGTAAGTAAGATCTTTCAAACTAATAGATATCATTATCTTTATGGAAGATATTATTATTTTAATAGATATTATTATCTTTATCTTTATAGCGTAGTTACCACTGCAATTATTCAATTCCAATTCACTAAACAGCGCTCCATACTCAGAAGACGATTTGACATCGCGTCTCTGTCTTTCTCATCACTCATGGATACAGACAATCACAGACTACAATCATTTCTGCAATTCCTAAAAGCTACTCACCTTCTGAAAACTTCATCCTATATCTCACTTTATAATAAGCGAGCTATAAGCGAAATACTGCAAAGAACTAAAAAAGTTCCCGTCAGTCATCATCATCCAATTCACTAGTATATAAGACATGATAGAGGACGCCATAACTCAGGAGAAAATTTTCTTCGCAAATTCTTTTTCTCCTTTATTAATAATTTAATATTTAAGGGAAGAAGAAAAAGTAAGTTCAGACAAACCACGAGTAAGTTATGAAGTGTCAATTGCCGAAAAAAATGCAAAATTTTAAAATGCGAACAAATTCTTGGAAGAGAACTCCGTTGCGTAATCCTAAGTTATCATCTCATAATTTATTTTCATTTGTATATTTAGACATTTTCTTTTCAGTATTTGAAACTTCGTTGCCTTCTCTAGGTTTGTCTGAGCTTGCTTTTTCTACATTTTAAATTAATAATGCAGGAGAAAGAAATTTTTTGAGGAAAATGTTCTTCAGCGGTATAGCGTCCTTTTAACTGGAAGTACCTTTAAATACATGATGGTTAAAATTATCGGTATCCTAGCCACTCAGGAGAAAACAAAATTTTTCATTGGTTAATTATTATAATGTTTATCAATATTTTTATGCCTATTAGAAATAAAATTTACTTCTAAATTTGTCACTATTATGATAGTTTTTATTACATCCTGATTCCCGCTTATCCAATCTGTACGCTTATCTTTGTATGCTGGAAAGTTTAGATGGCAAAACTCTTTCGTGAATAAGCATGTCATATTTCTTCATTTATCTCTCTTTTCTTCTTTTTGTCTCTTTATATATATATATATATATATATATATATATATATATATATATATATATATATATATATATATATATATATATATATATATATATATATATATATATATATATATATATATATATATATATATATATATATATTCAGAGAGAGAGAGAGAGAAAACATGGAAAGTAATATAATAAAGAGTAATGAAAAAAGAAGAAATAACTTTTAAAAAATAAAATATTTTTTAAAAAAAATTTTTTTTTAATTATTGAAATGACGGTAAACAGATTAATGGAAAGATATAATTCTGTTATCAGCTTACACAATTATTTCCACGAAAAGGAGTGATTTCTAATAACTGTATTAATACAGCCAAAGCAAAATATGTCAATACAATAGTGCGAGGAACACCCGACAAAATTTTTCACGAAAGTAGAACATATAGAGTAAAAAATATACGAAATAAAACATGGCAAAAAATAAAAAATAAAATGCACGAAAAATTGAGAATAAAATACAAAATGTAAGCTATAAAGCGAGTAGCGAATTCAAATGATCTTACAGGTTCCGGACTCCCTTAAAAATGATTTAAAATATTTTTGTTTGCCAAATTAAAAAATATTAAAATAGAAGCGCAAATGGAGGAATCTTTTTTATGGAGCATTCTTACTAAAGAAAGTTTGATTTGTTTGTTGCACTGCAGTAAGAACGCACCATAAGGAGATTGCTCTATTTACTCTTCTAACTTCTATTTAAGCTTGTTGTTGTAGTTCATTTACGTCGTACTAGAGCTGCTCAATGAGCTATTGGTGATGATCTGGGAAGCATCCCTGAGGATGATCCGAAGAAATGCCATCACAATTTTGATCCTCTGCAGAGGGGATGGTACCCGCGCTTCGGTAGCCCGAAGACCTGCAAGCGAATTCGAGCACTTTACCGTAGAACAGTTTAACGAGGACTAATACCGCACACCCTCGGTCCCTACGCAGACTGATCCAAGTGGTCACCCATCCGTACACTGACCGCAGCCAGTGATGCTTGACTTCGATGATCTGCTGGGAATAGTGTCTTAACGATCTGTCCACTGCGGGACTTTTTTCTTCTATTTTCTTTAAGCTTCTATTTTCACATTTTATAATCTGGCAACCTATTACAAAAATATTTTAAATCATTTTTGAAAGATTACGAAACATGTAAGTTCACTTAATTCGCTAATTGCTTTATAGATTACATTTTGTATTTTATTCTGTATTTTTCTTGCATTTTATTTACTATTTTTGTTCATTGATAGAAATAAAAAGTACAAGCTATGTACTAAAAAGTTTATTTCGTGAAACAAATAAAATTAATTCCGTAAATATAAATATATAATAATAACAATGAAATGTAATAATAATAAAATATAATAATAAATAAGATTAAGATATTAGTTTGCTTCAGAGAACGGTAAAAAATAGCCATGCTATTATTGGCGCCAATGACGTTTAATGAATTTTAGTAATTGCTGATGTTAAGTAAAAAGTAAGCTATGTAACTAAAAGTAGTTAGAAAATGGTACTAATTCGTTGAAGAAAAGCTTAAAGTCGCTAAACTATTTTTGACACTAATGATGCGAAATTAATTTTGGATGTAAGCCTTACTGGTAATGTAATTTTGTGCTTTTTTATCAGTATATATGGATTAGTATATATGGATCAGAATATATAGATACCATAGATACTAATATAAGTACACTTAGTACATTTGGTACCAACAACAACAGCGCCAACACTGTACAGTTTTAGTATAGATACTATGGAAAGACTGCCTCTCGAAAGGGATAAGTAGAGGAGAAAATAATAAGCAGAGATGAAAAGTTTCCTGTCATAAGTTGGCAACAAACTCTCTATCATCATCAGCATCATATCAAATGATACTAAATACAGATGATATTTATTTAGAAATGATGGACATCTATTTTTTTGCTTAATCTAATAAACTAACAAAGTAAATCCAACAGGGAGGACAAACTATATTTATAAATTAAAAGAAATGTATTTTTTTAGCTTTATTGATTATGAAATATTTAGATCTTGTTTGCATGATGATTTAGTAGCATTTTTTACACACTGATTTATTAATTTTTTTGTCCCCTTGCGAACAACATATATTCAGCTAATCTTACAGAAGCGAATGAAAACCACTTTCTCCACAGTCGAGAAAAAATGTCAAATAGTGGCGTTTAGTTGCGTCGATAGAGAATAACATTTTATTGATTAATATTTGTTTTATTAAATTATCACTGATTAACAAATCATTTATTAGAGATCTTTGAAAAAAAATATTATATTTAGTTAACAACTAAGTTCTCACCATTTTGTTTTTCAGTTCTCTTGCCGTTTGAGTCAAATTTTTCTGCCAAACTTACACTGGTGGACAAAATTAAGAGATGGAAGACATTTTCCCGAATATCTCAAAAAATACTGAATATAAATAAATGAAATTTGGTATGGATATAGCTTATACCATCATAATAAAGTATGCAAAACAAAAATGAAAGTGCCATTCACTGGCAAGACCTATTCCCAATAAATCCAATGTAGTCTGAACTTAAGGATAAAAGATGACATTAAAAGTGAGGCTTGCCTCTAGTATAGTGTATGGTCACCCATGACAGACAGACAACATGCACAACGAGTATGCATGCTGTTAATAAGGGATTTAAGGAGGACTTGTGGAAGACCCTCCCATTCTTCCACCAGAGCAATTTTTAACTCCAGAATGGTTCTGGGGGAAGGTTGGCGCATCACAATAGCTCTCCCAAGAGCATCCCAAGCATGTTCAGTAGGATTCAGGTCAGAGGATTTGGCTGGCCAATCCATTCGTTGATTATTCTCGCTTTCCAGATACTCATCAACCATGAGAGTCCTATGTGGTCACGCATTCTCGTCCATAAAAATGAATTCAGGGCCAACAGCGCCTTTGAAAAGACGCACATATGGCTCCAGGACCTACTGACTGTACCTCTGGGCATTCACGGAACCATTGTCAAGCACATGGAGAGGTGAGCGGGTATCTTGCATGTGCGAATGAATGTGCGAAAATTCTTTCCATCTCTTAATTTTGTTCACCAGTGTTGTTTACTTACTCTTCATCGAACTCAACAGTACGATAAGAACGATAAGTCTTTGAAGACAAAATTTCATTTTTAATTTTTAAAATAGGCATAAGCATCACCAGTGTTTTTATTTCAGCTATTGCACCCCCTTCCAACAAAGCACAAACAAATGTCACTAGCAGTTTTTGCGGACTTAGTACCACTATTTAAAAGCAAAAAAGTAGGAAGTACAGGAAATACTCATTTTTATCAACTTGACATTTCATATCAATGATCTGAAAATCAATACAAATTAACTTGAAAAAAAAAACTAAAACATACATTTTATTAAAGCAAAACATTCTTTTCCTAAACATTATGCCAAAATCCATGAATGGCACCAGAATTTTAAAATTAAGGATAAAGAAAACAATGAGAACTTTGCTGCTAACTCAATACATTTATAAACTGCTGTTTGTAGAAAATGCAACACCATGAAAGAATCATCAGAATCAAATGAAATTTAATGCAGAAACGACTTGTACTGATACAAATAAATGATGAAATTTTCAAAACAAAAGAAACAAATTAAGCGTCCGAAATCAGTATTTGGTGCAGCCACCACGCGCTGCAATAAGTGCTGCTATACGACGTGGCATGGAGTCAAACAGATGTTGAATATCTGCTTGAGGAAGAGAATTCCATATCGCTTGTATGCGCAACCAAAGTTCGTCTTTGGAAACTACAGGACGCGGATCACGAGTGAGACGCCGACCAACCATATCCCACACGTGCTCAATAGGCGACATATCCGGCGAATAAGCAGGCCAAGGAAGAAGTTGCATGCGTTGTGCTGAACAGAAGTCTCTAACAGTCCGCGCAACATGTGGGCGTGCATTATCCTGCTGAAAGATAGCTCCAGGGATGCCTTGAAGGAAAGGAACGACTTCGGGCTGTAGCACTTCACGGACGTATCTGTTGCTATTGAGATTACCCTCAATTCGTATCAAATTGGATCGTCCATGATACGAAATCGCACCCCAGACCATAACTCCGGGTGTTCGACCACTATGTCGTTCAATAATACACTCAGGAAGGCAGCGTTGACCGGCATAACGTCTAACACGAACACGGCCATCATGGGTCCACAAATTGAAGCGTGATTCATCTGAAAAGACAACTTGGTGCCAATCAGCTCGCCAGTCTCTGTGCTCAAGAGCCCACTGCCGACGCAGCCGTCGATGATCCGCCGTGAGGGGAATCCTGTATAATGGCACCCTTGCACGCAATCCACGGCGCAGCAGACGACGACGAATTGACGAAGCCGACAATTGTACACCTGTAGCAGTAGACCAATGTGCTGCCAGCTGCCTGGAGGAAGCTGTGCGATCATTCACCGCCATGCGGAGCAGGTGTCGATCATCGCGCTCTGACGTCACCTTCTGTCATCCAGTGCCTGTTTTTCGAGTTGTTCGGTGCTCGTCGGTCCACTGCTTCCAAACTCGCATCACTGTGGAACTGTTCCGCTGCATACGAGCTGCTATTGCGCGATAGGAAAATCCTCCTTCTCGAAGGCCGATTATCCTCCCTCGTTCAAACTCCGTAAGTTGCTTGAATTTCTTATTCTTCCGTCGTGGAGGCATACTCAGGTCTCACTAAACGTTTGCCACTAACAAATAATCATAGACTATTTTCAACGTCCCGCTACAGCACTTTATTTATACGCTTTCGGCATCAATTCAGAGGGCGCTGCGCGCGCCACGCACGCGCGATGGCTCTGAAACTTTATTAATTTGCATAATATCCTATAATTGACATTTGCTGCGAATTTCATTTGATTCTGATGATTCCTTCATGGTGTTGCATTTTCTACAAACAGCAGTTTAATATGCAAAAGAAAACTTACCCTTTTGGTCTAGCATCCGGTAACTGACGATGTAGAGACACTCTATCGCTTACGAATTCATTAAAAGCATGCCTTCTCCATCCAGATGCAATTACGTATTCCTCTACTTCTGATACGTCATTTAGAATAACAGGTTTCCCATATTCACCAGGTTTATCATAATCCTTTAATAGTGATAGATTCAGGCGCATTTCTTCAAAATGAGGCACATTTACATTTATGGGAACATGTTCATCAGTAAGTTTCCGATATTTTGTGCTGTATTTTTCATTCAGAGAAACTGCATTCAACTGAAGTAGATTTTGCTTGAAGCGTTCCTTAGCTTTTAGCTCACTTTGTCTATTTACATCGTGAACAAACGAGTGAGTCAAAAATATAACTATGAAGAAGAAGACAGTTGCGATGAAGATTAAAACTTTTATAATAAATGGTCGTCGTCTGGGTTGAAATATGGAGAGAGACATCAGCCGAGTTGACTCATATAACTCCCAGTGTGACAGTCTGAAAATGTAATTTGATTTATAACTTTTTATTATACCCATTTTATGATTAATTAACCATAAAAGCACCATTAAGAAATTTCATGGAGTTTAATTAAAAAAGCTCCGGTATCAAAGTCTGAGCATACTGCGCATGCCCTACAACTACTACAGAAATTCTGTAGCTTGAGAAAATAAATTTCCTAGCGGTAGTAAAAATAATACAATTAAGAGAATTATGTCCTACTTTATCAATAATTGTAACAATTAATAATTAATATATGAATAATTTAAGCAGATATATAAAGGGTCAAAAAGATAGATGTGAAAAAGTTTACTAAAAAAAAAAGTTGCGAGGAGTCCCTCCGCGCAGACGAAGTTAAACTTCGTAACCTGCGACGTTAATTGTAGAAGAATCAGCAGTCGTAGATGGATCACTAGTTCTATTCAGCGACTCTTTTTCCTGCTCCTCTCGCTACCGTGCTCTGTAATCACGATAATAGTGTGCATTTTTCCCTCGTGGACCTCTTGAACCAGTGGAAGTGCTTGTGGTAGCCTTATCGTCTCGCCATAGAAATGTATTTGTATTATTAATGTATGTGAATGCGAAAGTAATTTCAAAAGAGAAACAATCAATTGATATTCACAAAAGACGTACCTTGACATAACCTTAAATCCGTCGCATTCTCCGTGGGATTGTTTTCACTAATTTTTTACAATTGTTATCCTCTAAATTTGAAAATAAAAAATACTACCCTATTAAATTATACTAGGAGGCTTCGCCCCCTGCTCGCTGGTGCTCGTCAACCCCTTGTTGGAAGTCGCATAAGAAGTATAACTTCAAAAATTTTATTTGTTATAAAAGTTTCTGTTTTAGTTCACTACCACTGAGAAAAATATTTCGTTCAAGCCTCGACAATTGAAGGGTATGGTATTGCGATCCCTACACTCATACTAAATTTTTAAAAATGTACGCTAATTACGGATGTCCCAACAAGACGTCTGTATTATTTAGCATATGATGTGACGTCAAACATTTACGTCACTAATCTATTTTGTGCTAGCACTGAGCTCAAAAAACGTTACTGCCAACACCCTATATAAGTTGAGCTTTACATTTAAGAAAGTTTTTCGACCCAATACCAACTTTTAAATGAAAGCAAAACTTTCCACAATATTTGATAGAAATCAATTACATAAAGTTGAAATGATAAATTATTGTTTACAATAATAAAAAAGAAATTGTGAATAAATTCATATCTGAAATACTTCCTTTTCCTACTATTCGTTTTTGCTCAAAGCAAAAGTGAATTTTGAAAGGTTAAATTAAAACTTGAAATTGGTATACATCCATTTGTATTACTAAAAGTTGACGCGATTTTGACGTTATTTTCTAGCACTTGGATCGGTTATTTAAATATCAGTAAATATTTAAACGAAATACTTATCATTTGAAAAATCAATTGAAATAATGGTTATTCATGCCTAACTACATTAAATCATGGAATCGGAGTTTTCTGAGTACAATGTAACATAATTCTAATTATAAAACTATTACATTATAAGTACTCCTTTTCCTTCAAGATTTTTAAATTGAATTAGTTCGAAGAAGAAACATTTAACATAAATTATGAATGACAAGGCTTTGCTTAGGAGTCAGGACGCCAAAAGTTCCGGACAGATTAATAGTTTTATTAAAAGTTTTTCTTTACGTTTACTAAATCTTGGATATATCTTTGCTATTCCTTGGATATTTAATTCTTACGAGTTCTTATAATTTATGTTTCCAAATGTTGTCTAATTTCATTTCAGTTAATAATCCTTTATATCAGCAGTGTAATTTTCAAAATAGGAGCATAGAACTTTTTTTCCACTTTCAACTTTAATGTCATGGAAATAATTTGTACTAAAAATTTCAATTTTTACCGATTTGTGAGTGTGTGTGGAGGGTAATCCCTAAGAACGGCTTCGGAAAGCGTAAAAAAAAATAAAAAGCTAAGTTAGCATGTTTTAAGAATATTTATTAAAAAATCATTAATTTGAATTACACATTTTTTTTAATCATAGATTTATCTAAAAATATTATTCTTACAGTACTCCATTAACTAATATATTATACTTAAAGCTGTGATAATAAACCATTGATATCAAATCTCATTGATTATAAATGTTTTATTCGTAGAATCAAGACATAAATTAACAAATTAAAAACAAAATACTATCTCTTTTTTAAGAGCTTAATAATAAGATAAGAATCTGACTTCTGAATTCTATTTTTATTATTCATTTCATATAATTTTAGTATGTAAAAAAATTAGCAGTTTTACCATCAATAAATCCGTTTTAATTACACTCATTTAATTTTGATCCACATTTATTTCAGTGCAAGTAATTTTAAAACTTAATTAGATATCTACTTGAAAATAAAAAATAAAGACTTGTTCTGTCAAGAATAATTTATTATGGAAAATATTTCTGACGTAAATTAATATCCTTTTCTTTCGACAAGTCAATTCTCAGTCTTTGTGATTCCTTAATGTTTTTAAGTTCGATAATAAAAAAAAAATTTTGTTTGATTTTGATAATTGACTTTATTTATTCAGCAATTAGTTTGCAATAATTAAATAACAATATTAAAATTTGTATTGTTAGTGGTATTAAGAATTTTAATTGCAGTATTATTGAAAATAATACCAAGTATTATTTGCGCATTTTTTCTGAGTTTTGATCATTAAACGCGAATACAATTATATAAAAAATCTCATTGAAATAAAAAAATACAATGTTTAATATATACTTTGTTAAACAAAACATGATTTTTATTATATATATATATATATATATATATATATATATATATATATATATATATATATATATATATATATATATATATATATATATATAAAAGAACGCTAGACTTGAAATTTGCGACACCAATTTCCTTTTTTGAAAATGCAGCTGGGACGGAAATAATTTTTATTGTTAGACTTAGAGCATTCCTCTTTTATTGCCAATATACCGATTCGCCATGCAAGCGTATTATTTACTCTCTGCTTTAAAAGTGTAAGAATAAATGTACTATTATTTTCCAGCCATGCTTCTTTTTCCAGTTCAGAAACAAACAAACAAATATATATATATATATATATATATATATATATATATATATATATATATATATATATATATATATATATATATATATATATATATATATATATATAGAGAGAGAGAGAGAGAGAGAGAGAGAGAGAGAGAGAAAATCTGAAAATAATTCGCAATCGAAATTAAGTACTCTTCTTTAAATTAAGTGCAAAATAAATAAGTAAATTTTTATTTATGGGTCGTATTGTAAATTCATTGCCATTTGGGAAACTGGAAGAAAAACAAAATTGTTGCATGAGAAAATGCAAATTTTAATTTACATTTTCCCATGCTTCTTAGAAAATAAGTGCTTGACTACCAAGAGGATGACAGGGAGAGTCTCCACAAATACCCTCTACGGAGTGAAGAGGTAGAAGAAGATGAAATATTTTTATTCATATACCTATGATGGGTTCAAAAAATTTTTTAACAAATATTTTATAAATCTGTGAACCTGATAATTGCAAATTTGAAGCAGCTTAGTATGGCTATAAATGCTAATTTAGTAAGGGAGAGTGTATTATTAATCTCATTTAATGATTCGAGCTAATCAATTAAGCATTCAACTTCTGAATAGATGGCCAGAGAATATAGCAGAGTGCCGCTTATGATGGAAAGATATCGTTGAATGGGAAGGATGCAAATGATGAATCGAATAGGTTTCAAAGATAATATCTTTAAATCTAAGATAATAATAAAGATATAAACGCCGAGGAACGGCCATTTCATAAATTGCGTCTTAAAGATGGCGCAATAGAGATGTCTGTTGGAAATCTACATAGCAGATGTTTTGTGTAAAGAAAACTGACAACAAATATTGTGAAAAAAAATACTAAATCTTTTTAATTTTGTATCATAGTACTTAAACTTACAATATTACGATATAGTTGACTTGTTTGGCATTTATAATGGTCATAAATAAATCACAGGGTGAAACAATTAAATAAAATTAGTCTATTGGACATAATTGTTTTGCTTTTGATAATGGGCAATGATTAGCTCTATTTAGAAGTCATACAAAATTATTCTTAAAAATTAAACTATCGAATGCAAGAAATGATACCAAAAAGCAAGGAATAAAAATTTAATCTATAAAGTAAGACGAGCACATTCAATATAATTAGTGTAAACTTATATTGTATTTGTCGTATTTATAATTTGTATAGTTTGCACTTTACTTTAAAATGAATAAAAATTTTAATACTTTTGTTACTTATTATTCATTTAACCTTTATTTGACAATAGTTACAATCTCATCTAAAAGTTATTCTCTAAAATTGTTTTCAAGTCGATTGTTATCTAAAATTAAGTTCTTAAAATTAAAAGTGGTGTTTTCTTTATTATTATTATGCTATAAAGTGACGCCCCCTTGTTTGCTCTATTCAATAACCCCTGTAATTTCTATGAATCCAGCACCGTTTCTTTTTCTTAAAAATCAATATTTGAAAAATAAATAAGGTTTAATTAATTATTGGACACTATTTAAAATATTGTTTAAGACAACCTGACAAAATGAATTATTTGTTGACAATTTAGACAGAGAAATATCCATGTTCTTAGTGCCACGAAGCGAAAAAAAAAAGTATAGATAGATTCTTAGTTGCTGTGTACAATCTTAAAAGGCTTTTTCTGCTGGTCAACCAGCGAACTTCATTGAATCAGTCAGGGCTTATGAAAACAAGAATTTTCAGCATATTTTGAGTGGCGTTAGATACCAGGAACAATTCCCTCTAGCTGTTATTGAATTTTTTAAGTTCATCACCGCAGAAGTAAGTCATATTTAATTAGCTTGAATAACACTTCTGAGCCGCGATGACTCAGGAGATAGGGCGTTCACCTCACACTGAGGTGAACCGGGTTCGAATCCAGCAATGGCTTATCGATACGAATTCACATCCGGCTTGCGCCGACCACAATACTGACGTGAAATATCCTCAGTGGTAGACGGATCATGGGTTAGAGTCCCTTCGCCGTCAGGCTAACCGTGGGAGGTTCTTGTGATCTTCCTCTCCATGTAACGCAAATGCTGGTTAGTTCCATCAAAAAGACCTACACGATGGCAAATTTCTCCCAATACTTGATCCAGGAGTTTCCTTGTCTTCTGGATTGGGTTCAAAATTACAAGGCTACGTAGTTGAACATTAGTAGTCGTAAACCCAAAAATTGGGTCGGTTGTTCAACAACGGTTATGATATTATAAAATAAAATAAGAAAATAACACTTCCGAACTAACACCAAGCTTTTAAGAGGCAGATAGTTATGACCATATCAGGTTGTAATAATGGGGCTTGATACATTTTTCTGAACATGGGTGAAAACATGTAGTCCAATACTGTGATTGTCTCATCACGTTTAAATATTTAACAAGGAAATAAACATCACGTCATAGTCCCCTCAGACTAATACATTCTTCGACATCCAAGAAGGTATTTTTTCGCCAGGAAGACTAATTTTCGAAACTACACTGACGAAAACAGAGAGTAAATAGTAAATTAAGAACCACAACGAACAGTTTTAATCGTAAGTTGAGCCGACCAAAGTTGGCGCAACAGCGATGTAAAAGCAAAGATTTATTTTTTAAATTGATCTGTTTGTTTTCTTATATGTTTGTTCGTCTAAGTGCTGCACCTTTAAATGTCATTAGTTAAAATGTATTTGCTTTTCTTCTCTTTAAAATAAAATCGATCTTTTCATGAAAGATCCAGGTGCTTGTAATTTATAAAAATTCTCTAGAAGAACAAATATAGTCCAACCTGTGTTATCGGCAAGAGGACACTCATCCAAATAAAGGTAAGGTCTTTTATTTACCTTATCTGATAATAAAATTTACCTTCTTATAAAGTTGGAGAAAACATAGAATTTTATTGGAAAGCACTACAGTGTTTATTACTATACTATCAGTTCTAAAGATCAAATGAAAGAATGAATTATACGAAAGCTCTTAGGCAAACTTTAATTTTCTATCATTATGCATCACTGTTAATGAAAAAGGTTTTAGTCCTGTTTACTATTTTTTAAAAAGTTATTAAAAACAATCAACATTAACTTATTTGCAGGTTTTTCTCATAAGTTCGTAAAATTTTTAATTGATTATGCTAAGTTTAATAAATATGTTAAGCGCTAGCATAATTATTGTTTGTTGTAGAAGCAGCCTTCAAGTATTCAGCTTTGTGTATATGTGGTATCATGAGACAGACTTAACTTTCTCGGCAAGCTCTAATTTACCATCAAAATCTCAATTCTCTACAAATTTTCCAGAATACCTTTTGTTTATATTAGTTACACCTGTCCAACATACATTTGGTTTGTTTGGTAGGGACAGTTGACGAACCATCTATACGAGATGAGTTCTGAATAGCTTAAATAGCATTGCTGGCCAAATGAGCAAAGCTAGCAGCTGAAACGCATTTGCTTTCCAATTCAACTTCCTGGAGAGACATCGGTGATTCTTTAAGAGTATTTAACTAGCTTTTTGAGGATTGAAAATCAGTTTTTATAGCAAATGACACTTCCTAATTCAAAAATATGACCATTTCAACATAACTAACATTTGGGGTAATTTTGGTGTAATGCTAGAAAATTCGAACAAATATTTTATCACTGAAATGTCCAATTGGATTGGTCATTGTGTCGGATACTATCAACACCTCCTAGAAGTATGAAGGCCTCAGCACGGATCAATTTAGTAGTCCGATGTGACGAAGTTAACTGCGCAGTAGACGAAAAATAAGAAAGATGTCATTACGTTCGGGGTACTAAGCTGCGCAGTGGTTGAAAATACGACATATGTCATTACGTTTGGACTACTAAAGGATATTTATGGTAACCCGTGCAGAGGCCTACTCTTTTCTAGGAGGTGTTGATACTATACGCTTTGCTTTGAAAACTCCTAATAGAGACGGTGGAGTCTAAATATACTTTTAATTGCCTTTATTTAATATTCATATATAAACTGGTAATAAACTTTAACTAAACTTCACAGTATCTTTCGAAGTATGTAAAATACAAGGTCGTCGCACTATTAGAATGCCAAAAATAAAGTTGGCGTTACTCAAGAACAAAAACGGATTTTTTGGCGCGATTATACAAGTACAATTCTGCGATCAGCATTTTTAAAAAGTTCTTTAGTCAGTTACATTACTAGTTCTTTAGTCAGTTACATTATTTACTCATATTTAAGTCCGTGTTTAGATTCTGGGTAAATATCTTTGGTTTTACGTAATTTACGCCGAAAGAATTTTTTGTATCATTCAAATTGGTTTCAGTATCACTCAAAGTAATCATTGAAAGCCTATTTCAAAAAATCTAAAATCAGATGATTATTTATTAGACGTCATTAAATTAGCAACCCATAATTATTACTAACTGCACCATTTTATTGATTTCAATTTTGACAAGAAAAAATCCTTGAATTTATACAAACAAATAATCAAGCGCTATTTCTCTTAACATTTAATAAAGCAAATCATTTCTTTTCCACTTAAAAGAAAAGTAAATAAAAAATATATAGAGCTACAGAAAGATAAATATAAATTAAAATAGAATGAATGATTATAAAGTCCTCAGTGTCTCTTCATAGTGTTTTTGTCTCCTTTTATAATTTTAAAAAATTGGTGTTGAGATAATGCTCATTTATAAATCTTGCAAGGGTCGAACCTAAGTATATGTACGTCACTGGTTGCCTCATACCTCTAACCACAAAAATATTTCGGTTATAGAGATATATTTATTTCTCACTGCCATTTTTGGTGGTTTAACTGTAACTAAATTATAAATAGCGCGTGGTTAGCTTTGTTTTTGATTATATTATCTATTGATAACTCGCCAACATTGGATCTCTTCCCATCTTCCTAAGTGTCCGTAGTTTCAATTGCCATATAAAAATGCATCTCTTTGTTTTTATTAAAGGAGATGCTGTTTACTATTTAATTTTTGTTGATATGGACATATTTTGTTCTTTTCAAAACCATTTCCTAAATAAAACTAGTTTGATGTATTTGAGTAGTAATTCCTCTTTCAATACTAAAACTCAAATATACCAGAAATTACTACTGTAAGAACACTGCCCCCATAATAATCAAATTCAAACACATAATAATTGAGTAGAATAGTAAAAAAGGAGGATAAATAAACATCACATGTTTATTACCTTTAAAGTGAGAATAAATAAATATTTTTCAGGAAAACAATATCTTAATATTTTTAAGCTGATGATAACCAAAGAAATATGGATCTATAATGTAGAAAAAATACTGGATCATACTATGCTATTTTCTGGCCGCTAAGAATAAACTCACAACAATGGAAAGCTGTTTTTCGTTATTACGTTTTCCTATTAAATAGCAAGTTGTTAATAGAATAAAATCTTACCTGAATTATTCCAACAATAGAAAAGAACTAAATTGTAAATTTTTAAAAGTACTATTTAATAATATTTACGATTAATGCTAGTTCATCTTAGGCGCTGAGCGATACACTAATTTTAAACTTCGACAAAAGTGTTAAGATTTTCTGAAACAAGTTATGTTTTCATCAGTATGATCCGGATTATGTCAGTAATAATGTTTATACAGTGACCCATAAAAAAAAAATTTATATCACATAAACAAAGCGTGAGTCTGTGAAATCAATTTCCCGTTATCTATTTTATTAAATATAAAGCATAGTTTTATGAAGTGTTTCGCGAAAATTGTTCTCTTCTAATGTAATTGTTACTATGGTGACTAAAGTATAATTAAAATTTAGGAAAATGTTTCAACAATATTATAGACTAGCTAAATATCCGTTCTTCGTAGAAAGGGAAAAAAAGTAAATAGTCAATAAATCTGCAATGATCAATACAATGAAATCATGCATTAAACTATAAATATCTACACAATTAATTAAGCTAAAACAATTCCATTTTTTTACTTAATATTATTTTTTGACCATCTCAGTGGCTTTACGTTATCATATAAAGAAAAATCTGTTTCTAGAAGTTTATTGCACCAAATTAACGATCAACTATTTTCAGTATCATTTGGTAAAGAGTTGTTGCTCGAGGTAAATACCTGATAGTCAAAAATTACAATAATCAACAATTTTCCACAGTACTTATCCTTTTCAGTGTGGCTAAAAAACTTATTTCCCCAGTACCTACAGTAGCTATCTTGCTAACAATATTAGTTTATTCAGTGTTATTGTTAACAATATTAGTATTGTTAACAATATTAGTTAACTATATTAGTATTGTTAACAATATTAGTTAACAATATTAGTATTGTTAACAATATTAGTATTGTTAACAATATTAGTATTGTTAACAATATTCGTATTGTTAACAATATTAGTTAACAATATTAGTATTGTTAACAATGTTAGTATTGTTAACGATATTAGTTTATTATTACGGGTTAAAACACCAATTAACGTAATACCAATAGAAACTATTACATAAGTTATTTAACTTCAAGAATAATATGGCGACCTTTCATGGATCTCCCAGACAAAAAAGTAACATTTCTCCATTAAGCTTTTAAACAAATAATATTTAGCAATTACTAATTTGGTCATAACTTTAAGCTTTAAAACAAATTTATTTCAATTTGTATCTATTACCAAAAATAATTAAGAAATATTAGTATTAATAACAATACGACAGATTTTCGTACTTGATTTCGATTCAGTACTTTTTCTTCATTCATATGGCTTCTTAATACAAAGCTAATAACTATTATTAATTATAGTTATTAGTTTTGTATTAACAATATTAGTTAACAATATTACTATTGTTAGCAATATTAGTTAACAATATTAGTATTGTTAACAATATTAATTAACAATATTAGTATTGTTAACAATATTAGTTTATTATTACGGGTTAAAACACCAATTAACATAATACCAATAGAAACTATTACATAAGTTATTTGACTTCAATAATAATATGGCGACCTTTCATGGATCTTCCAGACAAAAAAGTAACATTTCTCCATTAAGCTCTTAAACAAATAATATTTAGCAATTAATAATTTAGTCATAACTTTAAGCTTTAAAACAAATTTATTTCAATTTGTATCTATTACCAAAAATAATTAAGAAATATTAGTGTTAACAACAATACGACAGATTTTCGTACTTGATTTCGATTCAGTACTTTTTCTTCATTCATATGGCTTAATACAAAACTAATAACTATTATTAATTATTATAACCCTTTATTAAAAATGATTAGTAAGTACACTAAGATTTTTGTAATCACTTTATAATCATTCATCAACTACTTACAATCATAACTCCTCATTAGGAATTGTTTATACGTGTGCATCTGAAAGATTACAATAGGAAAGTGCATCTAGCGGCGTATGACGACATTTCACGGATTGGGTTCCTATACAGTCTTAACCCCGATAATATTTTCGATTATAATTAAATAAGAGCAATAAATATTTGCTACAACTTTGTTTGAATGAAATTATTGTTGGATAAGCGAATTTTATGGTTGAGTGCAAAAGTTTTTCGATTCGTTTGAAAAGTTCTCGACGTGTGGCGAAATACGCAAAGAATAAAATTAACAATAAGAGGTCCAATCATCGAATTGCTCTCCTGCCCAAACTTTGAAGACCATATTCGCCAATTTGCTGCTATTGTTCCCCCCCTCCCCCCAATGTTTTGGGGGGTCAGAAATCCGAGCCCATCGAAAAAATGTCTATTCAGAGAAAGTACGTTTTTGTGTATCTCACAGTCTATGAAGATGATAACTGCATACTACAAGACCAAACAAAGGTTTTACGATCTCCAGGGCATAATTTAGAACAAGCCTCTTCCTCAAAGCACAGAAAGCCTTGGTTTTGTGTTTCATAGAATTTTTTAATGCACTTTTTTTTATACATATAACGAAATCTTTTGAAATATTATTTTTTAAAAAAAAAGACTATTTTTTGCAAGAAAGTCGGGTCGGGCTCTCGGCAATCTTGGAACAATTGTAACTATTTCTCCCTTGAGTGCCGCCTTGACAACATCACATGAAAATTACAAGCAAAATATTCTTAAATTGTCATAGAAAAAAGAAATGTCTGCTATTTTTTCTCAGAAAATCTAGTATTTCTAAACTCCCTATAGAGTTAATGCGTACCCAGGGAATTGGCTTTTTCTTGAAAAAAGAACATTTATAACAAAAAGTAATACATCTACGATTTTTCAGGAATGGTATATAGTTCACAACTAAGCAATCAGTATCTTGATTTAATCTGACAAATGCTAGCCATATCAGTTTATCACCAACAGGTCTTCGAATCTCAGCTACTCCTTCTTAACTTACTTTCCCCTACATTTTTTAAATGTTTACTTCTTCAAAAGATTAATTTATTTATTTCGAGAGTGAATATTTTTCTGGAGTTCTGGCATTGTAAATTTGAGAATATTGGTTAAAAAGTAAAACAATTTAAGACACTGTAATGAACTTTGAATGAAAAACATCTCAGAAAAATTGTTTTGACATAAGACTAAAATATCGGTACCTTCAACTATACAATACAAAATTTTATCAAACTTAATATGGTGTCAAATTGTAACTTGAACCGTGTTTCTCAATTTGAACCACCATATCGAGTAATAAAGTTTAAGAAAGATGAAATTGCACGATAACTTATCTCCATATCTCCTCAAACTTATCCCCTTAATATGGTTGTAGTAAATTTGAGGATATTACTCGATCCAAGTTCATTAACAGTATAGGTGTGAAAGTTTTTTCAAGTTCCTTAGTAATTTTTCCTTTGAAATTTTAATTAAATTAGTTACAGGTAAAATGACCAAACTATTATTCTGTTAATTGTTAAATTCATTTTTACTTTTAAATAAAAGTAAACTAAAAACAAATAAATTCTTAATTCAATTAACTTTTTTTTTACTATTTCGAATAAATTAATATCATAGATAACAAGCAAAAACCATTTTACGTTTCAAAGCTCTTTAAGAGTTACAAAAGTCAACCATTAAAATATATCTTAGCTAAAAGAATAAAGTTAGAGGATTAAAATATAGTTAAAATAGGCTATAACTATAATTTTTGCAAACTAAAAGTAGCTACTAAGAATCATATTTTCACATAAGTATAGAAGGAATATCGGAAAAGAAGGAATCTTAAAGATTTAAGAGAGAAGATTTAAGAGAGAAGATTTCAAAAAAGCTTTTGTTGCTAAGAGGATAAAGTACGCTAATCTTTACTTCAAATTTTAAATTGGAACTTTAAAAGCTTATATAAAAAGTTATATTTAATAAAGTGCACAAAGTTTTTATATATTGTACCTATTTATTTAACTGTAATGTTTTAAAATGATTAAATAAGACGAGAAAGAAGCTTAGCTATTAACCTCAAATATCAGAAACAGCATGAAGTGTTTATACTCTGCACAGCTTTCCGTGACAATCGAAAAGGATTTTATTTTCTACCTAGGTAAATTATCTTCATAGAATTGCTAGAAATTAATTGCTTCACAGAATTGCAAAAATATATGAACTAGATCTTCAAACGAAAAATTTATTTGTCAAGGATTAAATACCACGGAGAAAAAACTTATTGAAATTTCGGAAGATGAAATGGTTTTTAGAGTTTTAAACAGAACATTAGGCTTAACTAAGCTATGAATCTAGAAGCAGATTAGAGTGTCCGATTTAAAATGTTCCTTCTTAAAATGCTTTGTTGGTTAAAACTTCAATAAATTATCCTTAATATTTTTAAATTATTTCTATCGTTTCATAATTTGGCGATAAAGAGAGGCGATTAACTTGCCATTGTGGTACAGAAAGTGCAACACAGTGGACAACAAAAAGGTTAGCTATCATTTTACTGGCTAAGGCTTGCTTTTCCCTGACATGTTGCAGAAGCCAGAGGGAAAAAAGTATAGGATGAACTATTCCCCTTTGTTAGAATTATTTCACAGCGTTTTTCGAACTTTGATAGTTAAAATCTTAAATAGGCAGAATTAAAGTATATGCTTTTTCCGATGACCCAGAATATATTCTATTTAAACAGTTTATTAAATTACAATCCATTAAGTTCTTCTAAAAATTCTTACGTTCAAAATTTGAGCGAAATTAAAATGTAAATAAGAGTTTAAAAAAAACATGTTTCTTGATTGCCAGATGCTGAATAGAATAAAAAATAAATATTGAAACAAATGTATTTATCAGGTTATAGCTTTCAAAGATGTTTAATCTTAAAAAGAGTTCATTTTAAATTAAAATAATAATAGTTCTTCATATAAATATATAGAAAAAAAAGAGTGCGTGGAGTCCCTCCGCGCGGAAGAAGTTAAACTTCACAACCTGCGACGTTAATTGGGTATAATATGAAAAAAACACAACTACTTCCAATTCGAAAATTTTACTAGGAATAACATTTACCTTTTAGTTTAATTAATAAGCTGAGTTTTAAATATGTTTACTAAATTCATAAACTTAGATAAAACAACAAAATAAACTATTCCAAAAGGAACTAGATAAATACAATTCCAACCTGCCGAGTAACGACTTATAACAACACACTTCATTTAATGTTTACTTGTTGTTAGAAATCAGGATCGCAGAAAATGCTGTTTACTAGTTAAATTTAGTAGGAATAACACGACCTGTGACGTAGGCTATAGTATACCCAATTGTAAAAGAATCAGCAGTCGTAGAAAGATCACTAGTTCTATTCAACGACTCCATTTCCTGCTCCACTCGCTTCCGTGCTCTGTAATCATGGTAATATTGTGCATTTTTCCCTCGTGGACCTCTTGAACCAGTGAAAGTGCTTGTGGTTGCCTCATCGTCTCGCCCTGGAAAATGTATTTGTATTAATAATGCATGTGAATGCGTCATAGTGTAATTTCAGAAGAGAAACAATCAATTGATATTCACAAGAGACGTACCTTGACATAACCTTAAATCCGTCGCATTATCCGTGGGATTGTTTTTACTCATTTTTCATAATTGTTACCCACTAAATTTGAAAATAAAAAGTACTACCCTATTAAATTATATGTGTATCAAAACAATTAAAAAAATATTTATAGAAAAACAATACTTTTATGACTTTTATTATTTTTATGCTAGTGAGAACCAAAACAATATGGAAATGAATGAGGGAAAACTTGATCCTACCACGTGATTTCCCGGCCAATAAAAATGTAGCATTAAACGTTTAACGCAACTTGTTGGAAGTCGCATAAGAAGTATAACTTCAATAATGTATGTATAGGGAAGAGCTTTGTACCTTAGGACGAACAGCATAAGCTTGCCATTAACTGATGACTAACAAATCTAACCTGACATAGTTATTCTCTTAGCCCCCGATAGTTTGTGTAGAGTAGAGTTCTTGATATATAACTTTTTATTTGAGAGTTACGACAACAAAATTATATAAAACAATAGGGTTGTGAAAGTAAAAGATAGTGGAATGGTTACCACACTTGACGATGTTTCTCCTAAATCTCACTATTTTATGCTCCGTGTTGGGAACATTTATAGTGTTTTTATAGTGGTATTTTATTTTCTTAGTAGCTTGTGAAGTAGTAGCTACTTTCTTAGTAGTAGCTACTGTAAAAGTTCCGTGTTGCGAACTTTTATAGTGTTTTTATAGTGGTATTTTACTTTCTTAGTAGCTTGTGAAGTTTGAATAAAAATTTATTAGAAATAAAACTAAAATGAATAGAATTTTAATTGAAAGAGTAAATCATCGATAGCTTTACAATAAATTAATCATTAAAAGTTTGGATATTATTTTTATCAACATATTTTAATTGCTTTAATTATTTTTATCTTAATATAAATAACCGTTTTATTTTATTAATTTTTTGTTATCTTTCTGATGGAATCTCGACTGATAAGTGTTTACGTCGATGGTCAAGATTTAGATGACTTTCCGGTTAGCTAGGGAACTCACAACAATACTTAAAACAGTACCCGATGTTAATGCAAGATTCAAGCCTTTTCCAGCCACAATCAGCAGATTTTATCACGTTATTACTTTCAAAGAGAATTAATTTTCCGTCAATCAAAACTTCCCAACCGCTTTAAGACTGATGGCTAGATCACTCAAATTTAAACTGAATTATTTGCATTTATTGAATCTCTATGCTGGATTGCAATACTATTTGCCATAATTTTACGACTGTTACCAACAGAATTTATTGTAAAATTATTGCTAAAGGAAACTTATTAAAACGATAACTTTCTGTTCAACTAGAGTGCTCGCTCTTGTTAGAGACGTTGTGCACTTGACGACAATGTACGTTTCAAACCCTTTCAAATGATCAGAATTTATCACCATATTATCACAAAGTTAATTGATTGCTGCAAAAAAATTCGTCTCTCAAAATAAGGGAGAGCCTAGCCGCAATCTGGAAATTGTGGCCTTAATAGTTTAGTCAAGAGAGCATTTTAAAGTTTGGTGCTCTTAATGATAATTTCACATTTTGCGTTTTTGGTTATATCTTTAATATAAGTTGCGCAATTTTTTAAAAAAAAATTACAGCCACAATTGAAACTCGCATGCCCAAAGATAATTTCATGCACAAACTAACTTTTAATAATTATTTACTATTTTTTATTATTTACGTTCTGACTGGACAAAAAAATTTTAAATTATGAGCCATAATGTTTTTATACCATAATAATCTACTTGTTTTTCCATAGTGAAATCTAAAATTTTAATTGTTTTCATTTAGTAGAAACATAGTAAAATTAAAATTAGTTATTTTTAAACAATATAATTCGCTGATAGTGAAAAGACATTTAAATGAAGCGATTGATGCCGAAAGTTGGTAAACTTATAAGGAAATTGACTTACGCAAGTCTGACATAAATTTCAATATATATATATATATATATATATATATATATATATATATATATATATATATATATATATATATATATATATATATATATATATATATATATATATATATATATATATATATATATATATATATATATATATATATATATATATATATATATATATATATGTTTCTTTTTAATTCGTCAGCTAATTTATACTTAATTTAATAAAGAAATTTTAATAAAATATATTTAACGAATGTCAAGTTTTACAAAAACATATTTTTGATTGAATGTAGTTATACATCTGCCTTTTTTATTCAAGCTTTTAATCGTTACCATTTCACAATTGATTGAATTTAAATGATGTGCATGAGTATGCATTTACTAAGAATAATATAATTATCAATTATTCAATATATATTTTAATAACTAAACATTAAAAATATAAATGAAGATACTAGTTATGTAAAAGGTTTCTTTATATCGTCTTGAACCAAACTCTTGTGACTTCAACAATGATTATCTAAAATATTACTGATGTTTTTTAAAAAAGTATAAATATAACGAACATAAGGAGCTGCCTAATAGACAGCCAAAGTTTTTAAGCATATTGAAATATCTCAGCATCTTATGTGTGATCCTAACATCTTAATTTTGAAATTATATTTTTAATTACCTGGTCATGTTTGAGTCACAAAACTATTCAACCGATTATTTCATTATATTTTTTGCTCTTCCTTATGATACCACGTAGATATTTTTGAGATAATATATTAAACTATTTTGATTAATTTTTGTTACTACTTTAAATAATTGTAATTTTTTTTTCGAGACTTAGAACTATAGCCAGTTAGCTGAAAAGAATTTAAGAACATTTTCTATGTTAATATTATTCAGAGCAAAACGTCTGACTAGGAGTATTAAATAAGTGCACCCATTTCTCTGAGATTGAACAAACAAATTTTTCTATGAATTTGCTTTATTGTTTCTTATTTGTTTGGGTTGTGAAAAAGTAAATATATATTAGTGCAATTGAAAAACCCACTACCGTTAGCATTGATTTTAAATAAACAAATTTGTACAGCGATATTATTTTGACGTTTAAACAGTTATATTACACCGTTAACTTTAAAAAACCTCCTCTTTTAAAACAAGATAGTGAAAAAATTTACTTTTGTTAAAATTATTTTTAAACTTTAGCACAATGCACAATATATTACTCTATATTATTATCGCATAATTTGTTATCAGAAAAATGCCTTATTTTTTTAAACCAACACTAAAAATTTAAACTTGTAAAAGGATACCAAAATCATGCTATTTTTGAATCATCCTCTAATTTGAAATATGTGATAAAAAATACGCAGTTTCTGAACCTATTTTGATAGAAAAAAATAAGCAGCAAGAGGTTTAACATATTACTAACATATTTTTTACCGAAACAATGAATACAAATTTCTCTATTTTTCATCATAAAAGGATAAAAATGACATTGCTCCAAGGAACCTACTCAATAATTCCGTTATTTCCTGAATTGAAATCTGCTTGAATGATACATATTATTGTTTGAATGCTAAAACGAAAAACAATTTAATTATTATCATTTATTTAAGCTTACTCCATTTATTTGTTTTTAGAGGTATCAGGGATAATGATATGCGATGGAAGCCCCATTTACTTTAATACTATAAATAAATATACTTTATATACTATAAATCATATATACGATAAATCAATAGATATCTTTAATACTATGAATCATATAGATTGAATAGTTTATTTTAAGCAAATAAGGGTGTAAAAATAAACTATATCGAAGTAAACATAGAATATATCCTAAAACATATCTAGAATAAATTTTGAAATCGATAAATAAAAGATTGCATTTTCATACAATTTCGAGTAGGACGGGAAATGTTAAGTTGATTGAAATAGCTGTACTTGTAAAAATTTAATTTTGATTTCTGGTGCTAGGGGCCATTCCATTTTCACATTCGATGTTTGAAATTTCAATTTCAAACAGAATATTTTTTACGTCCTTAAAATTGTTATTAAGGCCAGCAGTGAAAGAATTCTATTGCGTTGATTGTTTTAGGAAATAGTGACTTTTTATTATTTTTTTAACCTTAGAACCTATACCTTTATCTTACGTACAACTTATTTTAGCATGTTAATAGCTTATAACTTATAAAACCTATTTTAATATGGCGTAAAGTCATTTAATATACTGTTTTACTGAATGAATAAAACCAAGGAACCGAATTGAAAAGATAAAAACTGCTTTGACTTAAAATATAATGTATGATAATAAAAGTAGACATGTTTTGAGCCTTCAAAAATTAAAGTTACAAGTCATTCAAGCCTGGCCAGTCTTGAGAATAGGCACTTACTTTTGAACGCTCGAAACTTGTCGACTCTTATTTCCATCTTCATATTTTTTAAAGCCTATGAAGTTTTTATCATCAATTATTCTGTTTTACTTTTGCGTTTTGACCATTATTTTGATAAGAATTTTTTGCATAAGTAAACATCTGTGTTTTAATATTTTGACAAGGCTCATTGTGAAAAAGTAAAAGAACCGTAGCATCAATATTGTAACTATGAAGTTATTTTTAACTTAAAAATTAAAACTTTGAAACCAGATATTTTGAATTTTTCATATTGAATATTTTAACTTTTAAGTTTTGGTACCATCATTATCTTAAGGACCTTACGATTTCCTTTTGAAGGTAAAATATCGTATCAGATATAAATTTAAAAAAAACAGCAAAGAAATCATAGTAGCTGTGCTTGTTGATAAATGTAGCTGATCGTAGTTGAAAAAAGTATTGTGCAGTATTTTATGGTGAGTTTGCGAAAATAGGTTTCAGAATGCATCGATAATGTGACCTCCGACGTCAGCGTCAGCTGATAGTTTACGAGCAAAATGACGTATTGAGTAATGTAAGTTGAGTTAAGTTTCTCCACATAACTTAGAATGTTAATTAACGTGAAATTATTTAAATACAGTACCGGTAGTGAAGATCGAATTTGTTGAAATATGATTCTTTCTCACTTACGTCTTTTCATCAACTTAGATTTATTACTTGTTCATGTATTTATTGTAAACGTGATATATTTTTGTTTTGTGCACCTGGCAACTTCTAAGCAAGATAAGTTTGTTTATGTTCGACAAGGCTTCGCGCATGTATTTGTGTTAACTAAGAAATATACAGAGAAAGAATTGAAATCTTTGGGAAAGAATATAGAATATGAAAATTTATAAGAAAATTTATACTTGATGGTCTTAGCTTACTCGAAACAGAATGGAAAGCACAGTTGCTTACATAAACAAATGCTACATTTTAACAACCAATCAGGATCGAGATACCCGCACTACGTCACTTTCAGGTATTCCATTTCCACTATTATGTTAGCTGAAATACGGGTAGTATTAACAACTTTTTTTATAGTTAAAAATATAACACATAAAGTCTCAAAATAATTAAATTTAATTAAATTAATAAAAAGCATCGGAAGCAAAATTAATAAATTTAAATTTTAACCCACTATATTCGGGAGCTGAGTTTGGGATACCATCTCTGTTAATAAAGCCTTTTGAAATCTTTCAATCGAATACTTTTTTTTGACATAATCTTTATTTTTAAGAAGAAAAAAATATTATATCAATCATAGGGCTCAGTGAGTGATGCAAACAAAAGGTAAAGGTATAAATTTAATAAAACATATTTGTTTGTTTATCCCCAAAACATATCTGCATTTCTCATTTGATTTACTCCAAATTCGTTGCACTTACATTAGGCGCCACGAAAGTCAGTTTACTTTCTAACTCCTAAAAATGATCCGAATAAAACTCTTGCCACAAACAAATTAGTTGGACTTGTCGTAACGCAGCGCAGACAATACAGAGATTTATGCACGCCGTTCTACGTGGCCTAGAATTCTGTTTCGTCTATCTGGATGACATACTAATTGCATCGCGCTATAATGAGGAACATTTACAACATCTGAGAATAGTTTTTGAGAGATTGCAATAGTTTGGATTAACATTAAATCTCAGTAAATGCAACCTCGCTAAGCCTGAGGTGAATTTTATTGGCCACGCTGTTTCTCTAAAACAGAGGTCACCAAAGTGGTCTATATAAACCCCTAAGGGTCTATTTAACATAAGCGGGGGTCGATCTGAGCCAGGGGGTCGAATGGGGGTCGATCCGAATCGGAAGGGTCAATTGGTCAAAGGGTTATCAGTATTTTTCAGATATGAGACAATTAGAAATATAAGAAGAAGACTTGGAAATATATACAGGTAATCTTCAAAAATTGAGCGACGATTTTGAACTGCGTTTTGTTGATTAGGAAAATATTGACATCCCTGATTGGATTATTGTGCCATTTTCTGCTCTAATTGAAAACGTGGACATCAACCTGCAAGATAAGTTTGGTGAATTATTGCGGGAATTTGAAGCAAGGACGCTTTTTAAAAATTCAACAATAAGCAAATTTTGGACAAATATAAATATAATGCAAAAATATGTAAAACTTTACGAAATAGCTCAGCCATTTATGCTAGCTTTTCCAAGCTCCTATATGGTTGAAGCCGGTTTCAGTCACGTAAATTCAATCTTAACTAAGAGCAGAAATAAATTAAATGTGGAGTTTCGAGGGGATTTAAGATTAAAATTGACCAATTTTGAACCCAATATAACTAACCTTGCAAAAAGAAAAAGAAAAAAAAACAGGCACACCCATGTCATTGATTAAGAAGCAATAAATCCGTAGTCACTTTACTTATTATTTCTACTTACTTATAATTACTTATTATTTCATAAATATCAAGGTATTTATATTTCAACATTAATATATTTTTCGTAAAACTATTGTTACACTATGCTTATTACTTTAATAAATGTTTAAAATCATAAAATAAATGTACAAACACAGTATCTAATAGAATCTTATTTAAATTAACAGAAAATTACTTTTATGGGGGTCGATGGAGATTTCGAAAAATTATCTAGGGGTCGATGATCAAAAAAGTTTCGCAACCCCTGCTCTAAAAGGAATTCGCCCGATAGAAGAAAAAGTCTATGAAGGGAGGTAACAAAAAACCTTTCCCTGCTAGCAAAAAACCTTTAATATAGATTCAATAACAGGTAGTAAGCGTTTTTCAAGGTGTTCAAAGTCCTTCTTTAAACTGAATTTTTATGCAAACTTTCTTTAATAAAGTTGTTATATGAAAGAACTCTAACTTAACATGTTCGAGTCGCGATTATGACTGGTCGATACGAATTCCGCATCTGTCTTGCACCGACCACATTGCTGACGTGAAATATCTTCAGTGGCAGACGGATGATGGGTTAGAGTTCCCTTACCGTCAGGCTAACCGTGGGTGGTTCTCGTGATCATTCTCTCTATGCAACGCAAATGCGGGTTAGTTCGTTAAAAAGTCCTCCAAGAAGGGAAATTTTTCCCAATACTTGATCCAGGAGTTCCCTTGTCTTCTGGATTGGGTTCAAAATTACAAGACTTCATAGTTGAACATTAGTAGTCGTAAATACAAAAATTAGATTGGCTCCTCAACGACGGCTATAAAATAAAATTTAACATTAATTTATGAAACTTTGGGTTTACAATCATTTTAATGTTATCAGCCTTTCCTCCATTAATCGTAAAAACAGTTGTGAAAGTTATGTTGCATAACGTGTGTTAAATTTTTGTACGGAGACCAAATTACAGGAGTGAAAGTTGAATTTAATATTAAAACCAAGGTAGCATACATTACAATCATGTGCTCCGACGAAAGCAATTACTTTGAGGGATTTGTTGGCCTGTAACTTACATCCGAGGTTGGCAGTATTAGATACAATTGCTTTTTCATTCCTTCACCTTGCCGTTTGTTTACTGTGAAAGAAATTCAATACATTTTTCATTACAAAGCAATTTGCATGATTTTCTTTTTTGCGTAATAGTTGAGAGTTTTTTTTTTTTTTTTTTTTTTTTTGAAGTTAGCGACTTTTTCTACTTTTTAATTTTCCTTTTTTTTTTTGGGGGGGGGGGAGATTTTACTTTTGTTTTCTCTTTAACCATTAAACACGCATATGAATTAAAAAAAATTGCTACCACTGATTCGTTATCTATGAATCATTAATATTTTTTTTAAAAAAAGAAGCTGTTGTAGAACAGCGTGCATTTTTTCTACCATATTGGTGTGTTGTTTTAGATGAATTCACGGCATCTGTATTGACAAGTTTAATTTACTACGTCAACTCTCTAATATTTTTTTGTTTTTTAACTATCTTTATTAACCCGTTTCATCCCGACTCTTTATAATGAACTGGTGCAAAAAGTGGCTTTATGAAAAAAGTGGTATAATATGTTATTCAACTAAATGGCTAATATCAACTATTTGTTACCATTTCATTTCGAAATGTCTAGATATAGTGATAGAAACTTAAATCCCCAATAAATTATGGTGAAAGGGAAGTTTTTAATTCTCCTAGATAAAAGACAAAATTGAAACAGTTGTCCTACCACAAAATATGTTTTGGAAAAAGGAAACTGTCCTATAAATATGACGCTGGGTACTAACAGGTTAATTGGTCTTTATAGTTATAAAAATTATTTTCAGTCAAGCTTATTATACGTTTACTAAAGAGATTCATATCCAAATAAATAATAAGAATTTAGTCTAATAGTATGACTGAGTTATTTCATTTCGATATCCTCCGTTCTCGGAATAAGACCGGGTACTACTCGGTTTCGTCCTCCCGACTTGATACCAGGCCCAAGAAAGCTGCAGTGCAACAGAGGAAGAAGATAACTACATCACATGAAAATACATATACATAATATTCTTAAAATGATCGTGCCCCATTAGTGGCGTGAAAGGTGAAGTATTTAAATATTTTAGTCAACATGCATTTTTTGAAGATTTACGCCAGTTCTCCAAATAATAGTCATAAAAACTTACAAATATAAATGCACTTCCTAACCTTTTAAAGGGTAATATGGGCTGTGATAAAATTAAAAACAAAATATCACACTAACTTAAAGGATTTTATAGATTGCTTAATTGTATCGTCGAACCAAAAGGACGCTATTTAGACAATGAAACACAATTTTACTAATTACTAATTACACTCAGATGTGAAGCAAAAATCAACATCATTTATATCAAAAATAACAGTTTGGCATTTAATGCATCTCCTTTAAGTGCTAAGCCTTTCTTCATAAAAAAACGAATTACGGTTCGAATTCTTTTTTCATGAAATCTTACTTTAAACATACAGAATAATTACATAATAACAACAGATTAAAGAAGAAAATATGCGTATTTAAAAGGTTATTGCGGAAGTGAAAATTTTGTGAGATAATTTAACAGGTAAATTCTATTTTTTTTATCTTTAAAAATTTCCCTCACAATAAAGTTTTATGTTAATATAAAAATAATAAATCGATTTTCTTATTGATTGATAGTGACTATTAAGTAATAAAATGATTATTTGTGGAAAAATCATTTTTCAAGTGTATCTTTAATCTATAAAAAATAACTTCTTAAAAATGTCAGTTATTCTTGATGTTAAAAATCAAAATTGAAGTTATTTTAATGAAATTTACTCAGTTTCTTAGTTTGTAGCTTATTTTATCAACCAAAACTGTTATTTCCAGAAAAATAAATATTTAAATTGAGAAACGTGTTATTGCATGTGTACATAAGGCGGTATACTGTTTAAATACATTTTCAGAATAAAGTTCTTCGACGAAGCAGAGCAGAAATTCTGAAGAGGTTGCGAACAATGAAGTTACTTGTTTCAAAATTACCATATTAAATAAAATAGCTTCTTCTTACCATATATGAGCTTAATTTATTCCAATCATGATGATGATATACAAAATAGGCAGTTCGGTGATGACCAGTTATTACGGAAAACTTAAATGAGAATGTTTAATATAAACTCTTATATAAAACATTTTATTGTTGTAGAAATAACTTGAAGCGGTACTAAGAAAGAGTAGTTTCTAACAATTTCCGTCAACTACTTTTAATGTTAGTTTAGTAAAGAAACAAGGTTCTAACGGTTCTTCTTAATTTTTCGAATTTGTTAGATCTAAATCTCCACGGGTCCGTCAATAGACGCAATGAAAATGCCCCTGCGGCGGCGACTGAGTGTAAACAAGAATTACTTATTTATAATCACGTGTAACTAATAAACTAGTCATTGTGTATAATCAATTACTTTGGTTAGACTTTGACATACTAACTCGTGAAACATTGATGTTATTTCCAAGGAAGAGAACATTTTTTCGATTAACTTAATTTTTCAGAGAAAATGAAAAAAACATTAAACGCTTAACAAAACTACAATTATTTGATAGTTTCTTAATGTTCCTTAAACTGTATATTCTCTGTCCAAAAAGGCATGAAAAGTTGAACGAAAAAATTGGAAAAAAGTGTTTTAGAGTAACTAACTGGCTCATGTAAACGTGAATAAATATTTCTTAATAATTCCTCATATTTAGACTTAAACTTCGAAGTTGGGCAGCTCCAAAAAGCAGGGCACATCGACAAGAGGAATATCGTGCAGTTCCCTACCCTTAACGCAATGCTGCCCTAAATATTCAAATCTATTACCAGAAAAAACCTCACCATCACAAAGTGTATGTAGTGAAGTTTCCTCCTCAAGATGACAACCTTGAGAAAGAGGATCAGATACAACACTCATTACGTATAGGTGTCTCCAGAGGGTGTAGTGTCCAGTGAGAAGACCAATGATCTTTCTCAAACTGTTTCTGTTTAGCTTAAGAAGTTCTTTTTGACTCACACTAGGACAGTCTCGATTCAGCTCTTTAGCCTGTCTCTGACCATCCGAGTTGCGCCATTGCTCGTGGACAATTTTGCCATAGAGCATGAAAATAGATGACTTAAATGATGTGGGAGAGATTCACAAAGCAGGTTCAGGCCCCTGAAAGTTGCACTGGAAGCTGCCCGTGCTTCTTAGTCAGCCAATTCATTTCCAAGAATAATCATATGTCCAAGTACCCAATGTAGATATACCTTGTTGCGAGTTGAAAGGTCATAGAGGACCGAGAAGCACTCCCACACTAGTGAAAAGTTGAATTTACACCTTGATAGGGATAGGAGGACTGCCTAACTGTCAGAACTGATATGGATAGGTATATTTATATAACCCCTGTATAAGCATATCCTGCAGCACAAGATGGTAGCATATACCTCAGTCTGTAAAAGAGTGGCATAAGTACCTAGAGGAAAGTAGAGTTTGGTACCATCATTGGAGCAGTAAATTCCTACCCCTGGTTTAAACCCAAGCCTTGATTCATCGGTGTACTATACCAGACAGTTGCCTTTAAGCCACCGAGAAGATTTCAACCATTCATTTCTAGTATTTAAGTGGATCTTGAAGGTCTTATGAAAAGCATATCTTAGTGACATATAATCACTAGATATAACAAAAGAAGGAATATCTGATACCTATGAAACAAGGTGATCCCATGACAAGTGCTTGGCATATTCCTTCCATAATCCAGGGTACATAAGACGCTTAATGTTACTAATTCGCATAAGATCTTTTAATGTTAAGCCGTGATGATAATGGTCTTAAAATTTTATTTCTTTCTTTCAGAGAAAATGAGCAAAATTCAAACACATTCTTTTCTTTCGCAAGTTACATTGAAAAGTTATTCGCAATGACGGGATTCTGAAAGATACTCTTTAGGACAGTGTTTCCCAACCTTTTTTGTGCCATGCCCCACCTAAGCCATTCTAAAATTCTTATGTCTCCCTATGTAACATATACATAATTTTTAATATTAAAAAATTTAATTGTTCACTTAAGAAACTTAAATGATAGGTTTTAGAAAGAAATCACTAGGAAATTGTTAACGAAACACAGTAAATAAATTTTCAAAACATATAATGAAAAACTAAAATTCAGATAGTTTTAATAAAGATTTTTCAATAATAATTTAATATTTTAATTTAGTGAGATCCTTGCTGCACAGAGATTTTATGTTAGGTTCCAATTTGGTTAGCTTCCGTCTCAAGTATCCCCGTTGTGTTATATCCAGACGATTTCTTTTTTTAGCAGTAAATCATTTACAGCACTAAATCCAAATTCAGCTAAATATGAAGATGGAAACGGTAGCAATAGTTCTCTTGCACATTTGGTTGAATTTGGGGATTTGATTTCCTCACAAAGCCATGCCATCTCTCCCTTTATATAAAATAAAGTTTTAACTGACTCATCATTTTGCATTTTTGCGAGTTCCTCTTGATACTGCATATTTGATATATCAGACAAATCCACTAACTTTGGCTTCATCATCCATGTTGGAAAATCAATTTGTTTTAAATCAGAGAATCTTTCTTTTAAATCTGCCGATAGAATTTTCAGATGATCGACAATAACAAGTAAAGTGGTATTATTTACTTCACATTTTTGGTACCAATGTTGTTAATATATATTTGACATAACTCAATAAGGGCAATGAAACCAAATATCTTCGCTTTTGCACCAACACGAGTTTTATTTGTTCCTTGAAGTTGCTTACTTAATATATTTTGTTTTTCAAAGATATCAAGTTAATAACTAACAAATGCTTTATCATCGACTGTTAACAGATACTTCATTTTAGATTTGTCGCTTAAAAAATCACTAAGAATATCAGGAAGTTCCATAAATCTTTTAAAGCAGTTTCCTTTAGAGAGCCATCTTACTTCAGTGTGAAGTAAAAGTCTAACATGGTCTGCATTTTGTTCTTCACAAAATAGCTTGAAGAGAAACTCACATTTGGCATTAGCTTTAATATCATTGATGCACTTTATTACTGAATGTAGTACTTCATTTAGAACTGGCAAGATGTTTCTAGCTACTAAGTTTTCCATATGAATAACACAATGCACGAGAATCATTTCTGGATTCTCATCTTTCATCAATTTTAAGCGGCCATTTTTCTCAGGAGCACCATCTGCAGCACAAGATGTTATGTATTTATTGACATCTATATACGTTTTTAGCTTATTATATACTAGCCGCCTAAAGGCGGCCAGCTGTCCGTCACGCTAAAGGTTTTCACAAATAAAGTTTTTTAAAACATAGCAGGAAATCTGAAGATAAGTAGCATCATATGCTTTTATATGCTACAACGCTTAAGAAAAAAAAACTAAAATGCTAAAAACATGAAAAGAACACGAAAACGAATTAATTTTTTATGGTATTAATTTCTTTTTCTGTATAATTTTTTATGGTATCAATTTCTATTTCCATATCGCTACAAAAATTATCATCTTCGCTTAAGAAAAAAAAATAGAGCATGGAAGGAAGAAAAAAAACTTATTATAACAATTATGAACAGCGACAAATATATCAAAGCGAAGCTTTCTATTTACGTATCGAATATGTTGCCACATTTGTAATACAAAAGTTAAACTTTTCTCCACTTTGATAAATGTAAACTAATGCGAACCTTACTATTAAATTATTAATTCCTTCGTATATTATTGGTTTGAGTTGTCGAAAATTAATATTTCAATTGTAAGGTTCTCATTAGCATACATTTATAAGAGTGGAGAAAAGTATATGCATTTTTAATAGTTTTTTGAATATGGCTCTTTGAGGACGAAAAAAGCATAGATTTTCTTACAAAATGATTGATAACTAAAAAACTAATCCAAATTTTTGAAAAAAAAAAAGACTTTTTCATTATGTCAAAACACAATTATGTGCCGAGTTTCGTGCCTGGGCGTGGCTTCTGGGGCGATATATTGTGATTACAGACACACACACAGCCGCGTTTATTATTATGTACTAGCCGCCTAAGGCGGCCAGCTGTCCGCCACTCTAAAGGTTTTCACAAATAAAGTTTTTTAAAACATAGCAAGAAATCTGAAGATTAGTGGACAATTAAAGTGGTCTTGTCCTGCAATTTTGTCTTCATATCCTTGGGCCCTAGCACTGCTAGTAGAGACACGATCCTCTTCCAATCTTCTTTGACGTTTCTCTGATGTTCCTCGGACCCTAGCATTGCTAATTGAGACACGATCCTCTTCCAATCTTCTTTGACGTTCCTCAGGTGTTTCTCGGGCCCTAGCATTGCTAGTTGAGACACGATCCTCTTCCAATTTCCTTTGACGTTCCTCAGATGTTTCTCGGGCCCTAGCACTGCTAGTTGAGACACGATTCTCTTCTAATCTTCTTTGACGTTTCTCTGATACTTCTTGGGCTCTAGAATTGCTTGTCAAAATTCGGTCATGTTCCATCCGTCTTTCACGTTCCACAGACGTTTCTTGGGCCCTTCTTCTTTGAGAATCTCTTAATATCTTTTTTTTGACAAAATACAAAGTTTTTTGGAAGGCGGTTCTGCCATGTCAGTAATCGGGTTTTTAAGAAGTCAACGAATACTTTAGAACAACAATTACTATGAAAGCAAATCATGAAACTTCAATATTAAAATCTAAGTGCTTACCTTCAAACTGAAACTTTTCTGAAAATAACTAATTACATTTAATAAAAACTGTTAAAATAAAGAATAGAAAAACCAAAGAGATCCAAGGTAAGTGTGATCGTTCCTTCAAAAAATAATTAAATTCCTATTCTATATAGCTACAACGCTTAAGAAGAAAAAAACTAAAATGCTAAATACATGAAAAGAACACTAAAACGAATTAATTTTTTATGGTATCAATTTCTATTTCTATATAATTTTTATGGTATCAGTTTCCATTTCTATATCGCTACAAAAATTATCGTCTTCGCTTAAGAAAAAAAAATAGAGCGTGGAAAGAAGAAAAAAAACTTATTATAACAATTATGCACAGCGACAAATAAATCAAAGCGAAGCGTTCTATTTACGTATCGAATATGTTGCCACATTTTTAATACAAAAGTTAAACTTTTATCCACTTAAACCAGCGTTTCTCAACCTTTCAGTATTCGTGGCCCAGTTTTCAATCATAATTTTCATCGCGCCCCCCACTTACAGTAAAATGTATACAACAATAATGTATATTGAGTATTTTGAATTCTGTCTTCAAATTATTTTTAACTAACTGCCAAAACAAAAGTAAAATAAAAGCCAGCAGCAATTAAGATTGTAGAAACTGTGTTTGGAGTTAATTTTTCAAAACAAGAATGACCCCAAATATATTGGAGAAATTTTTCAAAACAATTACAGTCCATACCTCTTTCAAATGATACTGTTGCTTGTCGAATTGGTGATACAGCTGAAAATGTAATGTCAGCTCTTCTCGATGTTTCGTGACAAAATGTTTTCAATACGGTTTGGATGAGGCAACAGATATTAATAAAGATGCTCATTTAATTGCCTATGTTTGATTTTGTGATAATATGTCAGTAGCAGAACTACTTTTCTGAAAATCCATAGAACTCAAAACATCAGCGCTAGCATTATTTACTATTTTAAATGATGTTATGAATGAGGCAAACATAGAATGCAAAAATTGCATCGGAATATGCACCGATGGTGCTCGTTCAATAGCCAGAAGGTTCGAAAGTATACATGCACTTGTAAAACAAAAATCGCCACAATGCGTCTGGACACATTGCATGATCCAAAAAGAAGCTTTGGCTTCGAAAGAAATGCTGGTTTAAATATTGTGTTAACTACGGTTGTAACCGTTGCAAATTATATAAAAATGAGATCGAGAATCTTTTCCGCTCTTTGTAACGACATGGGTTCAGTACATTCAGAGTTACTATTTAAATGCTGGGCAAGATGTTCATCACGTGAGAAATTTTTGCAACGTGTTTATGAATTAAGAGAAGAAATCGCCATTTTCCTAAAAGAAGATAACAGAACGGAAATCGAGAATTTTCACTATTGTCTATTTGTGATGAAATTGAGCTACTTGATCGTCATATTCGAGAAATTAAATAACTTGAATCTTCAACTCCAAGGAGCAAATTCACATATGTTGGATACGAGTGATAAAGTTAATGCTTTTTGTAGAAAATTTGAATTGTGGGGCAGAAATTTAAAGCAAAAAAACTTAACAATGTTTACAAATGTGGATAATTGTACTAAAACTTATAAGGCTGATGAAGAACATGTAAAAGTTCTTTTTGCAACCATTGAAAATCACTTAGCCATGATGGCAAGGAATTTTAAAAAGTATTTTCCTGCTGACGACAAACTTATTGCAAGTTACGAGTGGGTTAGTAATCTCTTTCATAAGACTCCCGAATGACTCTCAATTGATGAGGAAGAAAAATTCATAGACTTCACGACAAGTGGCAAAACCAAAATACAATTTAGTAATAAATCACTATTTGAATTTTGGGCAGGAGGATGATTTTTCTGCACTAAAAACAAGGGCATTTCGCATTCTATTACCATTTTCAACATCTTACCTTTGTGAAACTGCATTTTCTGCTGTGGCTTCTTTGAAGACAAAATATAGATCACGGCTAAATATAGATACAAAACTGAGAGTGACTATTTCTAATATTAAACCTCACCTCAAAAAACTTTGCTCTGCAAGACAGGCCCAAGGAAGTCATTAAAAATTGCTAATTTTTTAAAACAATTTTGTATGTTTTGATTAAGTAAGGTGGGTAAGCCAAAGGTGGCCAGTGTTTCTAACGTAGTCCACCCCCCAAAGTAAAATTAAATTTATTTTGAACCATAAGATGTCCCTGCTGCATTGTAAATCTTGTATCTGATGTGCACGAGGCTGAAATGTAAGATATTTCATTGAATGGCCTCCATTGTATGAAGTGATCTAAGTTTTTGCAGTTGTCGTTCTGATTTCCGGGTGAGAAGATATTGTAATTTATATGTGTTTGAATTCTTAGAACTTTGAGTTAGGATATGTTTTCCGAAAGTTTATTTCTTTTTCTTTAACCACATTACTTTAATTCAAATTAATCTATCAGATTAATAGTTTTAAGTCGCCAAGGTGGCCCGACACCGGTGCCACCTTGGGGACACATGGGCCACCTTCGGAAACAAAGGGAAATCTATAAAAGAGTTAATTATAAATCATTACGTAGCATATTATTTCTCAAAAAGGAATGATTGAATTGAATGCCAATTGATTTATTTCATTTTAAGCAAATGTGGAACTTTGGTATTTTTTGAACTTTCATAATATTTTGATGTTCTCTGCACTTTAGTAGAGTTTGCGATATTTTGTTTCAAGTTGTTTGTATTGTTTGCATTTTAAAGTAATTTTTCAGGTATTTTTTTATTTTTGTGGTGATTATGAGTGTTTTTGTGGTCGATTCTGGCATTTTCTTGTAAATTTGAGTATTTTTATACTAGTTATGAGTTAGGTTAGTTAACTCTATTATGGTTATTTAACTTGTGTTAGTTAATCCTTTGAAAAAATCAACTCAGAAATTCTTGATTAATTCTAATGAGTTAACTCAAGAGAATCGCTAGTGACTTCACACAAGAACTATTAATGTAAAATCAATAAACAAATTATACACTCTAAAAACAAATATCTTTTTTATAGTCGGGAAAATTGTTCCAACCAGCAAGTCTTTTTAAAAAGCGCTTGCCAGTCCAAATGCTTTTTCTGAAGATAATCTGAGGAAGTGAAAAAGTGATTTCTTTATCTGGCTCACCTTTGGAACCTGAGGGAAACTTTAGGCGCAGAAGTTACAATTTTGAAATTGTACTATAAAATAAATGAAATTTTATTTTGCAATTAAAAGTATACATGGTAAATATTAGAGATAGGTGTAAGATATTACAGAAAAATATTCAGCCTCATAGACTTAATCAGAAAATTAGGAAGAATCCTCAAAGCAAAGTCACCCTTGGCTCCCCACCTTAAGTTTTTATTTAATAAGTTGTTTCACTTTAGTAAGTTATTAAATATGTCGAAATGTATTTTTTTTTCTATGTGTATGTGCGATTTCCCTTCATCCAGTTAATAAATTTTTAAATAATATTTTCTCTTGAATATTCTCGCGCCACCCCTCTAGTATGCTCGCGCCCCCCCCCCCTAGGGGGCGCGCCCCACAGGTTGAGAATCGCTGACTTAAACTAATGCGAACCTTACAATTAAATTATTAATTCCTTCGTATATTATTGGTTTAAGTTGTCGAACATTAATATTTCAATTGTAAGGTTCGCATTAGCATACGTTTATAAGAGTGGAGAAAAGTATATGCATTTTTTAATAGTTTTCTGAATATGGCTCTTTGAAGAAGAAAAAGCACAGATTTTCTTACAAAATGACTGATAACTAAAAAACTAATCCAAATTTTTGAAAAAGAAAAAAAATACTTCTTCATTATGTCAAAACACAATTATGTGCCGAGTTTCGTGCCTGGGCGAGGCTTCTGGGGTGATATATTGTGATTACAGACACACACACACAGCCGCGTTTATTATTATGTATAGACTAGAAAAACAACAGTAGCCGAGAGAATAAAAAAAGATGAAAAATGAAATAAAAAAGTTATTTTTTCTCGCGCAAAATGATCAATTTTATGTAATCATACAGTACAATAAGTATTTTCAATTTTAAAGACCTAAATACATTGCATAATTAAAATAGCATGTTATTGAAATTGAGAAAAGACAAACTAAGTCAACGAGTAAAATAAAATAATAAATAATTCACTGTTGTTTACAGAAGCATTCGGATATAAGATATTCGGATAATCGAGATTCAACTGTACTCTTATATAATCACCACCTTGAATCAAGAATATAAAGCGAGTCAAATATTCATTCAAAATACTGGACATGAAACAACGAAACCGTCTAGTCACGTCAACACGTTTTTAGGCAGATAGAGGGGTTAAGATTCTTATAGATATATCGTTGGAGGTCATGGTGCTTTCTAATATTTTACAGAACAACATTTGTTCAGCAAAATGCCTTTTATCAATATATCTTACTCAATACTGCCACACTGTCTATCAAAGTTGATTCATCTATTTACACTGAGAATTTTCTTGTTTTCAGCATGTTGTTTTCACTATCTTCACTCATTTCGTCTATTCTTCTGCTAACAGTATTGTTACTGAGTGGCATAGCTTTTGCATCTTTGTCATCTTTTTCAAGAATCGTTTTAAGAGATGCTGATATTGACGGTTTTATTAAATTCTCTCCTGTAGTATGATTTTTCCAGATTTAGCGATGAATAAAAAAATTTGATAACTAGCCTCAAGAATACGGTTATGAATTGAAGTGTGAGCAGTAAATAGAGACTTCGCTGTTGTCCTCTTTTCAAAATTTTTCTTTGAAGTTTGAAAGTCCTAGCGGAGTCTTACCGGTGGGATGTTACCTTGACGATGCTAAAAACCCAGTTGATATTCTGGTCTCGTCAAAAGAATTTATAACATTTATTGGCTGCAATTATTTAAGAATTTGATTTTTTCTTTCAATTTTTGCACCGAAATCTAGCATTGCATTCAAATGGTCCGGAGTAAAAGGGTTAAACTCGTGTCGAGTTCATTTTCGAATTGCCCCCATTAACAATCAAATTGCCCCCCAGTGGGGCGTGGGCCCCACGTTGCCGAAACACTGCTTTAGGAGCTCAACATTTTGGAATTGATTCAAGTTTTTTAAATATGACAGCATTCGAAAATAAATACTTGTTAACAGATTTTTGATTTTAATTTTTTTTTAAATATTCGCCTGAGGGTCAATGGGAAATCCGACCCCACCGCCAGTTCAACAGCCAAGAAGTAAAAACAATTTCAGTGACAAAAACAGTAAGAGAGGCAATGAAAATTGACGTCATTACTTTTTGATATTATTACCGTATCATTCATAATTACATGCTAAGCAAAAAAAAAAATCTTCGTTGTAAGTATTTGTCCAAGTCATTATTTCATTGAGTATACAAGTCACAACATAACAAAAACGATAATAGAATAATTCCTACACAAGCATAAACTGAATAGGAAATTCTTTTTTTTTATAAAATGCTTATGAAAACATCATTGTCTAACATAAAAAAACAACTCACATAGTTGTTATAAATCACAGAATTTTGTACATTTGTAATGAAAGACGAAAATGCATGTCGTTTTTATGTTACACCAGCCGTATGAAAACTGATTTTTTTTTAAAAAAATAAATAAATAAATAAAACATTTGTTAACTTGCAGATTTCTATTACTGCATATGTAAGTAGTCTACATGGAAATCCTATAAAAATTTAAAGCAATGTTCTAAAATATTTTAGCTAATGGCAAATTTAGTTTGTGTAAATGTCGCAACCGCAATTTTGGATAAGGCTCTTATTTTAATCGAATTCTTTTGAATCGTGAGCTCATGGGAGTCGCACGTAATCTTGTTGAACCTTGTTTTTGAAAGAATTAAATGAAGCTTTCGAATTAGCATAGCTTTTTAAAGAATTGGATTGAAAGCAATGTGACATTTTTAATACATTTTATCTATTTTTTTTCTTCCTTAAAAACAGCAAATTTAGTTTTAAGGAATAGTTTTAATAAGAACAGAATGGAATAGTTTTCAAAAAGAGCGATTTCACGAATAGCTTTTTCTCCAATGTCTATGAAATAATGTTTTTCAATGAAAACCGGAATATCGGGAAACTATTTTATTCATTCTTTATTAATTTTCTTTTCGAATAATTGGACAAAGGAAATAAAAAGCAGCCAAAACTTTTTCACTCTGATTTGAGGACAATATGTGATACAGCATTTAAAATAAACTCCCATGCAAAATATTTAAATCATGACAAAAATGGAATAGATAGTGTGCCTGAATTAGTTTTAATTATAAATCCTAGTTTCTCTTAAAATTTGCATGCAACTTTAACTGAGAACTCAATACAGGGTGTACTGCAAAGGCTGCCCTAAATATTTATTTTTAGAAACCTAATCAAAAAAGGGAACAAAAAAAGTGTAGCATTTGGAAATACTAATAAATACTTAAGTTGAAAAAAATATATATATACAGTATCGAAATCTGACAAATTACAATGTAGTAATTGATATGTAATCAATATCAAAACAGGTTTCATTAAAGGTTGAAAGTTGAAGATATTTCTAATGATCACATTTCAACTCCTCTCTATTTCGTCCCGCAATCAAAACAGTTTTCTTGTTCACTACTAGTGCCTTCCGGAATTACGGTTTGTTAGATTTCGATAGCGTTATTGATTTTTCCTTGATTGAGTCCCTCCAGTGTGTACACATTTTGTTTTCAATTCTGTTAAGAACTCTAAAGATACATAAAGGTGGGCTTATTTTCCCTGCTAATAATTAGCCCTAAGCAATCTTAAGATATTTGAAAAGATACTGTATTAAATAAGCTAGAATAGAGTTTAAATTACTAATTGATCAATAATAATTTTTTTTTTATTTCTTTTAGAGGCATCCTACTCATATCAATTCAATGACTTAAAAAAAATATCTCGATTGATTATGTGCATTAACTGAATATGTAAAAATATAATTATTATCTAAAATACAGTATAAAAACGCAAATTCACGATGAAAATTTGTAATTTTTTCCATAACTCGGAAAAAAATCATTAATGGTAGCTTTTCTTACAAAACAGCTTCTCAAAAAATTATATTTTATCTCCGTAGTAGAGTAACCGATCTGACGATTTATATTGAATTTTAGGCTTCCAACATTAATTTCCTTAATTTCGTGATTTTGAAGTCAACCAAGAAGACAAGATAATTAAGCATTAAGAGAAATTAAGTTTCGCGGAAGACATTTGAAGGGAAATTAACTTCTCTCTTTGACAAGTGAATTTCTTAAAATTCTAGATCGATGAGTCAAACCTTTAATAAGCAATTAATGTGTTTAAAAATTAATAATAATACAATAAAGTGTTATTACACTTGGATTTTTTTTTATAATATCAATCCATTAGGCAACTCAATTTTCGAAAAAAAATTTATTAATTAAAATGGAATTAAAAAAATAAATTAATAGAATAGAATAATTGCTGTCTGAATCATTAAGCTCAGACAACAATGAGATTTAAATTGGATTTACTGCAAAAAATTTTGAGTAAGTTTTTAATTCTATCTACAAATTTTTGAAAAAATGTTCTTTAAATAACTTTTAAAAAAATTTTTAATAACCAAAGGGATTAATTTTGAACACTTATGATGTTAACTAAACCAAACAAAGCAACCAAAGTAACATCAAAAATAGCTTTTTAAAAGTGTCTAGATGTTTTAAAATAAAACAAGAGCATAAAGTTTAGATTCGATAATAATATACTTAACAAATGGCAACAATATATAAGTTATATTTTACTGCATAAAAAAGAACGTAGAAGAAAAAAAGAACAATTTAGTGTTTTGATGCATGTCCAAAAAAGTAACATACGAAACCGTGTTATGATTTCAACAAAAATATATTGAAGTAATTTAAATTTATCTATTTTTAAAATAGTTTTGCAAGGATTAAACTATTTTTGTATAATACTATTTTCTTACACGTGAAACATTGTGCCCAAATTAGGTAACGCATGCATTCCCATAGTTCTTTCTATAAACTCATTAAAGATAATCTCATGCGTTAGTATCGTATTTATTTTATTTAAATAGAATACCATATTGTATAAGTAGCGAATATTAAGTACATGTAACATAAATATTAAAGAAATTTAAAATTAGTTGCTGTTTAAGTTATTGTTCCAGTTTTTGAGAGGTACCAATATATAAAAAAAAGAGGATTAGTCAAACCTTCCAAATTTACCCTACATGCTGAAAACAAAAAAGTATTGAAATAAGGTGAGTAGTTTCATGTTTAAGCAATTTTTCTAATCGCCGCAGACATAATACTCATTAAAATTTGAATTTTGTTCGAGTTTTTCACTGTAAAATATAAAATAGAGAGAATTAATCAAACCTCTCAAATTTACAGTTCTCGCTAAAATGAAAGAAACATTAATGTCAGTTGAGTAGTTTCTGTTTTCACTAGGCTGCAGATATTATTTTGATTAAAATTAACTTTAACATCCGCATATAAAGATAAAAAAATATCTTCAGGATAAAAGAAAGCATTAAATACGTTTAATGTCTTTTTTAAAAAGAAAAAAGAAAAACAGTTATTTGAATTACTTTTTTTTAAATTATTTGAATAACAAACAATTATTTTAATTTTTTAATAATCTTTTTTATCTTCATCTTCATTATCTCAGTGGTTCTTTCTTTTTGAAAAATAAATAGAACACTAGTTTTTATAGCTAATAACTTTAGATAAATATTTTAATTCAAACGTAATTTGGACAATAAAATAGCTTTCATCTTATTTTGTATTATTTGTTATTATTATTTAAGTAATTTTGTACATCAAATTGCCTTGATTATTTAAATTAGATACGAACGTAGTTAAAAGTCTTCTTTAAAAATTTTGTGAGCTTTCATTTTAATATATAATAAATTCAAAATGTTTAAAATAATAAATGCATCAAGGAAAATTATTTCAAATTAAATATTCTAATAAATTTAATAATGAACGGTACAAAGAAAAAAAACGAAACAAAATAGCTATGAAAATAAAACTAATTGAATTAGGAGTTTGATTCAAATGAAAAACTAATTTCCAACATAAGGTTATTTATGAAAGCAGCTATGTCTCTTAATATTTTATAACTTCCATATTAAAAGATTAAAATAGCAAAATCCAAAAGCAATAATTGAATATTCAATTTATTATTAATTGAATGCGTTGTGCATAAATCTCAATGGTTTAGTATAATTAAAATTTAACTCGTTTTCAGTATCATTTCTAATTGAAATAATGCTAAAACAATTATATACTATTAATTATATAGTATTTTTACCAACGTGTGAATTTTTAAAATTGAATTAAGGGATTATTTATTATTTAGGTATTTTAGGACTTGCAAAAATGGTAGGTGTAAAATGAAATTATTAGTTCAGATTTTACGGAAAAGGACTAAATTTTAAAAATTCCAAAATAAAAATTTAATCTACAAACAAAACGTTCAAAAAATATTTTCAAGACAGATTTTAAAATTAGTTGGAAGAAATTGTTTTAAAGATAAATATTTAACTTAGAAAATTTTTAACATAGTTAAAATATGAATCGAAATTTCGGATCTACAGATTCTGTTTCACATTTAATTCAATGTCAATAAAATTAGATAAAAATTTAGTTTGGAGCATTACAAGTATTTATGCTTTTAATCATCTTACATCCAGTTTGTGATCATTTTGTGTCATTAAAAGATCACTCCAAGATGTCGTAATAGGTCGAAGGGTTTTCAATTTAACGATTTAGTTGGTCGAGATATTTAGTTATTATATTATTCAGTAATTATATTTCAAATTATTAAATTAATTTTCAATGACGTCGAAAACGTATATGTAAGTTTTCTTATCATTCAGGGTTCGTAGTTGTCCTAATATACCTGATTTTCCTAATAAAGAATATTATGTCCTTATTATTTTTAGCTTTTAGTCCTGATATTTCTGATTCTTTTTATTCTTAAAGAACTTACAATTTTGATGAACGTGGGATTTTTCTGAATCATCTGATTTTTTAAAAAAAAATCACTTTCACTAGACACGAATTTTAAAAAAAACTAGCAAAAACACTCAATGTCAAAACTGGTAGTTCAAAAAGTGGAATCCGAAACATTTTCTAGATAAAAAAGAGTCAGCATTAAAAATGAAGCCCCTTCTTTATCTCAACCTGCTCCTCAGCATTATAGATGAATCAGTATTGGAACTAAAAATCTCTTAAATAGCCCCACCCCCCTTTTTCAGAATAGCTCTCTATTTTTGTTACATACCTTTTCTTCTCATAAGTCAGTGACAGGTACTTGACCCTAAGTTCATGTAAACTACTACAGCAAGTGTCTCAGACATAGGATACCGAAAAAGAGCAAACGTTTTTAAGAAATGAAACCTTTCTTACTATTTCTCTATAAAAGTATCTAATCATGCACTTGCTGAACTCCTAAATAAGCCTATTATAAAAGTTAAATACCGCTGTGAGTATTGTTATAAATTAACTATTTTTTATCTATATTGATCTTAGATTATTGAAGTTGTTTACAGGCGTTTTCTTACGTTTTTGCAATCCATTTTTGTCTGTTATTTTTTTTTATGCTGAGGAGTCCCTTTTCTTTCGAGGGGCAAAGTTTTTTCCTCCTTTAATTTTACATAATGTTTATTTAAAATAAAAATTTCCTTTTTTTCGTAATCTAAAAATATGAACTTATAAAATAAGAAATATTGCACTCTATTTTCAGGTTGAAGTAATTCTTTTTAATGATAATTGTCTTATTTCAATAAGTTGGGAATATAGTCGTTAAATAGTTTTGGGTATACATTTAAAACTTGAACGTTTTGGAATGCTTGCATCATCTTTTTTATTTCTAGTGACAACTTAATACTTCTTAAAAATCGTAAAATCGTTCGAATTTAAAGATCGCTCACTAATTACTCCTCATTCAGACTTATATTATAGCCGTCGTTGAACAGCCGACCCATTTCTAAGTATGGGACAACCTGATGGAACTAACCCGCATTTGCGTTACATGAAGATGAAAAACCACGAAAACCTCCCATGGTTAGTCTGACGATGAGGGGACTCTACCCTATGATCCGTCTACCACTGAGGATATTTTTACGTCACCACTGCATTTGGTGCAAGCCGGGAGCGGAATTCGTATCGACCTGCCATCGCTAGGATTCGTACCCAGGTCACCTCGTCGTGTGACGAGGAGTGCTCTATCTACTGAGCCGCCACACCTCCGTTCAGACTTATAATTTCGCTTCGGCCTTTTGATTATCTTATAAAAAAAAACTCAGCATTTTTGCTGTCGAAAGTTTCTTTCTTAATATGAGTGGTCGCTAATTAGAATATGATGCTAAAGATAAACTTTTCGACACTTTTGAGCAGTAGTTTTTTTTTTCTCTTATCTATCCTATTGCAGTGTGAACATTGTTTTACATATCCTGTACATTTCAATTCATTTATTGCATGAATCGAAAGTACTTTTAAAGCAATTGTTTGATTTCTTAGTTTTTCTTTCTTTTTAGTTTGATGATCTTTGTATCGAGATCCTATGTATAAATTTTCTTATCATCTGTTTATTTTCATATACAGTTATTCTTTGGTATGTAGATTCTATACTATCGGGTTGAGTAAAAAGTTTTCCGCCAAAAAAAAGAATCCTGAAAAATGACAAACACATACAAAATCAGCAAAGCTAATGAGAATAGTTATCTCCATTAAAATCAACAATAGTCTGCCAACGTTTTGGCAACTTTTCATTCCCTTCTGCGAAGAACTGGGGGGTGCGCGAGTAGAGAAAGCAATCGACCTCATTTATGACCTCGTCATTTGAACGGAAGATTGTGCCATCAAGATGCAGCTGCAGATTTGAAAACAGATAGTAATCCGAAGGGGCCATGTCTGTGCTGTATGGTGGATGTTGCATCAAATCCCACTCTAACGTGTGGAGCGTCATGCCGGTCATTGCACTAACATGTGGCCAAGTGTTATCTTGATGAAAAAGAATCACCTTCCTTCTGAGCTCGTTTTTTTGTTTTTCGCGAATCGCATCGCTAACTTTGATTAGCATATTGCTGTATATTGTACTGTTGATAGCCTACCCGCTTTTAAGGTACTCCTTGTAGATAATTCCACGACTATCCCACAAGATACGGAGAAGGACCTTCTTGTTAGTTAGCGTTCGTCTTGCAACCGAACTTGCGGATTCCCCGGATGCTGACCACCCTCCTCTACGGCTAGTATTGTTGTAGTATACCCATTTTTCATCACAGGTCACAATTCTGTCCAGAACGTCCTGTTTTCTTTGATCTCTGAGCAGAACCAAACAGGCCGCTTTTCTCTTGCTCTTGTCTTCAGCAGTCAATTCGCGAGTCACTCAACGGTTAAACTTAACTGTTAGATTTATGCGTTTGAGAGTATTTGCTATTGTTTTTTGGCAAATGTCAAGCTCTAACGCAATAGTTCGTGTTGAAAATTTCTGTCTTGAACAATAATTTGCTTTAACTGGTCACAATCAACCTCAATAGGGCGGCCAGAACGTGGTTCATCTTCAATGTTGAAATTCCCAGTATTAAACTTTCGAAACCAAACTTTTACTGTATCCTCATGAGAAACAGTATTGAAACCTAAACTTTCACACATTTTCTTGTGGCATTCAGTTACACTTAGTTTATTTCAGAACTCATAGTACATAATGGGTCTGATCTGTTAACGTGATAGCTCCATTTTAAGAAATTTTTTGGTGCACAAGATGATAAAGTTTTGACAAACAAATTACACAGTTGTGTAGTTCCAACTTTCTGCTTTAAAGTACAAAAGCCCGTTTCAAAAAAAGTTAACCACCACGGCAATGGCTGCTGCTAGCACGGAGGTATTTCCCTTTGGCGGAAAACTTTTTACTCAACCTGATATTTAGTTACATTGCATTTTTGTCTTCCTTTTTCTCATTTTAAAAATAATCTAGTATGTACGTACTGCTCCAAAAAATGTTGACATTTTTTTGTAAAATTTATTTTTCGTAAAGAGTTTATTTTGAACCACTACGAAACTTGTCTTATTTTTGTTACTCTCTATCGGTGTTTACTCGTAACTTTGGTAGCAGAATAAGCACGGTACGATGGCGAACTCTACAAATTTTTTATGACAGAGCAGATTAAATCAAACAAAACTTTAAAAGAAATTAACGAATTTCTTTAGATGTTTTGGTTGATTTATTATTTCTTTAAAACAAATTATTTCTTTTAACTCGTGTAGAACTTTGCAATTTCTGAAGAATCAATTTGTTTTAACTTAATTTACATACAAACTTCATTTAATTTGCAGTTAGTTAATTTTTATAAAATTTTATTGAATTATTTCCGTGAGCTAATAATAATTGAAATCGAATTTTTGATTATAATTTTACTGCTAACAGGTTTTTATCCTATAAATTTCCAACCAATTGCGTGTCAATTACTTATTTTTAAAGTACAGTGAGTCAAATAAAAAAAAACAGACCACTTGAATAACTTTTGATCTAATAAGCGGATCTTCACGTACTAGGATTCATTGTTAATAGTTTATGGGATGACCTCAAATATGCTAAAAAATAAGTACCGACGATATTTTAAGTTACGAAAGTTACTAAAACGTACTTTAGATGAATAAACATACCTTTTTATCGACGTATTTGGATTTCTGACCCTCAAAATATAGGGACTTACTGCAATCTGGGAAATATGGTCCCAATAGTTTGGCCAGGAAAGCACTCCAAAGTTTGAACCCCTTAGAGCTAATTTTACTTCTTGAATATTTCACTATATCTCGAGAACTTTTAAAGCGAATTCAAAATATTTTTGTGTGTTAAAATTTTTTAATAAGCTTAAAAAGTTCTCGAAATATAGCGAAACACGCAAAAAGTAAAATTATTATTAAGGGGTCCAAATTTTAGAGCGCTCTACTGATCAAGCAATTGGGACCATATTTTCCAAATTTCGGTCATCTCCAATACTTTTGGGGTCAGAAATCCAAATCCGTCGAAAAAAATTTATGCTTATTCAGAGAAAGTACGTTTTTGTGTCTGATTAAAATATCCTCTGCACTTATTAGTTAGCTTATTTGAAGTTTTCTAATGGAACCATTAAAATTGAGATATCAGCACGTGAAGATCCGATCATTGGTTCAAAAAATTTTCATGGTAATCCGTTTTTTTTTTTTTTTTTTTTTTTTTTTTTTTTTTTTTTTTTTTGTTGTTATTTTGAGCTGTTGTTGCTGTAGTTAATTTACGTCGCTCTAGAGCAACACAATGGGCTATTGGCGACGGTCTGAGAAACGTCCCTGAGGATGATCCCATCAAAATTTCGATACTCTGCAGAGGGGATGGCACCCCCGCTTCGGTAAACCAACCACCTGCACGCGAAGTCTAGCACTTCACGGTAGAACAGTTTTAACGAGGACCAATACCGCCCATCCTCGTTCCCTATGCAGACTGATCCAAGCGGTCACCCACCCACACACTGGCAGCAGCCAGTAATGCTTGACTTCGGTGATCTGCTGGGAACCGAGTCTTAACGATCAGTCCACTGCGGGACTTTTTTCTGGAGCAATGTACTTTTTACTTTTTAAAACTTAAAAACTACCAAGTTCAATATTTCCATACAAATATTCTTCTGGGGCTCTGCAGATAAATTTTTGAATTTTTCAACAGAGTTACAGATCAATGCAGGGTATCGCACGTCTTAAAATACATGTATCACTTAATTCTATTTTAGGAATTCACGCATTGATAAAAATAATTCCGCTGTCGTAAATAAGAGCAAACACCTTTCAATACATCTTTTGTGTATACAAGTGAATGAACAAAAAATTATTAAATAATTAATCTATGTATAAAAAACGAATAACGTAACCTAAGGTCTAGTTAATTAGTAAAAATTAATTCGATCTTACACTTGATGGTACTATCCGTAAAGCAAGGAAGAAAAATTCTGGAACCGCATAATTAACGAAAACAAATGGGATGGCTTAATTGAAAGTTTAATCAAAATTCCTGCATAATGGCTGCCTAAAAAGATTGTTATAGTTTTCCGGCCACTGGCATTTGATATTCTTCAATTAAAAATGGGGGGTGAAAACGAAAAACATGGGATGAATTACTTATACAGCCCCCGAGAATTCCCTCCAGGTCTTTCGAAAGTTATGCATCCTCAGTTTTTCGCTTTCGGATTAACGGGTAACAAATTAAATTCTTCCTTTAAGTCCATTTGAAAAATGCAATTTTTAAAATTTTAATTTCATTCTTATATTTTCTTATTTTAGTCATTAGTATGTTATTCCGCTTAAATCAGAAAATAGTTGCGATTTTTATCTACGATAAATTCTATCTGCCAATAAAGTGACATTTCCTGCTCATAGTAATGAAAAAAAACAATTCAAACATATATTGTCAGAGTTCTTTAAAGCGATTGAAATTTTGATTGACAAAAAATTCTGTTTGGTCATAAAAACGATAAGTTATGAGGTCAGGAAATGGTTGTAATTATTGTGGTTACTGAGAGCTCAGCTCCAATAGAAATTAGAATGGTGCTAGCTAGTTGGAAAGAAGTCGAAACCTTGATTCCAAAATTCCACTGTTCCAAACACAAAGCAAGTTAATTAAAACGTCGTATTAGTGCCTTTTTATTACAAAATTATTAGTGCCTTTCTATTAACAAAATAATTTTGTTTGAGTTAGAAGGACAATAATCTAAATTAACACCGGGTATTTAAAATGTTTTTTATACATATATTTTTAAAAAATGAAAGCTTCCAGCTCACTTTAAGCATCTTATACGCAATCAAGTTACTTAAAGTACCAAGTTTAAAAAAAATTAAACGTCTAAGATAATAAAATATACATTTAATTTTACTTCATTAGGTAAAATTTACCATGCTTCAACTTTTAAAAAATAATTTCATTTCGTAAAAACTACTAAAAACGCTATTAAATTTTATATAGTAAATCTTATTTAAAATGATTTTTAAAAAAAGTACTTACATTGATGAAAAACGTTTTTCAAAAATCTCTAAATTTCATTTTAGAAAAATGTGATTCGAAATGTTCTTTAAAGTAAAAGAAAACATTTTGCATTTAAAACTATAATTCTTCAAATAATTTCATTCAAAAATGGAATTCTTTCTGAAACTTATTTATTTACCTAACGTTTTAAAAATTGAAATTATTCCAAGAAATTTTTTAGAAAAGGTCTTTTTAATTACGTATCATTTGAAAAGTGTATTTAGTACACATAACTTTTTAAAAGAAAACTAGATAAGTAAAGCATAACAAATATATCTTAGTATCTTGAAGAGATAGTATCTTCCATTCTTGATAAAAAAAATGCATTTCCAGCATTTATACGTATAATAAAATATCTTTAAATATTAGAAAGTATTTTTCTTAATTTATAGTCTCATTAAATAACAAATAACTACATAAGAGAAGCTTTTATGTATAAAAATGAATGTAAACTCGCAGAAACTTTTAAGAGGTAAGAATAAATACAAATTGAAATAAAGAAAAAAAAATAGATTATGTCCGTTAACATTTTTTGAAGGAAAAACAAACATGTATTAGTTAATTTTGGAGCAGTAATTGTGAAAATGTAAATCTAATAAAAAGTAAAGCAGCAAAAATAAGAGGAAAATTTGTTCGTTCATGATAGCTTTGATTGGAATGTGAATAAGAAAAATGGTTCTGAAAACAATATCGTAAGGGGAAAGTCTTATCCAGAATTAGCAAATATTCTGGAATATTCTACCATACGTGAAAAGTGCTAAATTTGTATTTGAAAGATGGAACATAAGATTAAAATTTAATAAAATCTGAATTTTTAAAATTAAAAAATATATATATTTAGATACAAAGCTATTCCAAGATTTTTTTTATCTGTATATACACTGTATATACTAAATCCCCTGTTTTCTGCCGCTCACCAACTGATTGCTTTATAATAATTGTTGTTGCTTTCTAGCATAAAACTGTTTTTAAAATTATTACTTAAAATATATCTACTGTAGAGAATTCTTCCTACCTACTTATTGCCCCCACATATAATATTCATTTCTTTAAATTAAATATTTATTTTCTCTCAAATTTGCTGTTGTTGCTTCTAATGCAACTTGCCATTCCTGCAAGCCTGCTTGGTGAAATCAAACGTATCTAACGCAGAATGGTTCTTGTTCTTCAGTCGCGACATCTATGATCGAAGACTTCAAAAAATACAAGTTCAGCCACACACACGTCACAACCCGTTACCCATTCATTCATCCACAAATATCAAAATTTTGACCTAAACCAGAGAATAATCAATCTCCAATTCAGTACCCTCAGATGTGGGATTTGTTATGGGAACTCGACAGATTTAATTAGCACCAGTTACTATTTACTACACGGGAGTCTTCGGTCGGTGGGGATTGAACTTATCTAGACCATGGGCCCAACACAGAACAGGGCCCAACGCCCTACCAACCACGCTAACCCGGTTTTGTCATAGTTGATACGTACATAATATGAAATATCTGGTAGGATTTTATTTTCCTTTATGATTCGATAATGCAGCAGTTCTCAAATGATGTTCAGCGGAACCCTAGAGATCCGTGTAAGAGTTGAAGGGGTTCCGCGGGTTAGCACTTTTTGAAACCAGTGATGAGATTTGAAACCACCGATTATATTTAGATCCAAACTATAACTCATTATTTATTTAATGGCATTTTTTTAAGGAAATTATATTTCTAATAACAATATATTGAACAAGCGATAAAGAAAATTAGCATTAATAAAATATTACATTAATATTTCCTATCGCGCTTTCCAAATAAAAATAAAATAATTAAATTCTTTAATAAATAAATAAATGTATCTGCTTAATAACCATTTTCAACATTTATAACAGTTTTTTTAAGTTGTCACCTGGAAGTAAAGCATAATTATGCTTATTTTGATCATTGCCAATGTATATATAACAAAAACAAACTAGAGGGGATGTAACACAAAGACTGCAAATCTAACTATCGGACATAAAACCTAATTTAATATTATTAATAATAAAACGATGAAAAATCTTTCCTCTAATATTTAATAATGTCTAATAACCTCTAATAATCTCTAATATCTTTAAAATAATCTTTTATATATATGTAGGTTGTGTTTACGATACCTTAATAAACTTTATTTAAACTTTGTTTTACGAAAAAAGGTTGGTTATTTAGGTTTCCGTAGCTGAAACAAAATTGGGAACCGCTGTTATAATGATCAATCAGTGAACAGATAGAATTTGCATAGTAATCATTTTCTAAAAATAGCTTTCAAAGCTGCATTGTTGTAACAAATATGATGAGTTCACATCCGTAATTTAATATTGTCGCTCACCAAACAGAATGATATATTAAAAACATTTTGTGCAAGCATCACATTGTGCATAAAGCTGATCTCCAAATTTTAAATTATTTAACGACCCTCATTAATAGTAATTTTTAATAGCATATTAATGTACTTTACACCAAAATATAATAACTCTAAAACCGTAAGTAGGTTTAAACAAATAAGTTTATTTTAAAATAAAGATCTATCTTGGTCATAAAATATATGAATAACGTGGATAATGTAGATCTATCTTGATCTAAAATTATCTATCTTGTGGCGATGAACTAATTCATTGCTTGTATTAGCCTCTAAAAAAGTTGGTTGGGATAATTTTTACAGAGTTGTTGGAATTATCTATTTTTAATTGTTTAAAATTACAATTTTAGAAAACTTTTGAAATGTTTCATTTATTTTTTCGTTTCTAAATTTTTACTTATTAAAGTTTTCTCAGAAGCTAATTTTAGTAGACTATTGAATATCTATTTCCAACTGTAAAACTTTTTTTATGCTTTTGTGTTTAATACTTATTTTTTTCCGTCTTTTTTCTTTTTTTGTTGTTAACTTTAGGGATTAAAACACATATACTCATATTATAAGTGAACCATAGGCAGAAGCTGCTAGTAAGTAATAAAATTCATTTTGTTTTAATGTTGATATCTTAAATTACGTTATCTGTTTTAGTCCTTTTTAAATAAACAATTTGCTTGTCATTTCCATGTCTTTAACGTTTTGTATAGGCTTTAAAAAAGATGAAAAGAACGGCAAAGAAGGCAAGAATGAAATACAAAAGAAATTTTATGAAGAATGACGAATTTTATAGCCTTACTGGTTTTCAATTTAAAAAAACTAGTTTAGCTTCAAAAGCTAGGAAAGTTACTTGAATTATATATTAAAATTAATCGTTTATCGATTTGAAAAGGTTTTTGTAAGAATCATAGTCAGTATTTCCTTGACTTAGAATTTTAAGGAATTTTGAAAGAAAAAATATTTGGTATCACCCTACAGCAATATGTGAAGTTTTTATTAAGGTTTCGTAAAGGTTTTAGTCAGAAAAATCTATTTGCCATAGATTTTTTTAAAACTAAATTCGTACAGTCTTTTAGGTAGAAAATACTCCTTTTTTGAGATTTTAAAAATTGAGCGAAAGACTTATTCTTAGAAGAGATTTCTAAGAATATTAAGCGTTTTCAACGGAAATGGGAGGAAATCAGCAAATTTCATAAAAGCAAGCGTAAAGGAAATATGCAAATTTTATAAAGGAAATGTAAAGGAACATTTCAAAATATATAAGTATCCATCGAAGAATTATTAGAACATATTAATCTAATTTTAACTTTCAAGTGATTTTATTATCGTGATTTTATTCAGAGAGAATATTAAGAATTTATAAAGGTTTTGATAAGCTGGAAATACTAAAAAATTTATGTTCGATTTAGTTCGTAAATTGCTCGAATCTGTTCATAAACAGTTTAGTTTGGCTGAGGATTAGGTTGGACTTATAAAACTGTTGCAAAGATTCAGGCTGTTTCGTTATAATAGTTGAAAGTAAATTTTGACACTTCTATAATTCGTCTACCCAAGTATTAAAAAATAGCTACAGTAGAGCTGTTGCTGCATAATTTTCAATTTTTCGTAAATTTTTAATAAACAGATTTGATTATTTGAAATATGCAATATTATTTTCAAATTATTTAACAGATTTCATTATTAAAAATTGCTGCATTTTTATGTGAAAGGTTAATTTTTCCACTTATCCGCGGAATTTCTGTGGGTTTTTTTTTAAAATTGCCTGATTTTCATTTAAACTTTACAATCCCAAAATTGCTTCAATTGAAAATTATGCACTTGGGAACCTTTCACAAATTAATCAAAGTGAATGGAGTAACTTGTCTATTCAACCCAATATTATGTTTCTTAATTTTAATGACTCTTGAAAAATATTATATGAAGTAAAAAGAAAAAAACTGCCATGGAGTTTGTAACGGAGCGTTTGAGATCATATACATATGTACAGTCCGCAAAAAAAAAAAGATATCACCCTGAATAACTTTCGTTCTAATGATCCGATTTTCACGAACTAAGTGTCAATCTTAATGGTTCCTGGGGGTGACCTCAAATATGCTAATTAATTAGTGCTAACTATTAATTAAGTTACGAAATCAGACACAAAAACGTACTTTCTCTGAATAAACATATATTTTTTTTTACATATTTGGAATCTAGACACTTGAATTAGGGGGGGTAGACAAAATTTTAAAACAATTGGGTCGTAAATTGGGTTGCAATAAAGGTTTATATATTTGGCGATAGTCCAGAGAACCGCCAAAAAAAGTCGCCTGCGCAAATAAATATTTTAAGATAACCCTTGACTGATTCAAAAGAGAAACGCTTAATTTTACTAGGTTGCTAGGCAACCAATTTCTGACTGTAAAAAAATTGAAATAATGTTTTGTGATTGCTCTGAGAGGTTTAATTAATAGTTAATAGAAAACACCTCGAAGTTTCAAGGCAATAGACAATTTTTAAGTTCATTTATGTCCAAAAAGCAAAAAAAAAATAAATAAATAAATAAAATAAAAAATTATTTTAATCTCTTTTGAAAAGAAAATTTGAATCGATTTATAAGTTTTCAGAATTTAAATACATGAACTGTTTATCTGATATTATTTAGATTATGCTATTTTTTCTATGTTTATTCGAGGATTTCATACTAAAATCAAATTAACATAACTTATAATTGCTATATACAAAATTTTAGGGATAATGATTTTTACAGCTTTAATCGAGTCTTCTAGGCATGAAAGTTTGAAGAAAAAAAAAGTGCATGAAAAATAAAACGTAGATTGTATAGTAATTCTAATGCACATTCACAAGGTTTTCTGTAATTTACGATTTCTTTTTTCTATAACTCAATGAATTGCTGAATGTTTAGTGGCATTTTAAAAACATTGAAATATGTTATGTTTAAGAATAAGATATTGAAGTAATATGTTGCATATTGTATGATTCATTGTTTAAAAAATTGCTTCATTTTGCTAGATATTTACGTTACATGGTTTTCTTTGGATAAAGGTGATTAGCAAATAGCATCCACATGTTTCGATACATTCTGAAACTTATGTTCGCAAATTCACCATAAAATGTCGCACAGCATATTCTTCAATTACGATAAGCTACATTTACCACCAAATACTGCTACTATGATTATTTTTGTTATATATATATATATATATATATATATATATATATATATATATATATATATATATCTGATATGATACTCTCTTTTTAAACAGAGCTCGTAAGGCCCTTAAGATACTGAAATGGGGGCACGGAAACTTAAAAGATTTTTTTTTTCCTAATGCCCGCCTGTGTTAACATCAGTCAATTCAGGCATCTACAGGGCGACAGATATCTGTGTGGCCTAAGGATTCCTAACGAGCATCAAACATTCTCAAAATTAAGTGTTCATTCACTGGAAAATTTAGTGTTTATTCAATTTAAGAACTGTTCCTTCACTTGGTTATCTTACTACTTATTATTTAAACCACCAAAAGCTTAAAAGAATATTATGTAAGTTATCTAAATTTTTTTTACATAATTTGCATTTAATAACAAATATGTCGACATGCATTTAATAACAAATACGTCATTTAGCTAAAATTACAAATTTTGAAATTTTTATGATTTTTTTTTAAAGACAAGCTAAGCATAAGTATTCCTTCACTGGTTAGTTTACCCTATAAGATTTTGAGAAATTTGCGATGTTGTGAGAGATGCTTAAAAATGTTGACTGCGTATTTTTATTAATATTTATAAAATATATATTCAAGAAATTGATGAATATTTTATTCCAAATTTATTCATTCGTATGTATATTATTGAGATTTTATCAGTTATTGAGAAAAAAAAATAAAAAATAATCACATTAAAGAAGCACAATCTGTTGTATAATCATATTCTATCAGAAGCATGCTTTTATAAAACTCCACATTCTCTGAATAAAATGTATTTTATTCAATAAAATGTTTTATTCAAATTTCTTTACTAAATTGCAAATAGAATTTTAGACGACTAAAGAAGAAACATCGTATTTTATAGCTTAAAAAAATAAAAATGAAAAGATAAGCAAACGATTATTAGCGAAAAAAATATGAATGAAATTTTATGCTAAGCGCGCGAAGTCAAGTTCCTCGCAAGTTTATCACATTTTAATATTAATCGCTCCATTTAATCATTTCTTCATTGTCGCCAAATTATTTTTTTAAAAATAATTCATTTAAATTTTTTCTCAGCTTCTAATAAATAAAAACAGTTGAAACTTTGAAAACGAAACAGTTGAAAACGAAAATTATTCAGGGTGATATCTTTTTTTTTTGCCGACTGTACAGTCGGCAAAAAAAAAAGATATCACCCTGAATAATTTTCGTTCTAATGATCGGATTTTCACGAACTAAGTGTTAATCTTAATGGTTCCTGGGGGTGACCTCAAATATGCTAATTAATTAGTGCTAACTATTAATTAAGTTACGAAATCAGACACAAAAACGTACTTTCTCTGAATAAACATATATTTTTTCTTACATATTTGGATTCTTAACCTTCAAAATATAGGGAGTAGCCGCAATCTGGGAAATATGGTCCCCATAGTTTGGTCAGGAGAGCGATTCAAAGTTCGTACCCCTTAATGTTAATTTCACTTTTTACGTTTTTAGTCATATTTTAAAAACTAATAAAAGCAATTCGAAGAAAATTTCACCCAGTCATAAAACTCATTTACCCAAAGATAATTTCACGAAAAAAATAATTTTTAATAATTGTTAATTATTTTTTATTATTTAATTAAATTAAGGATGAAAAATTTTTGAATTATAAGGTATGAATTTTTTTATACCATATTAATCTACATATTTTTCAATTGAAAAATCTAAAGTTTCAACTGTTTTTATTTATTAGAAGCTGAGAAAAATTAAAATTAATTATTTTTAAAAAAATAATTTGGCGACAATGAAGAAATGATTAAATGGAGCGATTAATATTAAAATGTGATAAACTTGCGAGGAACTTGACTTCGCGCGCTTAGCATAAAATTTCATTCATATTTTTTTCGCTAATAATCGTTTGCTTATCTTTTCATTTTTATTTTTTTAAGCTATAAAATACGATGTTTCTTCTTTAGTCGTCTAAAATTCTATTTGCAATTTAGTAAAGAAATTTGAATAAAACATTTTATTGAATAAAATACATTTTATTCAGAGAATGTGGAGTTTTATAAAAGCATGCTTCTGATAGAATATGATTATACAACAGATTGTGCTTCTTTAATGTGATTTTTTTTTTATTTTTATTTTCTCAATAACTGATAAAATTTCAATAATATACATACGAATGAATAAATTTGGAATAAAATATTCATCAATTTTTTGAATATATATTTTATAAATATTAATAAAAATACGCAGTCAACATTTTTAAGCATCTCTCACAACATCGCAAATTTCTCAAAATCTTATAGGGTAAACTAACCAGTGAAGGAATACTTAAGCTTAGCTTGTCTTTAAAAAAAAATCATAAAAATTTCAAAATTTGTAATTTTAGCTAAATGACGTATTTGTTATTAAATGCATGTCGACATATTTGTTATTAAATGCAAATTATATAAAAAAAATTTAGATAACTTACATAATATTGTTTTAAGCTTTTGGTGGTTTAAATAATAAGTAGTAAGATAACCAAGTGAAGGAACAGTTCTTAAATTGAATAAACACTAAATTTTCCAGTGAATGAACACTTAATTTTGAGAATGTTTGATGCTCGTTAGGAATCCTTAGGCCACACAGATATCTGTCGCCCTGTAGATGCCTGAATTGACTGATGTTAACACAGGCGGGCATTAGGAAAAAAAAATCTTTTAAGTTTTCGTGCCCCCATTTCAGTATCTTAAGGGCCTTACGAGCTCTGTTTAAAAAGAGAGTATCATATCAGATATATATATATATATATATATATATATATATATATATATATATATATATATATATATATATATATATATATATATATATATATATATATATATATATATATATATATATATATATATATATATATATATATATATGTAACATAAAAAGCTTCAATTAATCTTTTTATGTTAGTTTCTTTGCTATAAAACTTCATCCTAATTAATTATTCTAAACGAAATACTTTCTCACACTTTTAAAAACCACAAGCTGTTCTTAAATCTATTTTTGGCTCAAGTATGCATTTAATTAAGAGCAGGACATTTTTCCCTTTGCTCTTGTGTGGGAAACGTTCGATCTATTTCATAAACCAATAGCAACTACTAAGAGTTCCCTCTTTCCCTAAATTAAGACATATTACGGATTTTACTTTGCAAGATTTTCCCTAACATATAACCAAGGAGCGCAGCGCAACTTTTCATGTGCACTTTCACTCATTCTCATGACTGCTCTTGTCTAATAATTAATAAATAAATTTTGTACCCTCCTTCCCGACCTATGACCTGTTTTAATCCTTCCACTCGGCAACGACGTTATATATATATATATATATATATATATATATATATATATATATATATATATATATATATATATATATATATCTGATATATATATAACAAAAATAATCATAGTAGCAGTATTTGGTGGTAAATGTAGCTTATCGTAATTGAAGAATATGCTGTGCGACATTTTATGGTGAATTTGCGAACGTAAGTTTCAGAATGTATCGAAACATGTGGATGCTATTTGCTAATCATCTTTATCCAAAGAAAACCATGTAACGTAAATATCTAGCAAAATGAAGCAATTTTTTAAACAATGAATCATACAATATGCAACATATTATTTCTATATCTTATTCTTAAACATAACATATTTCAATGTTTTTAAAATGCCACTAAACATTCAGCAATTCATTGAGTTATAGAAAAAAGAAATCGTAAATTACAGAAAACCTTGTGAATGTGCATTAGAATTACTATACAATCTACATTTTATTTTTCATGCACTTTTTTTTCCTTCAAACTTTCATGCCTAGAAGACTCGATTAAAGCTGTAAAAATCATCATCCCTAAAATTTTGTATATAGCTATTATAAGTTATGTTAATTTGATTTTAGTATGAAATCCTCGAATAAACAAAACAAAAATAGCATAATCTAAATAATATCAGATAAAAAGTTCATGTATTTAAATTCTGAAAACTTATAAATCGATTCAAATTTTCTTTTCAAAAGAGATTAAAATAATTTTTTATTTTATTTATTTATTTATTTTTTTTGCTTTTTGGACATAAATGAACTTAAAAATTGTCTATTGCCTAGAAACTTCGAGGTGTTTTCTATTAACTATTAATTAAACCTCTCAGAGCAATCACAAAACATTATTTCAATTTTTTTACAGTCAGAAATTGGTTGCCTAGCAACCTAGTAAAATTAAGTGTTTCTCTTTTGAATCAGTCAAGGGTTATCTTAAAATATTTATTTGCGCAGGCGACTTTTTTTGGCGGTTTTCTGGACTATCGCCAAATATATAAACCTTTATTGCAACCCAATTTACGACCCAATTGTTTTAAAATTTTGTCTACCCCCCCTAATTCAAGTGTCTAGATTCCAAATATGTAAAAAAAAATATATGTTTATTCAGAGAAAGTACGTTTTTGTGTCTGATTTCGTAACTTAATTAATAGTTAGCACTAATTAATTAGCATATTTGAGGTCACCCCCAGGAACCATTAAGATTGACACTTAGTTCGTGAAAATCGGATCATTAGAACGAAAGTTATTCAGGGTGATATCTTTTTTTTTTTGCGGACTGTACTATTTTTAGAAGATGAAATCAAATTTCAAGTTGTTTCAAAAATTTTGATTGTTCCCTTTATTCAGATTAAAATGATTTTTATAAAGCTAACAATTGGATGTAAAAAAGAAATTTTAAGAATGGTGAACTAAGGGATCAGTCCCAGATTTATTCCTTTAAATAAACATGTTCATTTACATTCAAAACTATTAACTTATAAAATTTTTTTATTATTTACTGTTTTTGGAAGATGGATTCAAATCTTTGTGATGGAAATTTTATGTTGTTTAAAAAATTTGAAGTGTTCTCGTTATTTAGTTTATACAAAATGAATTTTATTTATTTTTACGTTTATTTAAATTCAAAACTAGTTCTCTTTTAAAAGTTTTAAACCAAATTACAGTTATTAACTAATACAATTACATTGCAGTGCGATGCTATTCCAATTTATATTTTAATGATTAATAACATTTTTAAGCGACTAACACAAGAATCTAATAATTTGAAGTGAATTAACTCAAATTGCTTACTTTGACTAGTTTTCAAAATGTTTACATTAACCATCTTACAAAATGTTTATGTTAGCTATTTTTAAAATCCATGAAGATTTTTGAAATTCATGTGAGAGAATTTTCAGCACAAAGATTTTTAAAAAAAATAACTTTAAAAATCCTTAAGCGTTTTGGCACAAAATTCCGTAGTTTTTATTAAGGAAATCTAAAAGAATTTTTCTTAAGTTTTTTTAAAGAAATAAACTAGTTTATTTAAAATGATTTTTATCTACTTTTATGTTTATTTACACTAAAAACTAGTGAAACACTTTCAAAAGTATTAATCCAACTTAACTTATTACATCCAAAGAATTTGGTCTGACTAAGAAATTATTCCAATTGAAATTTTAATAAATAATAATATTTAAGCAACTACTCAAAATTAATTTGAAAGTAAAGTAGTTACAAGTGAATTAACTCAAAATGTTTAATTTTTTTTTCAAAATGTTTTTATTCTATTTTAAAAATTATTAAGGATTTTTGAAATTCGTGCAGAAAAACTTTCAGTACTAAACCTTTAAAAAAAACTCTAACACTCCTGATATATATTATACATTATAAAAAAGATATAAATAATAAAATTGTAGTAAAAACTATGGTAATTCATCAGCAAACAACAATAATATATACCTTTGAACAAAAAAAAAGTGTTGGGTTTCGTTGTAGCTACGTGGCGAACAGCAAAAACTGTCAGCCATTGTTGGTTGCTGATGAGTTACAACACTTTTTATTATATTCCCAGTTTAAAGGCCGAGTTTAAAGGTTTATGTCCCAAGTTTAAAGGCTTATAATATTTAATATGCAAAAAAAAATTTTGAAAATCTAAATTAGGTAATCTAATAAAATTCTCAACGATCTAACATCCTACTTTCCTATTTTTTATTTGATCATGATTAATAAGTCATCTTATACAAACCAACACAGTTTTTTTTTCTCATTGTCAGGAGAAATAAATTATCTGTGAGCATTCTATACATTTCCATTATCATTTTGATCCTTTTGAAAAGTCGTGATAGAAATTCTGACGGAAGCATATACTGCATTTTTCTTTGTGTAACCGCAAACAATAGCATAGCACTCACCAATTGGAATTGGTGGATCAAATTTTTAGATTTGGGTTTCGAACAAAATTAATTTATTCATAACATCTATTTTCATACTTCTAGAACCAAATTCAATATTCGAATTGCAAATCAAGTATTTCTCAATCTAGGAAGTAATTGCAAACATGCCAGGTAAAGCATTTCACTACTAGATATTCTAAGCATCTTTCCAATCTCAATGTATATATTAATAAATGTACGAGACATTTTAAATGTTTTAATTATTTCTGTTCATCTCAGATTAATCATCTTGAATTCCAACTGATTTCCAAAATGGACTGAAAATTGCATTCCGCAGCAAAATTTCAAAATTTCATTCAATACCTTAGTAATGCGTGCAAATCAAAATATTTAAGTAGTTTCTTAAGTGGAAGGCAATTCTACAAGAGCCGTGCAAAAAATAAAAGAGACATAACTTTGAAAATTTTTTGTTCTAATGATTGGATTTTCACGTACTATGGGGCTTAACTTCATATATGCTAATTAAATAGAGCAAACGAGTTATGTTAAATGAGTATTAGTTTTATGTTTTGTTATCAGATACAAAAACGTATTTGGTTGGTTGGTTCTAATGCCACTTGCCACACGGGCAAGCCTGCTTGGTGACACCGAGTAAATTTAAGGCAGAGTGTGCGATTCTTACTTTTCAGTGGCGCCCTCTATGGCCAAGAATTCGACTTCTGCCACATCATACGTCACACCTGTTTATAAGGAGGACCCATCCATACTTTCATTCATTCATCCACAGATCGACACGGTTCCCAGCAGATCACCGAAGTCAAGCATCACTGGCTGCGGTCAGTGTGCGGGTGGGTGACGACTTGGATCAGTCTGCGTAGGGACCGAGGGTGTGCGGTATTGGTCCTCGCTAAACTGTGCTACCGTAAAGTGCTAGACTTCGCGTGCAGGTCATCGGGCTACCGAAGCGCAGAGGATCAAAATTGTGATGGCATGTCTTCGGATCATCCTCCGGGGTGTTTCCCAGACCGTCGCCAATAGCCCATTGTGCAGCTCTAGTGCGACGTAAATTAACAACAACAATCATCCACAGATCGTAATTTTGACCTGAATTAAAGAACGATCGATCTCCAATCCAGTACCCCCAAAGGTATTGATTTGTTATGGGAACATGGACGACTTTGCTGCTCAACAGAATTTTAACGTGCATCAGTCACCAACTACAAGGGGCCAGCGGGGTTCGAACCCACGAACTCTCGGACATGGGCCCAGCACCCTACCGACCAGGCTGTTGCGGCCAACACGTATTTTCTCTATATAAAGATACCTTTTTTTTCTAGATGGAATTGGTTGTAGTTGTTGTTGTTACTTTACGTCGCACTAGAGCTGCACAATGGGCTATTGGCGACGGTCTGGGAAACATCCCGGAGGATGATCCGAAGACATGCCATCACAATTTTGATCCTCTGCGGAAGGGATGGCACCCCCGCTTCTGTAGCCCGACGACCTGCGCGCGAAGTCGAGCACTTTACGGTAGCACAGTTTAACGAGGACCAATACCGCACACCCTCGGTCCCTACGCAGACTGATCCAAGTGGTCACCCACCCGCACACTGACCGTAGCCAGTGATGCTTGACTTCGGTGATCTGCTGGGAACTGTGTCTTAACGATCAGTCCACTGCGGGACTAGATCGAATTGGATTTTCAACAGATTCTATCAAAATAGGGGGGTAGTCACAATCTGAAAAATATGGTCCCAATATTGCGGGAGAGCGGTAAAAATTTTGGCTCTCTTCAATTTCGCATAATTTACTACAGCTCAGGATTTTTTTAAACTAATAAAAAAATTTATGCGCAAAATAATATTTTTTTTTCTTAAAAATAATTATTTATAATTTTTTTTATTTTGATAGTTCCTACTAATTAATTAGCTTATTTTGAAGTCGCCCTTTTAAATCATAAATCTTGGTACTAAGTTCGCGAAAATCCGATCATTAAATAAAAGTTATTAAGCTGATATCTTATTTTAGATTGTGCTCTATACAACTTTAAAATATTAATTGCAGGAAAATTACTAAAAGCAAACAGAGTGTACCGCGAGAGGCTCTTAACATATAATTTTAGAATCCTTGTCAAAGGTTTGCAGATAACGCTATCGAAATTTAACGAATCACTATGTGAGGAGGATAGCAATAAAATTATCAAAACATGTTCGCCGCAGAAAACAATGAAGATTAAAAAGAGGAAATGTATGTAAAAAAAATTTTAGAAAACGTTCTCGTGTGACAAACGTAACGTTGTTTGCCGGTGCTAAAAGAATAATTAGAATTAGAATTAATAAAGAGCTGATTTGTTGGTGAAAAAAATCGTGCACCAGAAATATAGTTCATCAAATCAAAAACTGAGTTTAGTGAATTTTATGGGATTAAAATTAAATTGCATAAGCTAGCATGGTGTTAATGCAACAGACTACAACAACTAAAAACATATCCGTTGCAATTGAGTGTTTGAAGATCGTATTAAATATAATTATTACTCTACTAATACATATAAATGCTTCGATTAAGAAGCCCATGATGCCAAACGAATAGTTTTGATTTATAACCGGTGTAGAACAGTCGACCCATTTTTGGGTTTATGACTATCTATTCTTTACCGTTGCTGTGAGGATACCTGGGACTTGAAGTAACGAGCTTAAAGCCATACACTTTTGCGAAATTTAGCTGTCCTAGTAACTTCAAATTGTGGTCCATTATCTGATCCTACAATATCCGGAATTCCATGTCTGGCGAAAATCGATTTGCAATGTAAAATTACTTCTTTTGGCGTTAACCTATTCAGTTTTGCCACTTCTGAATAACGCGAGTAAAAATCTATCACTAATAAATACCATTCTGCGTGAAGTTTGAATAAATCCATTGATACAATTTCTCATGGTCTCTGAGAAAAACTAGTTGGTTTCAATGATTCAGAATAGTTTTCAGCTTCCTGTATACTTGAGGGACATTCACGAACTAATTCATCGATTTGTTTGCTGATGTCTGGCCGATCTACTGCAAAATTCGCTAAAGCTCGGCATTTATTAATTCCCACTTGATCTTCATGAATTTGTCTTTCTTCTTCATGAATTTGTCTTAATTGTGTCTTTCCTTTCAACTAAACCAAAGGACATAAAACAAATCAAAACAAAATTGTAATGTATTTTTATTTTATTAAATTTTAAATGAATTTCTTATGTTACCTTTGTTACTTTTTTTTAATTTATTTATTTATTTTTTTTTGTTTTCTATTATTACAGTGTTCAACAATATATGACGTCTTATGATGAGCAAAATAATTTATGATTGTAATACCCCCCCTTTTTTTTTTTTTTTTTTTTAAATTTCTATTTTAAATTTATTGTATTACTTTTCTTTGTCGCCTGGACAGGATTTTCCTCTTGACGACGAATATATATTCTTTGTATTTATGTGTTTTTGTTCTCAATAAAATTATATTTGTTTGTTTAAAAAAAAAAAAAAAAAAAAAAAAATTACATACATTTGCTGACTTGTGTGCTCAATATAGGCTTATAAGTCATTGTCAAGTAGAAAATACAGATAGAACAATTCAGAGAAAGACATCACAAAGAATACATCCAGGGTTACGGCGGGAATCGAACCCGCTACCTCCACGCTTAACAGAGCGTTTGGACCGGCGATACCGCTCGGCCAGGGAGGCCCCTGTTGTAATGTATAGGTTATCATTAAAAAAATAGCCAAAATATAAATATCGCTATTTGGAATTTCTTGTCGCTTACGGCGATTTTTCAAATGCTCGGCAGAATTCGTATCGACCAGCCATCGCGGGATTTGAACCTGAGTCACCTCATCTGAAAGCAATGCTACACAACCTTAGGATCTAAACTGAGGAAAAAATAATTATTATGTAAGGCATTTACAGTCAAAAATACGTTGCTCAACAACCACTATTGAGAATTTACGTGATTAAGAAATAAATAATTTTACAAAGAGCTCGAACGATAAATATATCAGCATTGGTCTATACTTACATAAATAGACAATTTCATGAAAAAGAATCAATTTTAAATAGGCTTATAATTTTTTAGAAAAAAAAACATTATTTAAATAATTTTTTATATAATTCAACTTTTATCCTACATTTGTCCCTCCTACATGTTACTCCACATTTCTCTATATTTCTCTATTGTCACTCCATATTTCTCGAACGTTACGATTTTTTAAATCGTAACGTCCGCAGCTGCTTCGGATTGCTTAACTTAACGTTATACTTTGTTCATTTTTTCAAAATCCGTAAGGCTGCTGAAACTTTGACACACGAAAGGGCCATGTTTGTTTATGAACATAACAAGAGCTTTTTGTCTAATTTACAAACTGTTTGAAAGTTATTTCAATTTTAAGTGCTTTTGTCGAGAATATTTTTCTTTTACTTTAAATAATAGTTATTGTTAATGTAATTTATTTTTCACCAGATCATTATTTTGTTAGACTTGATGCCAAAAGTAACAAAAAAATAGATAAAAATAAAAGAAATAAGAGAACAAGATTAGATGTTGTAAAAATCACGTATAAATCATAACATATATAAATCATAACATCATATGTAATTAAATATAAATCATAACATATATTTCAAAAAATTTTTAAAAATATAAATCCCAAGAGAGATTAAAACCTTTTTAACAAAATAATTGCATCGGTTTAGATCGTTTTTAAGTAAATTGCGTCTGATCTATTGCTTCTTATTGTGTCAGACTTTCTATATTCCTAAGCTGAAATACTTTATTTCCAAGTACAGATAATTTATCTTTTTAAATACTAGAAATAATAAAAAGGTGATAGCTAAAGAGTACTCGTTTTTATTTTAAAAGCACCAATAACAGCTTTATGTTTGTCACAGAGTATGTATATCTGGAAAATAAAGGAAATAAATTTTAGATTAAAATAAAGCGTGAGTGTTTATCAATTTTAAGAACATAATTTTAGAAACAAAGGAAACTAAGCATTTTTTTTTTTTTTTCAAATTTCTCTACAGAACTCTACATTCACGATTATCTTAAATATTTTTTTTATTATTTATATAAAAACTTTTCAGTTTTGATTAAACTTTCGATATCTTATGAATATCGATTTCTCATAACTAACTTTAACGAAAAAAGAGAAGAAAATTTTTTAGGTGATGTTCAATTTTCTCGTTTCTGGAGCAAATGTTAAAAACCTATTTACCTAGCAAATGAAGTTTGGCATGAAATTGAAATATTTTATGCAATCATAAATATAAAAAGAGTTTAGAAGAAAAATCCACTATTGTAAGAAAAAACCAATAACTTCCCAAAAAATAAGAAATATTTTAAAAGGTTTCATCGATATAACGAGAGAGAAAAAACTCCGATATTAAGAAACTTCTACAAAAGCAAAATTTCTTTTTTTCGTTTTCAATGAATAACAAAAGTCATTCCTACGTTGACTATAAAAAAGTTCTTTAATTCTAAAATGCATGGAATTAAAACAATAAAATTGAAGAAATTTAAAAATTAAACTTTCAATTTCTGAGGAATTATTATGTCAGTTTATTATTGGATTTTAGCTTTAAAAATTTCATTTCGAATTTCAAAAAATGCAAAAATTTTGTTACAAAGTGAATAAAATAACTAAATTCGTTAATAATGAAATGTGTTTCCCTGGTAACAATTTTCAACGTTTATAACAGTTCTTTTAGCTTTCATTTCAACAAAATCATGATGTGGTTTATTTGTTTCATTTTCGCTTATGTATATGTCTAAAAAACAATTCTAAAACTAAATTAAACACAACTCAATAGTGTGAATTCAATAAAAGTAGTAAAAACACTTTTTAGTTTTATTCCTCACACTATAATAAAGATATTTTGGTGTCTTATTGATCTCGCCAAAAAATTTCTCCCCTACCTGAATGATTGATGGAGTAGGTGGAGGATCTCTACTGAAAAAAAGACACCTGCTCGCGGAGATCATTACTCGCCAAATCTTTATGACGCCAACGACGATAAAGGGTCTCAAATGGAAAACCGATTTACCTCGCTTTTGAGCGACATAGTTGATTAATTCTTCCTTTAGTGGAAGACGGAATTTTTCGGAGGCTCAAGGGATTTTTAGGAAGAAAAGCTGTCTTATTCACCTCTTATGAAAAGGGATAAATCAGTAAAAAGTAAAGAAATTTAACTAGACAAAAATAAGTCAAAGATTTTAAAAATAATTTTATAAAAAATTTGTATTATCTGCAATTCAAGATGAAAGTTTTAAAATAATACACTTTGTTCGTTCAGTTCTCGTAAAATTATTCTCTTGGCAACTCTATCTCTTTAACAAAATAAATAATCTTATCTTCACTCTATAGAATTGAGTTAAAACATAACACGACGTTTCTGAGTATTTACCGCATATTATGATAAATCCATTATTATGACAAAATTCTAAGCCTTCCACTTAAACAAATGTGGAAAGTAGTATTGCTACAAACCACTTTTATTCGAATGAAATAGCTACCAGTAGTTTCGCTACTTGTAGCAAGCTATTTCCGACCCCCGATCACTGGGCGCTACCGCTGTAGCTTTCTAAAAAGGTACGAAACAATATTTTAGAATATTGTTTACTATTTTACATTATTCCAAAAATTCATCAAGTAAAAAAAAAAATAATAAAATAAAAAAAATTATTCATCTTGTCACGCGTATCCCCTTTTTCTTTTTTTACAAAAAAAGAAAAGAAAAAGACGTCAAGGTAGAGATTTTACTTCTCAAGTTAGATTCTGCGCAGACGAGTTTTTCATTTTTCAAAGTTTACTGATCTAATATATTTTTTCACGGAAGATTTAGTTTTAATAAAACTAATTTCAAAATATTGTATACCTCTCTTATTTATAAAAAGTGTTGAAATATGTGTTGCTTATACAAACTGTTTTTTTCGAAATTCAATATAAAATATATAAGTTATTAGCTTAAAAGATGAGGATATGAGACCAAATTTCAATTAAGACTTTTTGCAAGCTTTCTGTATTACTAAACTGCCTACGAAAAATCTTAGCATTAGGTATAGCTGAACTTGACAAATACACATTTCCCCCTTTTAATGCAGTATTCAAATGTCAAAATGGTTGAAAGGTCAAGCTGAGTGTGGGGAGAAAAAATGATAGAAACAAGCAAATATTAAAAACATTAATTTGTTTAATATCGTCACAAAGTTTTAACAACAATGACAAAATAGAGGGTAGATGAAGTCTGAAATATAATACATTGAGTGTAGCATGTGCAGAAGTCAAAGACAACATCCACTCAACTGTACGATGAATAATAATCAAAAAGGGAAGTTAAAAAGAGTGAACATTTAAACAAGACTCCCAGAAGTCTTTCAATAGATTTGGTTATACAATTTAAATAAGCACTGGAAAAGTCACTTTCTCTCAAACTTTCATGAAATACAAGAATTTTATAAATGGAAAGAACATTTGATTTTTCTCAACAAAAAAAAACTATTATAACCTAAAAGGAATAGTTGGTTTAATTTACAATATATATATATATATATATATATATATATATATATATATATATATATATATATGGGTCATTCTCACGAAAACTGTCATTTTTCAGTTCATAAAATCCCGAAAAAGTAAAGTGACTAAAAAGCTCTGAAACTTTTTATATTAATAGAAATATGTAATGGCATTATAAAGAAAGTATATATCCTATAAAATATACTTAATATTTAAATTAATTATTTTTTTAAATAATTAATTTATAATAAATTAATTTATAATAACTAATAATTAATTAATTTAATAAATAAATAAATTAATTTAATAAATTAATTTATTAATTTTTTAATTTATTTTTCAAATTAATTAATAAGTAAATTAATTATTTTCACTATTTAAAAAGTGAGGGAATGACACTAATAGTGAGGGAATGATATTTTATTTTAATACATGTTTTTAAGTTACATCTACCTAAAGTTTGAAAATGATAACATACTAAGTATATCTAATATTTATTATAATTTACTCTTATATATTTAATAGTTTTTACAGGTTTGGGAAATAAAATTGGCTGGCACGATTGAACAAAAAAAAAATTTAATAATATACTCATCTTGAATCATTCCCTCACTTTATACACTAGTGAGGGAATGACGAATTCAATAAAATTTAAAAATAACAGTTAGGCCTAATTAATTTCTGAAGTCAATCACATACAATTATATTCATACAAGAAAGCAACATATAATTATCCACTTTCTCGATGAAATTGTATTTTATTTTACTCTAAAAAATGACATGAGGGAATGACAAATGTAAAAAAATTTACCTGGTTTGATTCATTCAAATTTATTCCACAGCAAGGTTTCTTTAAGTTGAAGATGGAAACATACTGCAATTTTGTTCTATGATGCCAGTTGTTAACTTCCGAAGTTTTTATTAAAATATTTTTATTCTAAGAAGATTGCAGGTGATAAGAACATTGTTGTGAGGGAATGACGCGAAACACTGGGGACAAAGTTTAAAATAGTGCTGTGTTAATATTTTTATCAGAAATTAAATTTAAAATTGATTTTCTGAATTCTATATTTTAGTATTCTGAAATAAAAAACACGAATTTGTAAAAAAAAAATTTTTATTTCAGTAACAATTTTTTTCTTTTTTTAAATCAGCAGTGGGGACAAGTGAGGGAATGACATATTGGTATATTTTAATTACCTAAAATAAATAAAAAATAAAAATTGATAATTTTATTTTTATTCTTTTGTTAGCTTGCATTCTGAAAGACACTTTCCCTGAATTTTTTTTTTTTCGTAAGCTGTAAGACAAACATAAAATATACTGGGGACATGAAAATGACTGTTTTTGTGAGAATGACCCATATATAAACACAAATAATAAAATTAATATAAAGAGAAACTAAAAATGGGAAAACCAATAGTCGTTATCAAGACACATCTACTGATGTAAATTAATGCAATATTTCTGAATAAAGAATAATTAAATTATTAAAGATAAAAATTATTATGTATAATTAAATCGGACAAAACCTGTTAGGATTTGTTACAAGTTAAGGTAATAAAGCAGCATTTGAAAGTTAAATAAAAAATAAACATTGCAATATGAACTTATTGAATTTAAAGAACAAATTCTATATGTAATTCATCGTTAATAAAAATATGTTTTATCAATTATATCAACAAATCAAAGATACTTTTCTTCTGAAATACGGCTGATGAGTAAATAAGAAGTATAAAATATGAGGGGGAAATTTGTACAGTGAAAAAAATCAAATGCTCTTCGAAATTAAATATATTATACTAAGCATCGTTATTTTAATGCAAATAGAAGCAGTCACTTTAGTACAAAAAAAATCAACATTAAATCATTTTTTTTAAATATTACGAATTAAACAATATTGATTAACATCAGAGACTCCAATAACTACATTTTCCGTAGTTTTAGAAAATAGTTTTTCCAAGTGGAGAAATGTATTCATATTTTAATGAATTAAAATTAAAGAAGTCCATAACTTAACACAAGTAATTTAAACACGTACATATGAGGTCAAATAAAAGAATGCTCAAGTTCAAATATTTTTTTTTAAATTTATTGTTTGAAAAGGTTTCGGTTTAATTTACTACCATTTAAAAAATAATTTGCAACAGTCTCAAAAAGTTGGAGTCTCTGAGACAATTCCAAAGCATTGAAATAAATTCAAATGTTTTTGAAAAAAAAAGAGTAGACAATGTTTTAAATATTTGCAACATTGTTTCAGCTAAAAGAGAAACATAAAACATTATATATATATATATATCATTAGGAAATTTTTTCTTTATTTTCATTATCACATTGAATGATTTGACACACAAAATTACTAAGCTATCTATAAGGAAAAGAAATAAATTTGAATCAGCAAAAAGTTAAACATTTAAACAACTTGATGATTCATGAGAGAAAAAAAAATCTTTACATTTCTCTAGATAACAAAATAGCACTCATTATCAATGCACATTAAAAGTATAATTAAAAGGCTTGGAGCAATATAGTGATCAAGTCACAGTTTTTGCAAATTTTACATCAAACTGTTACTAAGTATTGTTTACAGATCAGTGCTTAACAAATTTATAGAATTTCCACAACACGGCAGCACTGTTATATAGAGAATTATATCATAGATTACCATTGTTGCTCTCTTGAACAATTTGAGAAATGTTGCTCATTATTATATTACCTCAAGCCGTTTAATTTCAAAAATTGAGTCAAAATGCTAATAATCTTTTATGAATAAATTGATAGATTAACTCTACTGGTAGCATTAGGATAAGCTCGCATCAATTTGTTTAAATACTGTAGACTGTTTGATGGCAAATCTTTAAAAGACTTATAGATAAAAGCCGACCACGCATTATTTACAAGTACGCAGAAATATAGCATGTGTACAGTAAAAACAAGTGGCTTTGCTTCAGTAACAAAGGAGAAGCATATGCTTCAAAAATAATCATATCTAGATTATCCATGATTATTTTGGTAAATTATATCAAACTTTGGGAAGTGCTTGGTGTATTATACAAGTTTAAATTAGGTAATCCCCTGGTGAACATTAGCATGTACTAAAAATTTTTTAACTGTTATTCTTTAATCCACTTAAAAGTTACAAAGATATTATTCACAATGGTTAGTTTTCATGTTAATTTAATGCACTATCTTTATATTTACTTGTTAGTTAAAATATGTCCTAATAACAGAGTGAAAATGCTAACAAAATGAAAAAACAATGTTTTGAACTGTTAATTACTTTAAAAATTTCGTTCATGATACAAATATAATTTCCCTTTAAAAATAATAGTCATGATCTACAGAGTACTGGTAAGTTTAAAATAATTATCAAAAAATTAAATTTTTTTGTAATTTTTACGACTGTAATTCTAGCATTTTCTGCAAGAGTAAAAATAAAAAAAAAATTTAAGTACTAAGCAGAAATTTAAAATTAACAGTTGAAAACAATAAAATATTAATAAATGAGAATGCTTACAAAAACATTAATATGAATTTAGCAATTAATATGACTACAATTGACCTTTCATACTTTTTTTTTTTAAAAAAAGATAACAATGAAACACTATAAAAAATTTTTAAAAAAAGTTTCACCTAAAATTCAACAGTAATCTTTAATGTGTCATATGGTCAACAATCATATATTACATGGTTTTAATAGTGTTAATTAAAAAAAAAAAGTTCAGAGCTTAAAAAAAATTTTTCATTATAAATTACATTTTAAAAAAAAACATTTAATTAATATGGAATTTAATAAAAAAAAAATTTTAAAGCAAGATTTAAAGTATTAACTAAAATCAGTCACTATGTATCCATACTTGTTTTCAATTTGAAATTTTTCACAAAAAAAGAAAACTTTAAGAACTGCAGTTTCTATTTTTTATTTCCAACTTAACATATTTTGTAATGCAAGGTTAGAAAATTATTTTAAACAATTATAAAGTTCAACTTTTTGTCATCTTAACGCCCTTTTTACTAAGCATCAAAAACCTTGTTTTTCAATTTGATATTTTTTGCATTTACTACATTTTGTTACATAAATAATTCCAGTTATAATTTTCACCAGAGTTTGTACCTAGACATAATTTTCGTTTATGTCTACAGATAAATTAAATACATAAATGAAGATAAAAACAAACTTTACTTTTTTCTTGAAAGCTTTCTCATCGATATTTTTAATTCTATATTTTTTCTATATTATTCAGGTTAAAAACTTCTTTACATGTTTTTATTAATTACATAATTATGCTTTCACAATTGATTAAAAAGCAATCAATACTAAATTTAATTTTCAAAATAACATGCATAACTGCCATTTTAAATATCGTTACTTGAACAGTCAAGTGTTAACTGAGAATTTCTCATTGGTTGCTTTCTTAATCAGTTTTTCTCTGAGTTATTTAATAAGAAAGATGTTTATAAAAGAGAAAGTTTCTTTTAGTCTTGTCAAATATTTAAATGCAATCTGTTGGAGGTTCGGAATAGATGGTCAAAACAGCAGTCAGAAATATTTCTATTATTTCGTAAATACTGTTTTCTCATTTGGTATATATATATATATATATTATTTAGAATCACAGTTTAGATCATCAAATTCATAGCACATATAAATACATGGCCCTATAAATGATTTTGTGCTGTTCACATGACTTTCGCATACTTTAATATCATTGTATAAGTTTCAATCAAGCATTAGTAAATGCAATAAATCCTACTTGTTCACAATATTGCCATCTACTTAAGAGATAGTAAGGATTTAATTTTGTAGTTTAAAAAAAATAATAAATGAAAAATAAATTTTAAAAAAATAATTTGTAAAGTGTGTATTTAATAAAAACAAATGGTCAGTCTATAAAATACACTATTGCTCATAAAATTCAATACACCCATTTCTTTTATTATTATTACATTTAAGAAATTGAATTTTTTAAAACGAGTTTTGAATATTTTTGAGACTTACAATATGTTTTAAAAAAATTGTAGCAGCATTTAGATACTTTTAACGCAATTAAATTTCAGGAGAAATGTTTAATATATAGATTAAAATTTTAATACAACAGAGAACAATTGAAGAATTTAACTAAAAACCATTTTTCACAAAAATTTTACCTCAGATAAGTTAATATGAAAAGACTTTAGGAAAAAGATGACTTGTTCAAAATAATCAAAAGAGCAATAGACTTTTTTCAATGAATAATAATTTCAATTCATTTATTTTAACAATGTTTTAATTATATGCATAAATAAAATCAAATATATCTTTTAAATGGCCACTTGCAATGTACACTTTAAAAATTCCTTACAATCCATAATATGAATCTATTTTTAAAGTACAAAACTGACACTCAATATGAAACTCTATGATTCCAGAATATCAAGCTTCTTACTACAGTAATCAAATCGTCTAAAGCTGTCTGATTCTAAGCATATATTATATTTGATTACAAAAGTTCTGGTCATAGCTTAGAGATGCCACAGAATAACAGTTTATTGGATGTAATATAAGGCACACCAGGGTTAGAGAAGTGATTTTAGACAACAGCTATTATGGTTATGTATTCTATTAACATATACATATTAATACTAAACAGCAAGTCTTAGAGACTATAAATAATGAATAGCACTTCATATAAATGCTGTCAGCCACTTTTATTTTAGCATGTTTTAATGGAAATCTATTTCCCAATATTATAGTCAATGCATTAGATCACATGGTATCATAGAGGCAAACTTTTAAAAAATGTTTATTAGTAGGTATTCTTTAATCTTTTGTTGAAAATGAAAAAAGGAATAGATTGTAGAGACGAAATTGCATTAAAAGATTAGTTTTGAAATATTTTTCAAGCACTCAATGTACAGAGCGCCCCAAAAAAAAATGGACCACTAACTTTTGATCTAATGATCGGATCTTCACCTACTGGGACTCATTTTTAATGGTTCACAGGGGTGACCTCAAATATGCTAATTAACTAGTGCTGATGATATTTTAAGTTACGAAATCAGGAATTACTGAATAAACATAAATGTTTCTTTACTTGGTGGATTCGGATTTCTGTCCCCCAAAATATAAGGGGTAGCCGCACTCTGGGAAATATGGTCCCCATAGTTAGGTCAGGAAAGCAAACCTAAGTTTGGGCCCCTTAATATTAATTTTACTTTTTGCGTATTTCGCTATATATCGAGAACTTTTTAAACCAATTGAAATTTCTTCTGAACACACAATTATAAAATTAGTTTATCCAAAGATAATTCAATACAAAAAAAATTTTTTAGAAAATATTTATTATTTTAATTAATAATGGTTGAAAAAAAGAGAAATTGTAAGGAATGCAAATTTTTGCTTCATTTTAAAGAACATAATTTTACATGGAAAAATACAAAATTTGAGCAAAATCTGCCGAATTGTCATTGAGAAATCAAATTTCAAAAAAGTCAGATATTTAAAATTCGATTTCAAAGGAATTACTAAACCAATTTTGCCATGCAAAATTATATTCCTTAAAATGAAGCAAACATTTTTATACCTTAACAGTTCAACATTTTTTCGATCATTATTAAGTAAAATAATAAATATTTACTAAAAATTATTTTTTGCAATGAATTATCATTGGATAAACGAATTTTATAATTGTGTGCAAAAAATTTTCAATTTGCTTCATAAGTTCTCGAGATATAAGGAAGTATGCAAAAAGTAAAATTAACTATCGGGACCATATTTCCCAGGTTGTGACTACCCTGGCGGTCAGAAATCTGAATCCGTCAAAAAAATAGTATATTTATTTATAAAAAGTATGTTTTTCTGTCTGATTTCGTAACTTAAAATATCATCCGCATTAATTAGTTAGTATATTTGAGGTCATCCCTTTGAGCCATTAAAAAGGAGTCCTAGAAAGTGAAGATCCGATCATTAGATTAAAAGTTATTCATAGTGGACCGTTTTTTCTGGCGAGCTGTACATAAAAAAAATGCAATCAAAAAATCTAATGACAGATCAAGTAAGTTGATCAGATATTAATGCTCTTGTATGACATATTATATACATGATATGTCATATTCTGAATATGATTTTAATTTTGAAAAAAAAAATGTTTTTCCCCATGAATTATAAAACGCACAATATTATTTTAATAAATTTCTATTACATAAGAAGCCTTTATCTCCTATGACATATATAACTCCAAACAAATGCAAAAATTCACATAGTTGAACCCATTAATTATAAAACAGGACTCATAAAGTGATTCCTTATTGATATTTCATATTTTAAGACTTCTCAATTCAATTCCAATTTGAATCACTTGATTCAATGAGTAAGAAGAGAGATCATTTTCTGTGGATTTTTCATTGAGGTGACCTGTTTTCAGTCTCATTGATTTAAATTGCAATCATAAAAATGACATATTTTCCTATTGTTGAGCAGCAAGAAAAATCTATATTAGTTATGGGGAAATAATAATAGTTGATATCCTTCTAACATACAATCAATGAAGAAATTTATGCACAACAGTAATCCATATATTCGGAATATATGATTTAAAAGAATCACACACAAGATAAGAAATATCTGACCAACAAGCAAAGGGAAGAACAGTAGTAGCAATGCTTTAAAAGTTAATTTTTACTTATTGGTTGGCAAAAAGTTAATTTTACAATTGGAATACAATAAAAGTCAGATAACATTTCTTGATAATAAAAAAAAAATAAGAAAAGTTTTAAAATTTTTTCAATAAAAGATAAAAGCATAATAACAGTGATACATCGCAAAAGCAATTATAACTAATTCTAGGATCACAATTAATAATTAAAAGATTAGCATCTTGTTTTAAATGGTATGATTTTTTTTTTATCCTTATACTATAATCCAAACAATTCAACTACTAAATTAACAGTTAAATGGTGCATTCATAATAATTTAGTGAAAAACAAAAATATGATTGTCGTTTTTATTAAAACCATAAGATATGTATAATAACAATAATTTTTGCATGGCACAGTTCAAATAATTTGAAATATATTATCTTAGTTTACAATAATTCAATTCAATTCTACAATTAGAAATAGAAATTTGTTAAAATATTGATTTCCACAGTCAAAATTATAGAGCAAATACTTTATCTTTCTATCACAACAAATGACTAGCTCAGCCATAATCTCTAGGCAAAGTAATATATTAAAACAATAAAACTTAAAATCTGAAAAATTAATATTTTGTATATGATAAGAAATGAATATTTTAGTCCTTTGAGATAACGAAGAAAATAATTCATAAATTTAAAGCGCCCCACATACATATTTCCTAAATATTAATCTTTTTCCACCAAAGAAAGTACTGTAAAATTTATCAATATTTATAACTGCAAGAGAATTGTTATTAAGATAGGAAAAAAATTAAGATACACAGTTAAAAAGAAATCCTTTAATAATTGTAAATTATTTAATAGAAGAAAAAATTATTTACTTGCAAACGTTCTGAAACTGTATTTAAGAAAATAGCCTTCTTAAAATTTTGCATAACACTTTCAATAAAATTTTCTAGAAAAATTTAAAAGGATCTAAATTATACTGACAAGATTTATAACCCTGAATAATGATAAATAATTTTTTAATTAAGTATTATCATTGATTAATATTTTGAACTGTTTTGAAAAATTATGTCAAGTTTACAGATTTATGAAACCTTGTCTGATTAATTTTTATACACTTATATAATGTAAAGTGTAAAATAGAAAATAGCAGGGATTTAAGTAAGTAAAATAATCTTTTTTTTTTAACTATTTAAAAATTGATAAGATGGGCACATAATTTGGTAGGTATACATGAAAAGTTGAAACTATTTTTTATAATATAAAAAAAGTTAAATTTAGAAAGAAATTTTAATTTTTTGAAAATTAAATAGCTTAAAATAATATTACAAACATGTTAGTATACAAAAGAATACAATTTGAATTCAAAAATGATAATTTCTTAAAATTTTATCAGTTTAAAACAAATAAAAAATTACAAGTACTTTTAATGAATAAAGTACACAAATTTTATATTAAAAAAAGAAAATTTTATGAATAAAAAATAACAAGAAATATAGAATCGAGGAATTAATTGCGAAAATCTATAAAGTTTTTATAAAGAGTGCGCCAAAATCCTTTTTACTAACATAATAAGATTTTAGATGTCAATTGCATATCTATGGGAAAATTTAAGAAAACTACTAGAAAAGATTTTACTTTCATTATTCAACATTGTGTCAATTCAACAAAATCATAGTCTTAAATTTCGATCTTCGAAAAGAAAGAAAAAAGGAGATGACAACAGATATAAAAGAGAGCAAAATTGAATGCTAAAATAATATATTCAGACAATACATATTTACCATTTTTTATTAAATAATTGTTTATAAATAAATATTTTGTTCAAATTAAATGTAAGAAAATAACAATATTCTAAATTCTTTTAATAATGTAAAACAAACATTTTGTCAAGAATATAACAACTTTTGGCACCTTTATTATAACAGGCAAAAGTTATACATCATAATTTAAAGTGATAAAAATAATTATATCCAAAAAAGAACTTAATGGTATCATGTAAAAAAAGGAAAAAAAAGAGAGAGAGCCTTAATTTTAGTTATTAAATGATAAAAGTGAATAAAACTCAATAAATTCGCAAATCCCAAATTCAATATATGATTAATTATAGTGTAGACTACATAATTTGGCATTATGTACCAGCTGAAAAGTGCCAAGTAATTGAAATATCTAAGAACTGTACAATTAATTTAAAGTACACAGTCAATAATCCATAATTTGACACTTTATGACACAGCTGAGCCAGATTATTGGGAATACTTAATTAGAAAAAGACAACAAAATATGAAATTGGGAACGGCACAGGCCAGGTCAGTCTAATTTGAAAAGATAAAAACCAATTTAAATTTTTTCTGTATACTTGAGATACTAACAAGGTAAAAATTACTTGAGTATTCAATACAATAGTAGTATACCAAAAATTTTAATTTGAATAACTTTAATTATAGTTTAAATACTTTCAAAGCTCACAAGTGATAAATAATTTAAGTGATAATATTTTATCTTAAATTGAGTTGTTTTTTTTGTATAACATAATGAATTCTTCAACTTATTCCTTTTAAAATTTAAATGAAAAAGGCAATTAACATTATATATATTCATGCATGGAATCATATAAAGGACTAAATTAAGGATTATTTGTAAGCAAAATAGTTAAAACTAAAGTTTAAAAACATATAACATGCTATTTTGAAAATTGTCCTTAAAATATGCAATATGAAAATATTGTAAAGATAATTTTTTAGATAGAAGGACGATTTTTCCCCCCTGGAATCTTATACTATTTGAAGTTAGAAACTGATTTAATGGAATGAACTTTAAAGTTTATGATAGTTTTTTTCTTCCTAATTTTAAGACATTGTGTCTTGTAGTATACATATAACTATATATATTTCACATAAATTCCTATGTCATTTTTATATTGATAAAATTTTGCATTTTTGTTTCTGAGTTGCATATTTTTTTTTTTAGGTTTTTAAATGGCATTTATTATATTTTAGAAAAATTTCAAAAAGTTAATTTTAGGTGCATTAACCATCTGATAGATAAACCACATTGAATCAACAACTACCCTCTAGAAAATTTCCCTGTGTTATTAGATGAGTAAATGATGGACAGGAGCATTGTCAGAAACCTGCCCATTTGTAAAAGCACTAGAAGATTAAAAAAAAATAACAAAAATTATCAAATATGCAATACAAATGGTGCAAACATCAAGGATAAAAGAGAAAAGCTTACTGTTGAAAGAATGTGTATATCTATAAACTGTAATTAGACAACACTTTTTTTCCCATTAATTCCGTAAAATCATATTTCCAACTAGGTATGAATTTCTACTGCAATAAAATAACAGAATTTAATATCTTTACTTTCAAATTATACTTTTGAATAGATCTATTTACTGCAAGTTTATATTAATTGTGCACTGTAAAAAAAAAACAATAAAAAGAGCTATTTTACAGCTGCATGTTATGATTTATATTAATGGAAAGCTATTAGATTTTCTGTTGGAGCAATTCTTTTTTAAATCGGAACAGAAAATTTAAGGAACACCAGAAAAAGAGATTAGGTGTGCTAAGAAATACTTTCAATAAAAGAAAAACAAGCATTTATTATTAAAAAATAAAAATAAATTGCAAATATCAGTAACACCTTGGTCTGTAGAGTTTGTATTAGGAATTTTAAAAATCAAACTAGTTTTGATAAGTTGATATTAAAGAGTAGTAAGATTAAAAACTGTATTTTTAAAGCAAAAAAGCAGGTAATACATATTTTTACACTGTTTAAGTTATTAGTCGGTGTAAAAGAACATTTTAAAGTCATTAATTGTATGAAACAAAGAATGAAAGCTGATTTTGCATTTTTCTAATAAAGGAAAAAAATTGATACAAAAAAAAATGAAACAAACTTGCGTGTTAAGAGCCTTATTATCCAATAATAATGGATCAAATTTGACAGCCAAACTTGATTTACTTGAATGAGGACAAGTTAAATGTAACTTTTCAAATTTGTATTGCACATGAGTAATATCTAGCTGAAAAGCTAAAATTAATTTTCTATACAAGTAAGGAAGCGAGAAAATAATTCAACTGCTTTAAAATCTGTAGGATACAGAACAAAGAAAAAAAGGAAGAAAATGGTTAAATTGAAAGCAAAGAGGATAACTTAAGTACAGTTCTCTCTAAAAGACACAATAGGGTACCTTAGGATGAAGGACTATTTTTATGCAAAATATTTTAATTATTTCCTTGAAAATAAAAAACTATTAAACGTTTCAGTTTCAAAATGTCTAGTCCTTTTCATATCTGTACTTGTAATTTTAACATAGATCATTTAGTAAAGATTAGAAGAATTTAATAGCAAACAAGCGAACACAACCGCATATAAACGTTCATGCAATTAAAAAATTGTTATGGATGAAGTATAAGGTAAAAACATTCAGGATTCAGTAGGAGTGCACAACCTGTTGCCCGCCCACTGTTGATGTGAGGCTCGCAGGAACTGTTGAACACAGCAAAAATTTTTTAATGAAAAATATATAAAAAATTTCGAAAATTTCAATCGCACATTTGAGTTAGTAAATCGTCCGCTTTTTCAACGGTTATCGCTACAAAATTCTGCATGGTTTTAAAAAGCCCAATATTTTTAATATAATATTAAAATGCATGAATTTCAAATTAAAGTAATTACTTTTTTACTAGTTTTATTCTTATCCATTTCATAGTAAATTCAATTAACATTTTGATCCTTTTTTTTTCCCATTATTTATAATTTCCATGTGGTTAGTAAAATCCCAATATAATTTATTATGACTCGTGAGTTTCAAATTGCACATTTCAATGACCACTTTTCGACATGTTTTACTTGTGCCGATTTCATTATAAATCTAAATTATTACTTGATTTTTTCTCTCTTTGTAAAGGCTTGCTATGCTTCTATGCGATTTTAAAAGTCATGTATTTTTACTGCAATATCATTACGATAGGCAAGTTTCAAATTGCACATATAAGTAATCACTTTCTGATGCACTTTGCTTCATCCTTTATTTCATTTCAAGTCCAAATTATTTTTAATTATTTTTTTCAGCAGTTTTTGTTATCCATTCTCATGCGGTTACAAAAAATTGTAATTTTTATTACAACATGCAAATTTTAAATCATGCATTAAAATAATTACTCACTGATGCAATTTATTCATGCAGATTTCATTATAAATGTAAGTTTTTTTTTGCAATTATTGTGATGTTTTTTCATGTGATTTTGATGATCCTGTTATTTTAACATCCATGTTATTACAACATTTGAGTTTCCAATCCCGAATTTAAATAGTCACTTTTTGATACCATATATTTGTGCATATTTCAATTGAAATATAAGTCATTTTTTGTCGTTTTTTCAGCAGTCAGCTCCATGTATTTGGACGTGGTATTTAAAATCCTGATATTCTAATACTTAATTTTTTTTAATGAAATTTAAGGTATTGTTTCTAAAAAAACCTTTATATGCAAAGAAAATATGAATTGTATATAACATATTAAAAGTAATTTGAAAGGAGTGAATTGATATTGAACTATTCATATTTATTTCATAATTTATAATGCACCTATATTTCATGATCAACAATGTTTGTTCGACTTTATTACCAGCCTACAAGTCGGCCTCCTGATTTTTGTAAAATTTAGTGAGTTTAAAAAGTCATCTTATAAATTGGGATACACGGTAACCAATATTAGTTAAATAACCAATATTTTTAATGACACATAATTATGTTTTGCAAATTAAAAGAGCAAAAAAAGTAACATTCATTACTTAATTACAAATAAATTCCTGTTTAATAAAAAGTAAATAACATTTTTCTCTCAATTTCAACAAAAATTGTTCTGAAGGAACTTTTTTTAAATAGTTCTACTCCAAACGAATTGTTTTGCGTGTGCTTAGATTAATTTTGAGCTTTATCTGCTCTAGAGTGCAATACTACTTCCAATGCAAACATATCCATATTTACTTCCATCAGTAAGGCTCTAAACACTCAAAGTTTTAATGATCATTGATTGTTTATGTCCATAATGAAATTAATAAGATAAAATTTACCAAAATAAATTTTAAAAAACTTTAAAAAAAAAAACAGATATATTGATTTGTTTCATTTGAAATATTTTAAGATCACAAATTAAGATTTACACTAAGAAATAAAGATTTTCTTTGATTGGAATGTTATTTAAATACTCTCCCTGCCCACAAAAAAATGTGTTTTTTTTTTTGTTGTTTTGTTTATAAGTAGCTATATAAGAATAAAATTATAAAATATATAATAAAAATTATACTTGCATAAAGAAACATAATAATGCCCTTAATCCTCCAAGCATTGAGCTCCTGGGTAAAATTGCACAGAAATTTCCCTGCTATGCACTACTCTTCCTTTAAATAACATCTGGGGAACCGGTTTTTTGATGTAGGAAAGCATGCAGCTAGAGGTTCGGAAAAAGCCAGGACTAATGCTCAGAGGGTTAAATATCAATCAATGAAAATTTCCTGTTAAATATTTATTAAATCGGAAAACTCAATTTATCATACACTGAATTGAATTAGGAATTGAAAAGTTGACAGAGATGTGAAAACAATCCTACAAAAGTCCGTGGTTGGGGGGGAGAAAAATACGTTTAAAAATTGAGGAATACAATACATTGAACAAAATTATAATTGATAAAAATGAAGTAGACATATTTAAATGTAAATTTTGTGAAAACACTTCAAAGTGATAATTTTATAACAATAAAAAAACTTACACCCCCAAAAAAGTAAGAATAAATGCAAAGGAAATGAATAACATAGATATGATGATATAAAATTTTTTTTAACAAGTTCAGTTAACAAGTGATGATATCACAAAACCATGCACTAACACAGAAATTAAATGAGCAAATAGAAATATTTTAAAAACTTAATTTTGGACACATAACACTACAACAAAAGAGTGGGAAATGACATGCCTAATTTACATATGAAAATTTCAGTTTTCACCTGATTAAGGCATGAATTTGTACAAATTGACTTAATGTACACAATGTTTAGAGGCTGTTTGCTTTTTTTTTCTTCTTTTTTTTGCTCACATTACATAGTAATATGTTACAAAATGCAGCCATTTAGAATCCCCCTGTTTTGTCTTACACTATAAGTGATCACATGATCTACAACTTTACAGATATGTACACATGCCATAACTTGGCAGTTGGCATTTATATATGTTTCAATTTACACTAACGATCACACGTCGCGAGCGACTTCGATGCACTCGCGACACTCTGCCTCGTCTCCTATGAGACAAGGAAATGTGTTTGTTTTTTCTTAAAACGGATGAAAATGAAACGTCATCAGATTGTGTTCTTTCAAAATGTAATGAGAAATGTTTACTCCTCACAATGAAGAAGCTCGTAACACTATGAACCTTCCAGATGAAATGTGTCCTCTGCTGAAGGGTCACTCGATACAGGTATATCAGCATCATTCAGCAGCTGAAGTCCATCAAAGTCTAGATTTCCAAGGTGCAAGTTGTTCCTCAGAGCATCCTCTGATGTGAAATAGTCTGATTCAAATGAACTGCACATGTTGGATATTGCACATCCCAGTTCTTTAGCAAAGTCTTGCCTGGGGATGGTGTCATCTCCTGCAGGAGCTATAAAAATGATAAATACATAAAGATATTTATTTATTTTCCATTATTATTGCCTACTTTTAAGAACATTATTTCACAAAGTATATCTATGTCAATCAGGTTATGAGAGAAACAGTGAAATAACCCATAAAAATGAAAATTTTGTTTCATTAAGTATGTAAAATTTTAAAACTACATTTACAAAGATCTATGAATTCTGTCATACATTTCAGGAAGAAAAAAATTTTTAGCAAAGAAAATAATAAAAATAATTAATAGTCAATTATAAATTATCATACAGTTAAGTTTTTTTTTAAATAATTTTATCACATAATAATTGTGTACATTAGATAGATAAAATACTCGATTGAAAATCCCTGGAAACATTAAAATTGTAAACAATTGAAAAAATAATGCACTGACATGCATGATAGCTTCATTAAGGGGACTTTGCCATGCAGTCAAGTGCAAACGCAATTTCTGAAGGTTGACCAAATTTCAGTCCCTCAAGCACATGAAATATCAAAGCACAGAATATCTAAGCAAATTTACAAGTAAACACAAACTAAAAAGATGATAATCACAGATTTGAGTAGTGAATAATTTCAAAATCAATTGGGATGAAATTCACAAGTCAATATTTAAGGAATAAGTACAACAAATTAAAGATGAAGAAAGGCAATTGAAAGTCCCAAGATTGGTAAGAGAGGAAAAATAATTAAAAATTGGAAAAAGCAAGTCAATCAATTGAACAAACAAACACCCAATTATACTTCAAAATGGATCTTAAATGCCAGGGTTGCCGTACCATAGCTAAAAGCTAAGCATTACTTTACCCCAGGTGGCCATCCTCTATTAAACAAACCTGTGCAAAAATTCAATCGGGATGCCATTTCTTAATACGAGTTTATGTAGAAGTCTGCAGTTATTTAAAACAAGTACTTAACTATAGCAAATATAATATTAATTTAAAACAAACAGATGCGCAAAAGTCATCTATAAAATTAGCTGATTTGAAAAACTTTTAAACCTTTTTTTTTTCAATAAAGATATTAAAAGCAATTGATACAGTTAATAAAATGAAAATATGAAATAAGCAAATTTCTACATTTTTAAATTTACAATCAGTTATGGTATATTTTGAGAAGAATAACCTCATAGCTTGAAACCTATTTTGGAATATAGCAAAACTAAAAATTCTTATACACTGTAAAGAAATAAAAGTGTTAACAGTTTTAAAAGAAAAAAAAATCTAGCGATGTTATTTATCTTTTAAACTTTAAACATTCTTAAAACTCAAATTAATATATTAAATCTCTAATTTATTCATCTTTTAATTTCGATATTACTTTTGCTTAATATAATATATAATCTACATAAAAAAAATATTTTGAAAGTTAATAAACTAAGAAAAAAGAAAAAAAAATTTTATTATAAATCGAGAAAGAAAAAAAAAACGCTAAACAAAAGATTGATGGAATAAAAACTTTAAAATTACACTTTAATGACAAATTTTGCAAAATATAAACAAATATTCGACATTTATGGAGTAAAAAAAGTTTTAATTGCAAGAATAAAAAAAAATTTATAAATTTTAAAAAACTATAATAACATAAGTATAAATTTATTTTAGTGTAAAATAAATTGTGGTCTATCTATAAATGCTGAAGTGAACATATTTCAAAAATTATTATTCATAGTATTTATCTGAAATTTTGAACATTATTGCTTAATGTACTTGTTGACATGAAAGTAAAAATTGAATCCTAAGGCAGAGTATACAGTAAAAAACATTAACAATAAATTTATTGTTAACAATAATTAATATTATTACAACTGAAATAAAGACAATAAATGTATAATTATTTGGTATTCAAACAGTTATATCCAGCCTTAAAGTAGAATAAAAAGAATAAAATGTTACGCTAATATGTTGACCAAATAACAAGTTTGAATTCCAAATAATAAAAAAAACTTTCACATTATTTGATACTTTCTAATTTAAAAATTATCTTTCAAACTTAATATGAACAAGCATGATTTTTAAACTATTTAAATTTTTTTTAATAAGTTTAAGTATTTACTTTAAGAATAAATTTTATGCAACCCAGTATAAGCAATTATAATAATAAATATAAAATAAGTAACCTAAAGTTTTAAACAATAAAATAAATTAACTATTTGCGCTATAAGTTATTCAGTGACCAAACATTCAATGAAAATTTTAAAAAAATAGCTTGTAGGTGAAGTTGCAATGGT